>NC_063444.1:23619558-23942249 GCF_020379485.1 Brassica napus | reverse complement strand
ATAATATCATATCCTTGATGGGTCCCATGATCTCTTAATAAGTCTGTGTTGATGAATTGTAGTTGGCTATGTGGTCTGGATTAAAATTCTAAGTTAAAGAAAGTTCTTCAAGTCAGAACTTGCCAATTTAGAATATTGAAAACAGTTTCTCTCTTAAGCTTTTGGGACCTTATCATTGTTTATTGTATCTCTTTTGCTTGGAAAACTATATATTGCATTATTCTTATCACAGTTTATCAGAAGTTGCTTCAGTTCTGCTAACTCAGACATGTGCTGATATCTTTTCCTGTGTAGACATCGAGTTAAGATCAGACACAAGCTTGGCTGAAGCTGTTCAGACACTATCGAAACTCAAGGTTTTGAGCGCTCCTGTTGTAGATGTTGACGCGCCTGAAGACGCCAGCTGGATTGACCGCTACATCGGTATTGTGGAGTTTCCAGGCATTGTTGTCTGGCTTTTGCATCAGGTCAGTGTTTCTTCTAACCTTCTTCATGAAACTACAAGAGGTGACCTGGTACCAACTAGATTGTGATACCGAGTGAACTAAAATTTCATGTATTTGCTTTACTTGTCTACTTTATTAAAAACAGTTGGACCCAACATCTCCAAGGAGCCCTGCTGTTGCAGGTTCAAATGGAGTTTCTCATGACTTCACCGCCGTTATCCTGGATAACGGAGATTCAGCTGTAACTTCTGGAAACTTCTTTGAGGTCCTTACTTCTTCAGAGCTATACAAGAACACCAAGGTGAAGTAACAACCCCCACAAGTTTTGTCACTTGCTGAAACGCATATTGATATTCCTCTCTCTTGACAGGTTCGAGATATCTCTGGAACATTCAGATGGGCACCCTTCCTTGCTCTGCAGAAAGACAACTCCTTTTTAACCATGCTGTTGCTTCTTTCCAAGTACAAAATGAAGAGCATCCCAGTTGTTGATCTAGGCGAAGCAAAGATAGAGAACATAATCACACAGTCAGGAGTTATCCATATGCTTGCAGAATGCGCAGGGCTTCACTGGTTTGAGGATTGGGGTGTCAAAACTCTCTCTGAAGTCGGTCTTCCCATTATGTCAAAGGATCATATCATAAAGGTCAGCTTGAAATCCTTACTTATAGCTCCATTGAGTTCTTTTTTCTTCTAAACATCCCATCACCCTTTTTCTTTTTCAGATATATGAAGATGAACCAGTTCTTCAGGCGTTCAAGCTGATGAGGAGAAAGAGAATTGGAGGCATACCCGTCGTTGAAAGAAAAAGTCAGAAGCCAGTAGGCAACATTAGCCTTAGAGATGTTCACTTTCTCCTCACTGCACCTGAGATTTACCATGACTACAGGTTAATAATACTTTGTAATATTATTACATGTTGGCGGCATTGGTCAATCATCAATGCTTTCTCTTGGTCATTTGTTTTAGGTCAATCACAACGAAGAACTTCTTAGTAGCGGTTAGAGAGCATCTGGAGAAGCATGGGGATACATCAGCACCTATCCTGAGTGGTGTCATCGCTTGCACTAAGAACCATACGCTGAAGGAGCTGATTTTGATGCTAGACGCAGAGAAGATCCATAGGATGTATGTGGTGGATGATTCAGGTAACCTTGAAGGACTCATCACTCTCAGAGACATCATTGCAAGACTTGTACATGAGCCGCCTGGCTATTTTGGTGATTTCTTTGACGGTGTTATGCCTCTCCCTCAAAACTACCGAGTCTAAGCTTTCTTTGTGATAAATTTGTCTTTGGTTTCGTAATGCTTCTCTATCTGTTTGTGCAAAAGTCCTTGAATTTGTGTTTAAACGTTCAAACAGGAATACTAAATGAAGAAAGAGCTAAGTCTTAAAGTGAATATGTATTCAGGTTTGCTCCTACTGTTTGAATTAGAACCAGTTAGGTCCCTGGTCACAGTAAGTCTTCTTCGAACTTGATCAAGATCTGGTCCATCTCTGGTTGATGTTTCCTAACCTGAAAATTTTGGTTAACACAGCGTTAGATACCATAACAAGATCCCCAAAACAAATCATTCTAGTGTAAGGTCATCAACTGATTAATGTAAGGGGCCTTACTTTGATGTTGGCCATGGCTAAGAGCTTGTGAGATGCTACATAGGCAATATCTGAGTCATTCAATCTCTTTTCCACAAAATATATTACCTCAGCAACATCAGACTGCAACAGCGAAAACCAAAACGAAGCTATTTGCATTACTGTTAACAGGTCTAAACAGATCACTCAGGTTCTGGTGTTTGATATGAAGACATTAGCAATAGAACATTGCCCCTCCAGTAACTTATTAGGATCCAAAATTGAAAAATCAATACGAGTTGTTGGAAGAACAAACCTGTATAATAATCTTTGCACATTCGTTGCAAGGGAACATTGTGACATAAAGCTTCTGCAAAAGGTTTGAGGAAGACCAACAAACTTAAGTGAACTATCCAAACACCCAAATATTTTGGAACACAAATTGTTTATGGCAAATAGCTGTTTCACTCTCTTTGCAAGTGAGAGAGTCTTTGGTTTTCTACAGCAAATAGATAGCATTTTCAACTAGATAGCTGTTGCATAGAATATTGTTTTGGTCCTTTGGCTCAAACAAGAAAACATTGTTCAAAGAGATTAACCTGGCCAGCCGCAGATGCGTGGTTTGTGTTTAGAATGGCATTGACTTCAGCGTGACAAACATATCTGCAAAAAACAGAAACAGAAACATCATAATAACTAAGCAATGAACCAGGATGAGGATTTATAACTTGAAATTAGTACTTACGGGTACTTTGTCTCCAATGGGTCCCCAGTTTTGGATTTCTGAAATTTGGCAGCAGAAAAATTAAGAAAAAGTGTAGACAATTCATTTTCCACCATTTCATCGTCTTTTTTACCCTTACTCTACAGTTTAGTGACTACATAAGTACAACAATTTTGTGACAGAAGGCATGCGTTTGTCATACCTTGGCCCATGGAAGTCTGTCATCCGAGCAACCTCTTGGAAAGCCATTATAGCCAATTCCTTAAATAAGTATGAGATGAAACTTCTTTATTCATGTCAATCCCTACAGAACCCATTTTCTCATAACTGTTCAAAAAGATATCAAAAGACAAAAGTAATCTTACCGAGAATCACACCATTTTGGCTCACCAAACACGCACCGACCTGCCCAAGCATAAGAATGGTCAATTTAGAATATTTGCAGCATCTCTAAAAATGAAGAATGAACAAGAGATACAACCCTTTTTGCATCATATGATCCATCAGAAAAGTATATACAAAACTGTCACAAAAGGAAGGCATCTTATATAACATTATCTAATTTGTAAGCCTTGAGTCCAATTCTCAGGTTCAAATTTCTAACCTTTTAGACCTTAACGTCCAAACAAAATACACTAATCAGCCAGTGTGCTACCTTAACACGGAGTCTCTAACCTAAAAAACGATGATAGCAAACTGTATCATCATAAATATTTGAATGATTTCATACTTTATATATTGGGTAGTTACAACAAAAAATTTCAAGACACATAAAACTCACATATAAACCACAATCTTCATAGAATCAAATACATTTCATGACTCTCAATTAAAGATTGTATTCACCTAAGGCTGTAACTTTACTTAGAACTTACACTAAAGCAAACATAATCTCAATTGAAACCTACAAGAAAACATGTACCTGTCTGTTAGGATCCTTTGATCTTTCAGCTGAAAGGAATGCAATCGCCATGAAATAATCATCCCATGATAAGTACCTTCGCAGCAATCAAAGCAAAGTCTATCAATCATCTTCGAGAGAGAGATAAAGTTGGAAGCTTTCGCTATAAGAACAAAAAAAAAAGAATTCGAGCTCTCAGAAGACAATTTAAAGACAAACCCATTTCGCTTCAAAGGGCTGTAAGGATCGAGACCAGGGAATCTTCTGGAAACTGCGGAGATTTCGGTGGAAGCAGATCTTCGGGGCTTAGGGTTTGATGAGAAGAAGCGAAACGCAAGAGCTGAAATCAAAGCACCGACAATTGCAGAAGTAGAGACGACTGCGAGATCTCGAGCGTTGTTCATGGAAGCTTCTAAGTCGATTGTCAAAGAGATTCTATTGTACTCAGCGAAATCTTCTCTGTTCCCTCTTATCAACTCAGAAAATGTAGCGGGAAACTATCAGAGAGAGGGCGAGAGAGTAAAATCCACCCGTTTCCGGTACAGATCGTTGGTTTATAGTAGGCCTAGACAAAAAAATTCCGGAACCGAAGACACGAAGCAGAACCGAACCAAAATATCAAAAACTGGAATCAGACCAAAAACTTCAAATACCTTAATAGTTTCTATATTTCTATATTCCAGTGTTCTTAATTCCCGATCGGACCATCGGTCGGACCAGGTTAAACCACAAATCGAAAACTATTCCGGGTTGAGTTAATACCCATCTAAAGTTGAACCGGTTAAAGTCTGGAAATCGACAACCCAATGAATCGGCCAAATCTAAATTTGTATGTGAACCAAAATTTTGTTAATAAAGCAATTAATAAAACAACGTCGTAATTAGTTTTTTTGCAACTCACAAATCAGAGGATTCACAACCATAAATTTTCGGGTAAAAATATTGTTTATGTCTACTTCTTACTTTATTTAAATATTATTATATGATCAGTTGTGTTGAAGACTTTAATAATTAAAACATTAACATTCATGAAATTCCAAATTCGTATAAAAGAACAAAACATTGTACTTATTCTTACTTCTCATTAAACAATCAAATAAAAACTTAGTTTACATGATTTGTTTTAAAGGTGAAGAATATTTTTATCTGAAATATCTGTGATTATCCAAAGATGTTCGGATATTATCCAAAATACCTGAGATTTTTATCCGGATCATCCTAATTATTCGATATTTTGCTCAAAATACCTGATATTTTACCTAAATTATTCGAACTATCCGAAATGATCGAACATGAACCGGAAACGAATGAAAACTGAATTTTCCAGGCATTTTCCGGTTCCTATTGTTATTATTTGAACCGAACCGAATCCAAACCTACTAGAACTGAACTCAAACCAAAAATAAGTGAAGTAATAAATAGATCTTCTACCCGCTATCTAAACTGCCATATACCCGGAATATCGAACCGAACCGATACCCGAAATTTTCATGCCAGTTTATAGTTAGTGTTAGTAAATGTCCATGCCTAGTTTATAGTTCGTGTAAGTTTATGACTCAATATTAGTTTAACTTTATCTGCCCAACAATCATCTCAAAAGAAGAGAACCAGGAATATTTTGAATCATTGTACTTCAAAACTAATTAAACATTTTTGGTCTTTATTGATCCGGAAAATATCGGATTATGCCTGCAATTTCTTAATTAACTAGAACAATAATATACATTTTTATCTTTGATAATGTGAGGTTCAAAAGGTATCAATTATATTATTGGGAAATTGCATTGTATAGCTATCAAACAAATTGTAATTTAATATATGATCAATTGCCCTACTTTTTGTGTGTATCACATGTATTGTGTGTAACATAGTCATATTGTCTTTTGCAGCAAGCGATGAAAAATGCAGAGAAAAAAAAAAATTTAATGTAACAAAAGTAAATCGTGGTAATTGGAGAGGCTCAACCCCTCATTTCAAGATTTGCTCCACTTGGCATATCTTTCCGATAGAGAGAGAGACCGTGTGCAATGGTATCGTCGCGGAGGTGAATCTTCGCTGATTATCCAATTGCCACAATTTATGCCACTACAAAGCAACAACGACAGAGGAGAGAAGGAAGTAGGTGAGGAAGCCACACCCAGTAAGACGATGAGGAATTGGGTAAAGAAGTGGACATTAACGAAGACGGAGGAGATGACGAAGTCGAGGAAGGCGACTATGTGATTTCAAAATCATGGTTGGTGAATACTAGGAATGAGATACTTACATATTGTGTACATATTTGTTTAATGTTACTGTACTATTTATGATATAGTCTACTCTTATACACATATATTTCTATACTATATTTATAAAATATAACAGTCTCTCGGGCCCTTCATTTTCTACGGTTATCTTATTTGACGTGTTCATATTAATGTACTATGCTATTTATCATGTTATATTTTATTTGTTGCTTGAGAAAAATGTTCTATTTTGTTTAGAATGATAATGCGTACTAATCATTGTTTCATATCTATTAATATTTGTGATTTGTAATGAAATAAAATTAAACATTAATATGAAGAACTCCTGAATAAGCAAGAGGTATGTTTTGTAATTGTATCATTCATACTTATGCGTGTAATTATCAAAACTAAGCATTTACAAAGTCAATTTTATCATTTCGTAAACTACATCCACACAAGTGTAGATTCACACAAATTTCTCTTATATATTATTTTCAGATGATTATATAGTATAGTTTAGTATCACAAAATATTGTTTACAAGTTTCAGATTTTAATTTTATTAAAAACTTTTATAGATATATAATATAGTTTACATTTGAGTTTTGGTTTAGTGATAACGGTTTAGGGTTTAGTGTTTAAAAGTTGGGGCTGAGTTTAGTATTTAAGAGTTTTGTGTGGGGTTAGAGTCTTATACTATTTCGGTGATATGGAATACATTCTTTATTGAAAATTCTTCTATTTTATCTATTAATTTTACTGTCATTCAGTCGTGTGTTTATAGTTTATATTTGAGTTTAGAGTTTAGCAATGAGGGTTTAGGGTTTAGTATTTAGGATTTAGGAGTTGGAGTTGGGATAGTGTTTAATATTTAAGGATTGTGGGTGTGGTTTGAACCTCATATACTACTTAGGCAATATAGAATATAACACTTAGTGTATATGTATGTGGTTAATAAACGTGTGACGTAGGTGTCTCTTTCTTCTTTCATATGAAATAGTTCTTAGTCATTCCTGACAATTTATTATTTGTGATACGTCATGTTTACCCGGTAACTGCAAATAGGAAAGGTATAACCGGCACACTTTGGATGTAAATGTTAGATTATTCAATATGTCAAAATCAATGTCATCTACAACTTAATTTTACTTTCAAATTTGGTTAGGTAGCAAATAAGCCTTATATTATCGACAGAAGTGTGAAGTTCCAAAGTACGGTTTTCAGTGTGTAGTTTATACATCTTTTACCCTCTTTTTTATTTTGATGGAAAACTATAGTGTATGGATTTTAAACTCAAAATTTATTGACAGTCAAATAAATTGGTTTTTATAACTATGTTATTTTAATCTTTAAACATGAAATTCCTAAAATGTTTTCGGTGAAATAGCAGAAAACATTTTAAAAGAAAACGACCTAAAACTAGTGGGCCAAATATCATAAAAATGAAAAAAATACGAGACAAAGTGTACGTGAAGTTCATTAAAACGGGTTTACAAACTTTTTCTTGAAATAAAATACACATGATGACTTTTCAGTCATACAGTTTATCTGAGTTGCTAAGATATAATATACATGTTAACAATTGCCAATAATATAATTAAGTGGCTGAGATTGATTCTATTGAAGCCTAAGTTCGTTCTAACGTATCTTCTTGATATATATGTTTTGCATTTTGAGTTCTTTAACTTTCACATTCAATCACTTTTATAGGTTTGCATCCCTTCGAAACAAAGTTGTTAGATAAAGTAAAGATGATTACAACGACAATGAAAGAAACTGGACTACATGTGACATGTTTAGAAGCATAATACTGAGGTTTGGATAATTGGATCGGACTTAGGCTTCAATTAAATCTTGACTCGAGGAAAATATCCATATGAAAAAATTTCTAAAGATTAAACTCAAGTATAAATCTACAAGACAAATCACTCAAACTGATATTATCCTTACCATTAGCTCCATATTTGACGGACTACCTAAACTTTAAAATGTGCTGTGCGTTTTTTTTCTTAACATCAAAAAATTATTCTATTATTCAAACTAAATGTGGTATGAGAATCTAGACTGGAATAACAATCAACAAAAATTAAACTACGATGAAAAGTACGAGCTATCCTAGCCAAACCATCTAATGTCTGATTATGCTCTCTTAGTATTTGAGAAATCTTGAAGTCTAGAAATCTTCTTTGAAGCAATGCTTAGCTCCCCATGCTTTCGAATCCAAAGTCATCGATATAATATCTTTGTAGTCTATCCCAAAATGTTGGCAATTTGTGTGTTGTAGCATGGTGTCCATTGTTCAAATTAACGCCTTTAGTTCTGGGTGCAACGAAGACATACGATTTTCTTGATGGTGAATTTTAAATGGAAGGAATACACATATATTGGTTATTACGGGATATCAGACAATGTATAATATTAAAGATACTGACACGAAAAGAGGAACATAAGTTTGGAAACCTTAAAGGATAATAATACTTGGTTGTGATAGTATCAGGATCAGAATTACATCAAGAAACAGATCAATAGAAAATATAGAAAGTGTTATGAACCAGATTGTGGATGACTCATAACTAAGAGATTATGATTTGTAATCTTTCCATTTATCTATGACGGTGTAATCTCTTATATAAGGAACCTCTATGTTATGAATAAAGATAGACTTTTCCATTACTTTTATAACACGTTATCAGCACGAAACTCTAAATCCCTAAGCTAATACTCAAATCGAAAAACCCTAAAACCCTAACCTTAGCCGGCGATCCGACGAACCCTAAACTCCGATCGTGTCTCTTGTTCCCGCATTTGTTCCAGCTCGCGTCCCCGATCAGCTTCAGCCCAAGGCGTTCCTGATCCTAGCTCAGACGTTCGCGACCCGAGAGCAGCTCCAGCACGCGACCTCTTCCTCGTTCGCGACAGCATCAGACAGCTCGCGTCCGACGATCAAGGCGTTCCCGATCAAGCAACAAAGGACGTCCCCGACCCGATAGAAGCGACTCGATCCATTCCAGCTCGCGTCCCGTTTGTGTCCAGCTCGCGGCTCAACTCCTTTGGTGGTCCAATTCAACAATCATCTAAGGTTAAAAGGTAATTCAAAACCTAAGAACCCATAATCGAACATGGATTGATTGATAAAGAATGAAACCCTAAAACCCTAATCTTTATGAATCAAAACCATATGGTAATAGATCAAAAATCCTAATTGAGTAAATCGAAGCTCTAAAAGTTCGATACCCCAAACCCTAAATCATGTTCCTACATGATTAAAACCCCAAATCGGTTTTTACAAGTTAAAATCCGATAAACCCTAACCCTATATCTATAAACCCTAAATAATATAAGTATCAGAATTAATTATACTATTATTATCAAATCACATATTAAAACCCTAATCGAATATTTTGAAATCAAAACTGTTTTCGGTTTTGATCATTAAGGTTTTAAATCTGATTGAATCTGATGCTATGTTGCTAGAATTGTTTGACCGTTAAATTGATAGATTTATTTTCTCATCCTGCTTGGTTAATTGTTCATCTGATTTAAAATTATTTAAACCGACCAGCCTGTTAAAACATTGATTGAATCCGATAGGTTGCTAGCTTGCTTTGGTTATATAATCCGATAGGTTGATAGATTGATTGAGGTTTACTTGTTTAAAATCCGAATGATCTGATTGCATGATTCTTGAGGTTTAATATCATCTGCTAGGATTGATAGTTTTGTAATCTGATCTGTTTTAAATAGAAACCCTAAATAATCCGTATGATAGGTTATATTGATCTGATTTGGATGTCTTTGAGAATTGAGAATTCGTATGCTAGGTTGATAGATTCATGATAAAATCCAATATCTTGAGGTTTAAGATTGTATGCTAAGTTCGATTAAATTGATTGATCTGATTATATGTTTTTGAGGTTTGATAAATTCGGATACTAGATAAATTATTTACACATGGTTTATGCTAAATACTAATCAGCCTTGAAACTGATTCATTGAAATTCATGCTTGAAATCTATATTCTAGTATTGCTAAAATCAGCCTTGAAACTGATTCATTGAAATTCATGCTTGAAACCTATATTCTAGTATTGCTAAAAGTATTGCTAAAATCAGCCTTGAAACTGATTGAGTGATTAATAAATCTTTTTACTAGTCTTGCTAAAATCCATTGATTGTTAAACCCTAATTGCATGATTAATTGAATCCATTTTTGCTAGTCTTGATAAACCATAATATTATGAGCACATAGAAATAGTATTGCCGAGACTTGCTAGAAATTGACTGATTGATTAAATGTCTTTAAGATTGATAGTCTCATTGTCCTCACAAGATTGAAATCCGAATTGATTGTTTTTAAGAGTAAGGCCGCATGAAAATTATACCTAAATATTGAGTGATATATGATTTGAGATGTCGAAAATCAACTTGGATTTTGCTGCCCTAAATTTCTCAGGAGATAATTATTTGAAATGAGCACTGGATACTGAGTTTATCCTAAAGTCAAAGGACTTGGTGAATGAATCACAAAAGGCGATAATGCCAAATGAGAAAGATTGATACATGGCAATATTAATTATTAGTCATCATCTTATTAAGAGTCCCAAAGATAAGTATCTGACTATAGAGAATCCTCTAGACCTGTGGACAGAGTTAAAAAAAATCGAGATATGATCACCAAAGAACATTGCTATTACCAAAGGCCCTATTTGATTGGAGGAAACAGAGAAAAAAAGAAGGTAACTACATCCAGAATGATAGACCACACGGCCATGGCCATGGAGGGTGGAAAGGACGTAGCCATGGCCACTATAACACATCTGGCCGTGGGAATCATTATGGCTGTGGCCGTGGTATATCCTTTAAACCACAAAGCTCGACCAAATCAGTGTGCCATAGATGTGGAATGGGGAACCATTGGACTAAGATATGAAGGACTCCCAAAGAGAGTCTGAAAGAGAAGAATCCTGAAACCCACTTCGTCTATAAAGATGGTGAAAATAATTTCAAAAATGATCAAGATGATCTTATGGAATATGAGACTTATGATTGCCTAAAAGAATCAAGTTGATAAACTGATTTCGACATCAAATTTGTGTGATTGCTTTGCTTGTATGATTTCTCTGATTTTTATTTCCTTGAATTTATTTCTATTACATTGTCTGCTTAGATTAAATGAATTAATGATTTTTCTATATGAGTACACTGAAAATGCCAATATAAGTATTAAATCAGGTATCGTCAGTCTGAAAGAAAACTATGGCTAGGCTAATATATTATTGCCTAAGGGTATGCATCTAGAAATCAATGATGCCTTATATTCAACCAGCTCTAAGAGCAAGAGCACCCTATTGAGTTTTAAAGATATAAGAATGAATTGTTTCCATATTGAAACAATGGGCGAAGGAAACAAAGAGTTCCTTCAGATATATGTATAAAATCACCCAATGCCATAATAAGTCCTAAAGACTATACCTGCATTCTCTACTGACCTAGACTATGCATAGATCAGTATGATAGAGGCTAAAAGCCTGCGAAAATATACACTTTATGGCACGACCGGATTGGCTATCCTGGTCCAAACATGATGCGAAAATTGATATTCAAAAGGCACACATTAAAAGATAAGAAGAGTTATCCCAAAGAATCTCACGTGTGTAGCATGTGCACAAGGGAAACTCATTAGGCCATCACCAGTAAAACGGCTACGAGCCCTTTTTTCATAATAAAGACTATACTGGTGAATACATGTCCCAAGCGTTTAAATGATTATGGTATGTCCATGAGGGTAAGTGTGGACAATTATGTGATACATGTCCATAACAAGAACGGCTTGGCCGAAATCTTTTAAAACACAAATAGCTGATTGATAGACCATAACTTATGAGGTCAAAACTCCCATTCACAGCTTGGGCCACACAGAATTTAGATGCACCTAAGTTAATACGCATCAGGCCATTTAGTGAGCATAGATATCTCCTATCACAATTATTAACGGGTCAAGAGCCAGACATACCCCATCATAAGACATTTGGATGTGCTATCTATGTATTAATTGCTCCACCACAGAGAACTAAGATGGAACCTCAAAAAGAGGATGAGGATATATGTTGGATATGATTCTCCCACAACAATAAAGTACTTTGAGCCAACTATGGGTGATTATATTTGAGGCCAGGTACATGGATTATTTTAAGACCAGGAGGAGAAAAATAATAAAGCTGGTAAAAGAATGGTAAAAGAAATAGAATGGAATCAACCATCGATGTCTTGGCAAGATCCTCGGACTAAAGAATGTGAAATAGATGTCCAAAGATTATACATTTACAAAGCTAGCTAATCAAATGCCAGACACATTTGCTGACCCGAAAAAAATGACTAAGTCATATATAAACCAGCTTGTAAAGCATCAACGAATTTGATGTCCAAGAAGAGACACAGTCAAGTTGCTACAGAGTCTAGATAACGTATGAAACGTGGTAGACCAATAGGTTCCAAAAGATAAGAATCCTCATAAACAAAAGAAAGGTGCAGAGAATGATAATCAAAATCCAAATCCGAGGTTACTAAGGAAACCATCCCAGACATGGAGATAAGGCCGGCCGGCTCTAAGGTACAGGTACCAAACAATGTAGCTTGGGACGCCAAGCTGCAAAGTATTAAAGGTCCTGATAATAATGAATCTCAATCGATTATATCATGTCTGGAACATAATGGAACCAATAAGGAATGTCGACATAAGATGATTTATTTGCATACAAGGTAGCACTTGAATTTATGAATATAAGCGAGAATCATGAACTCACGTTAATATAAGAGTGCACACTCGTAGAACAGATTGGATTGAATGAAAACGTGGGATTAAATAGTTTAAGGAAGAAAGGCGTATTTGGCCATATGATTAAGACGCCATATGATGTTAAAACCAGTGGATATAAATGGGTCTTGCAAGGAATAGAAATCGTGAGATATAAAGCTGATGTTGCACAAGGATTCTCACAAAGACCAGTAATAGATTATGATGAGACATACTCCCATGTGGTGGATGCAACTACTTTTAGATTTCTCATAAGTCAGGCTATATAAGAGAGAAAATTAGACTTGCAGCAAGTTGATGTAGTGACTGCATATTTATATGGTCCACTGGATAATGAAAGTACTAGAGGGTGTTGAGCTGAAAGTACAACAAGTTCTCGAGAACAATATTGATAATCATCAAAGTATATGATCTGAATATCCTAGGAATCTCTGGATACAATTTCTCTAACAGTTGAATATCTCAAGAAAGAGTTTGAGATGAAAGATCTTAGAAAACAAAGTTTTGTTTGGGATTACTGCTTGAGTACATTAACAATGGAATCCTTGTGCATCAAATAGTATATACAGAAAATGGTACTCAAGAGATTTAATATGCACCAGTCTCACCCATTATCTAGTACACAGGCGTGAGATTGTTTTGGACACTGATCCATTCAGTCCAAAGGTGGACGATAAAGAAGTCCATTTAGTCCTGAGATGGACGATGCATAAGTCTTGTTTTAGACGCTGATCTGATTGGTCCATAAGAAGGACGATGAATAAGCCTTTGATTTTGATTTATTTTATACTAACCAACTCAAAGAGGGGTTATTTGGTTTTATTGATTTGTTTTCAGACAGGTTATGTTTTACACATGATGGTACACACATATCACAGCAACATCATCCAAGATTTCGTGTGTGTGTATTTGAGGTCAATGACTCAATATGTTCGATCAGATTGTGGCATGGCCGATGGTAAAGAAGAACCAACTATTATGTTCGAGTACGAATCATATTCTGCCCAAGATCTTCATCACCCACGAATTGCAAAAAATTGGAGAGGTCCAAGGGACCTTCAGTAATGTCCAAATCAGGAGGAATAATGTGTGTTGTACTCTTTTTCCTTCAGCATGGTTTTGTCTCAATTGAGTTTTCCTGGTAAAATTTTAATGAGGCAACATTAAATCACATTGCAAGCTCTAAATGGTTATGGCATCCAAGAGGGAGTGTTATGAACCAGATTGTGGATGGCTCATAACCAAGAGATTATGATTTGTAATATTTCTATTTATCTATGACGGTGTAATCTCCCATATAATGAACCTCTATGTTATGAATAAAGATTCAATTTTTCATTACTTTTATAACAAAAAACATTAACTACATTTTTATCTTATACACAACTCAGAAGAAACCCCTTTTAACTTCATAACGAGAACTTGATTAAATGACTAATATATTCGTACTTAGTAGTACAATAAGCTTGTTAGCTTTTCAAAGCCATTAACCCACGTGCATCTCCAATTATTACACTACCACATTCTCATTTTCCATATCTTTATAGAAAAAAGAAACAGATATATGTTTATACCACCCTATATATAATCCCAAAAGTTATTAGTTATAATAACATTTGAAATGAGAAAGATGATGAAAAGTGAAAAGGATTTCTTTGAAAAGCCTTTCATGCTTCAGTAACGTGATCCGTCATATGATCCCATCTCTGTCATTGATCCAACGAAAAATTTATCTACAGATTGATTGACTTTATTAGTCGTTTCTACCCTCATTTCACAAAACTACCCCTCCGTCGACCATTATTCTCTCTTTACCCAAGTGCTCCAGTGTGTTTTTCAAAACCAATAAAGAAATTTCAATCTGAACTTATGAGTTATATATGTCATTAATATCTTAACTAAGCGTTGTGTATAAGACATGTTTGGTTTGCGTTTACATGCTATATTATTTAAACATAAACGCAAACGTAAATAACAGTAGTTTGCATGAAATTCATGGTATAAACCTTCTGAAATTTAGGACTTTGGTGACTCCTTATCTCGAGTCTTAGTAAAAATTCTCAAAACTAGGCTTGGGTTCCCAGTTAGGTTTGTTTCGGTTGATTCGGGTTTTCAGAGTTTTCGTACTATGTTCATAAGTTCTATTCAAGTTTTATTAATTTTTTAGTCAGGTTTAGTTCAATTCCTTCAAGGTTCGTTTGGATTGGATTATAACCAATGTATAAAATTGTCTAAAAGTTAATTAAAAAAAAATAATGAAATTGACCAAATATACTCAAAATATATAAATTCTTTAAAAAATACTAGTTACACTTGTTAAACTAACTAAAATTATTGGAAACAAGAATAAAAATCAAATTATTTTTTTCTTAAAAACTTTAAATACCTAAATTAGCCTAATATATGTAAAAAAAATAGATTTAACTAATTCAGATGTTTTATGATCCTAATTTGGATTTCGGTTCAGTTTGGGTTGTATTCGAATCCAAAAATACCTAGCTATTAGTCCTTGTTCGGGTATTTTTTATAACAGTCTAATTGGATTTTTGTTTTTCAGTTTAGATTTGGTTCGGGTTTTGGGTTTGGTTTAAAACACCAGACTTACTCTACACTATTTAAACTATTTCCTACGTGAAAGTGATTTACAAATTTCAAACGAAACATATGGATAATATGGAAATGTGTAGGTATACATTTACAGTTGATGATCCATAAAAAAACATCATAGATGAGAATAATGATGGTTATGTTTGAAAAACCAACCATCTTTGTCAACGTTATATATATAACTAATTATTAGTTTATATTATGATTTCTCTTCTTAAAAACATAGATTAAAACGTGATAATGGTAAATATTAATTCGTCTATAAGATAAACTAAGTCGGTGTTTAAAGAAACTAAGTTCTAATTGTTATACGATCAAATCATTTCGTCTTATCGATGGGGATAATCAATGGAGCCAGAGCTAACAACAAATTCACATAATGATGGTACGGCGGTCGTTTGTTAGAGGATTATCGAGATATTCATTCTATAAAACAAAATTATCAAATAACTCAAAATATATACTAGGGATGTAAATGGTTAAGTGGCTGAGATTTTATATTCAAAAAAAAAAAAGTGGCCGAGATTTGGGAAGAGCTATACAGTACTAGTAATGTGGAATTAGTGAAAATTTTACATTGGCTGAGCTTTTGTAGTGTCTTTTTTTTTTTGTCAACAACTTTTGTAGTGTCTATTAATAAACATATCTATAATATCTAGCTAGGTTAATTTTTTATATATAGAAAAACACAGAGTTGATTCCACAACTATCAAGTTCAGCTAGATTCCATTTCCACGTCTATTATTTTGAACGCAATTATCAAAACAAAGGGTGCAATCGACATTTCGGTGGATATATATGTTCACAGACACGAAGCAGCTTACATATAAAGTGATTGGTAATGCCACCCTCCACTTATTGAAAACAGCAGCCTTTTAGCTCCCAACAAAAAACAAAACCAAAAAATGGCTGAGCAACAACAACAACAAGATCATCACAAAGAGCTTCAGCTTTTGCCTTCTCCACCGTCGACAGAATCTCGAGTCAGGAAATTCCGACCAACAGTTATAACAACCGATCACCACCATTCCCCATCTATGATCCACCAAGATCTCGACCTCAAACTCTCCATCAGCCTCAGTACAATTCCAACAGCGACGGTGGAGCATCTAAGCGATGGCGGAGGAGGAGGTAGTGGTGTGGAAGCTCTGAAGTGGCAGGCAGCGGAGCAGATAAGACTAGCGGCGATAGAGAAAGCTTACGCGGAGAGAGTCAGAGAGCTGACTCGCCGTGAGATGGAGATGGCTCAAGCTGAGTTTGCTCGTGCAAGGTAAGGAAGCTTAAACTATATTTAGTTCCGGTTTGGTTTGGTTAATGGTTTTAAGTTTGGGATTAGGGTGATGTGGCAGAAGGCTAGGGAGGAGGTGGAGAGAGCGGAGAGGTTGAAGGAGAGATCAATGACGAAGATCGATACGACTTGCTTGGAGATCACTTGCTACTCTTGCAGGCAACGCTTTAAGCCTTAATTTATGTATTAATTTGTTTCTCTTAACTATTGTTATTATAAATGAAATTTGAGTACTGGTTTACTTAGTATGAGAAAATAATTTGGAAAAAGGAGAAATTATTTTGTTTAAATCTTTATTTTGTTATTTTCCCATAAACAAATTTGTGGTAAATAGTTTGTGCTCATTTTCGAGTTTGGTAATCTTTGTCCTTGCCTTTTGTTTTCTTGAAATCGAAGGAAAACTATATATCTAGATCGATAAGATATTCACTAAACGTTTTCTTGTTTTTTCATGAACTATTTTTTTTGAACTGTTTTTTCATGAACTATTAATTACACAAAATTTTCTTCTCTTTTCTGTTTTTAGCTCAACATAATCTTTTCGGACCTGACTCTTTAGATAGGCATTATAAAACAATTCAATAAATTACATGTGTATAATCGGAGATGTACTAAAATTAAAGTTAATTACGGAGTATACATTAACCATGTCGATTTTGCAACATCAGCTAAATACATTAATAATATTGAGAAATAAACTCGAATAAGTTACAAAAAAAATAAACTCGAATTATGTCCCTAATTAGCCACCAGAACAAAGCCAATTAGTGTGATCAGTTAGTTAAGTGCTTGATATTAACGTAACGTGAGATTAGAGTTAATGATAAATAATTATTGCACCATATATAATAAAGGGAAATTATATTGTATAACCTTCAAACAATTCATAATTCATTGAATAACTAAAAAAAAATTGACTGTGATATTCAATGCATTTTCTGTCTTATATTCTAAACATCCTTTACATCTACCGGTTCAACCTTTTCACCATTTGTTCTTTTTTTTTTTCAAAAATCTCTTAATCAATAACACTGTTCACAAATTTCTTCACGTCTGAATATGAAATTCATTTTGTTCGAATGTTGGACAAAGGTTAGGAGTCTAATTCATGATCATTTTTTCAATTTATTTTCTTCATACTATTTTACATTGGTGCTCGACTAATATAAATGGAATAGAATAGGTTTTCCATACTATCTGTGAAGGATCCATACTATGTTTTCTACATAAAAATAAAATATTATAAAATATTATATAGATTATGTTTGGGTTTATGATTCAGTGATTAGGGTTTAGATTTAGTAATTAGGGATTGGGGTTGAGGTTTAGTATTTAGTGATTGTGGATAAAGTTTAGTATTTAAAGTTGAAGTGAGGTTGAAATTCTATACTATTTTGGTGATATAAAATAGAACACTCATAAATTTTCAAACCATTTGATTGTGCATTCCTGGTTGTTTGAAGCACAATCAATATAATCTCAGACAGCACAAATTCATGACATTTTTTATATGTGATGGCACAATTCACTCTTAACCATCCATTATACCGTCTACAATGCATATACATGTGATAAATAAGTATATAACGTGTATGGTATTATGTGAGGTGATAGAAAATAGTTGTGTTTCATTTTTGTCCATACAATGTCATTTGTTTTCTCCTTCTTTTACCGGGTAATTACACAAAATAAGAGTATAACTGACTGAAATGAGTGTTAAATGTTAGTGAATTAATTATGTCAAAATCATTGTTATATTCTTAATTTTGATTCAAAATTTGGTTACACAGAAAAATAACCCTATAATAAACGACGAGAAAAATAAAAAAAAGAATGAATGACTTGTATGGTTTTAATATAATTGGCTAACCTATATATGGCTCATTTTATTTTCTGTAATCATCATCTTTGAAATTAATGTTTGGTCAACGAAAAATTGATGATTTTTTTTTTTAAATAAACAAGTAATAAAACACATACGTACATGTACATAAAGAGATGTATGCATGGAAATGATGGGTATAATTATTGCATTACTATGCTCATTTCACCTATTTTACTTATATAATATTGTGTTTATGCCTACGTACATAAACAATTTTTTTTTGGCAAAGGATACGTAAATATCTAATAGTGTCAATTATAAAATCTCGAATATGTGAACTCAATGAACTCAACGAATAAGAACTCAATGAATATCCTATATAAGTTATATTTGCTATTTCAAATATTATTAGGTTAGCTTGGGAACCAAGCTAATAACTTCAAGTTTACTTCCAACATTTTTCAACAAGGCTTCTTAATTTTTTGAATTTGATCCTTCCCAATGCCTTAGTCAAATTATCAGCTCTTTGTTCAGTCCCGGGTACGTACTGCATTTCGATTAACTCATTATCAACACATTCTTGTATAAAATGGTATTATCGATGAATGTGTTTACTACAACCGTGGAACACAAGATTCTCCATTAGGACTATAGCATATTAGTTGTCTATCTTGGTCATCACTTTCTTACACTCTGTCCTAGTTATCTCTCCGAGAAACTCTTGAAGCCAAATAGCTTGTTTAGCTGCCGCAGTCGCTGTCATGAACTTGGCTTCACAAGATTCTGTCATGAACTTGGCTTCACAAGATGATAATGCAATTGTCTCCTGTTTTTGAGAACACCATGTAATAGGACTGTCGGCATAGAAGAAGACATGTCCGGTTGTGCTTCTACCGTCGTCCTCATCCACGTTATGACTACTGTCGCTGTATCCCACTACTCTTGTCTCATTCGATCGTACGAACTCAAGCCCATATGGTTGTTGTCCCTTGTAGACACCTCAAGATCTGTTTCAAAGCTGCTTCATGAGATCGTTTAGGCGCTTGCATATATCTACTCAGAACACCAACGGCGAAAGAGAGATCTGGCCGTGTGTGAATCAAGTATCTAAGGCACCAATGTTCTTTCTATATTCCTTCTCATTCACGCCCTCTTCTTCAGATGATTTCGACAGTTTCAGACTTGGATTCATAGATAAGTGAAGTGCATTCCAGTTTCCCATCCCGGTTTCAGACAATATCTTCATCGCATATCTTTATCTTAGTGTGATTCCTTTCTCATGTTGTACCACTTCAATCCTAAGGTAATAGGTTAGCATACCTAAGTCACTCATTTCAAAATTTGCAGTCATTCCTTTCTCGAACCCAAGTATGCGATCATGACTCGTCCCAATTACTAGAAGATCATAACATAGACTGCCACAAGGATAATATGATCTTCTTCTTGCTTACGATAAATAGCAGGCTCTTTAGAGCACTTAACAAAATTCAAACTCCTAAGCATTTTATTTAGTTTCTCATTCCAGGCTCTTGGAGCTTGTCGTAGACCATAAAGTACCTTCTTCAGTTTATATACCTTGTTTTCGTTCCCTTTGACCACTAACCCTTCTGGCTGGAAAACATACACTTCCTCCTTTAAGTCACCATGAAGAAATGCGGCTTTGACGTCTAAGTGATGATTTTCTCAACCTCTTGAAGCTGCTAGAGCAATAAGAAACCTCACCGTCTCGATGCGTGTCATAGGCGCAAAGACCTCATCATAGTCTATACCATGTCTTTGTATATAACCCTTGGCCACTAGTTTAGCTTTAAATTTGTTTATACTCCCATCAGCGTTACGTTTAAATTTAAAGATTCACTTTAACCCGATGGCTTTTGCTCCAACAGGAAGTTCGACCAGCTCCCAAGTTTTGCTCTTGACAATAGAAACAATCTCATCTTCACAGGCGTCTCTCCACACTTTCTTCTCCTTTGCTTCATTATAATCCCATGGCTCATCGTTTATTGTAAGAAGAAGACGCTCACTTTCAAGTTCGGTTAGCTGTATATAATCATCAAGGTATGCATGTTTCTTCTTCTCTCTTGTTGATCTTCTTAAACTTTCTTCATTGCGATCGTTTATGTCTTGTTCTTCTTCAACAGTAGGTATCTCTGTATTATTGCCTTCTTCATCTGCATTCCCAACAATATCTTTATTCTTGTTGATTCCTCTGTTTCCAAACTCATTGAATTTGATCTCAAACGCTCCAGGTACGGTTACTTCTTCAGTACTGCTTCTCCAATTTCACATCTTATTTTCATCAAAGATGACGTCTCTGCTTACACTCACTTTACGAGTTGTAGGATCATACAACCTGTAGGCTTTTGATCCCGGCTCTGTTCCGAGGTGTACAAGCGCTCATGATCGATTGTCTAGCTTCTTTAGATGTGGGCTGTCTACTTTGGCACACCCAACACATCCAAAGACTCGTATCTGTTCAACGTTCGGTCTCTTATTCTTGAATGCTTCGTATGGCGATTTAGACACAAGAACACGAGTTCCTACTCTCTTAATGAGATAATTTGCATGTCTCACAGTTTCTCCCAGTAGATAGTTTGGACACGCCATATGCTTCAATATACTTCTTGTCATATCTAACAGCGTCTTGTTACGTCTCTCTACAACTCTGTTATGTTTAGGAGTGTAGTGAGCTGTCAAGTGTCTGGGTATACCAGATGACTCGCAAAAGGATTGAAATTCTGTTGATATGAACTCTCTCCTCCACGA
Source organism: Brassica napus (assembly GCF_020379485.1). Lineage (NCBI taxonomy): Eukaryota > Viridiplantae > Streptophyta > Magnoliopsida > Brassicales > Brassicaceae > Brassica > Brassica napus. The sequence continues at coordinate 23,921,076 of NC_063444.1, read as the reverse complement.
TCAGTTCTGAATGTCTTGATAGTTGTTCATGTTTCCTGCTCAACCATGGTTTTGAATTTCTTAAACTTCTCGAATGCTTCTCCTTTCTCTTTAAGAAGAATTGACCACATGTATCGGGAATGATCATCTATAAGAACAAATATATATCTCTTCTTTTTAGGTGTAGGAAGCGTGATAGGACCACAAAGATCACCGTGTATCAGATCAAGTAGATTGTCCGCATGATATGTGGTTGCTTGCGGGAAAGAATGTCTTGCTTGCTTATCAAGTAGGCATGATGAACTTTTATCTTGCGTGTTCCTCTGCTTCATGCGTGTCTTCTTTCTCTTTGTTTTCAGATGTCTCCTGTAGTTTCAGCAAGCGGTCGGGACATGATGATGCATAGTGACCATTTTTATCACCGCGATAGCTAGAGATCTTTGATAAATAAATTTCACCATAGTACCGATCGTAGTAACGGCCTCTTCCTCTTCCTATGTTATAGTAACGACCACCACACCCTCTTCCTCTAGAATATCCATAGGAATCACGGCTTGGCGAGGGAGGTTGAGAATCTGTGGGAGCATACATCAGTTTTTGATTATCCTGTGTTGTTTCTTCTTCTTTCTCAACAACACTTTCCTCATAGGTTTTCAAATGCCCTATAATATCTTCAAAACTCGTAGTCTTAATGTCAATAACTTGTTCCAAGGAAGCCACAATATGAATGTGTTTTTACGAGGAAGCCTTGAAAGAAATTTCTTGACCAGTCTAGGTTCTTCAATAGCTTTTCCTAGTGCAGCAAATTTTGATGATATTTCAGATATTTTGCCAACAAAATCATCGATCTTGTCATTATCCTTCATTCTTCAATATATCGAACTCAGCCATTAGAGTCTCAAGTCGGGCTTCTCTCACCCTGTCTGCTCCTATATGGTGTGATTTTATTGCATCATATACCTGTTTTTCTGTATCCAGTTCTCCTACCGGTAGGATGAGGGTTTCTGGTATAGATTGTTAAAGCAAAGCAGTTGCCATGTTGTTCTTTTCTCCATCAGTGCTTTCTTGTTCAACCACCTCCCATACTTTGTGCACTTTAAACAATAATTTTATTCTGATTTCTCATTCTGTATAATTCGTCAAATTGAGCATAGGACAGCTTATGGATGATAACCGTGATGCAGCATAGACAAACATCCTTTTCCTCTTTTGCTTAGCATTCATATTTCTATTTTCATAAGTGTTTCCATTCTTCTTATGTTGGTTTTTCCTTTTAAGTTTAGGATAAACATATATCCTTTAGCTTAGGCAAAAAGGAATATGAAGTTAGTATAAATAAGGGCATCAAATGCTTATGTAAGACACCTTTGATTTTTAGAAGATCTTGAGTTTCTTTAAGAGCTTTAACGAGCAATGTGATTGAGTATTCGCGCCCTTAAGAGCTTTAACGAGCACTGCGAAAAGTATTCTCTCCCTGTTTATTGTTTTTGAAGTTACCTTCGTCGACAAGTTTCAGAAGTCTGAGATTAAACCCTTGATCTGTGACTTATACAGCTCCGATACTTATTCTTCCCGACTTCTCGTTGCCATTCGAGTTACATTGCGATGCGTACAAACTGGTCATCGGCGGCGTTTTAAGTCAACAAGGTCGTCCTGTTGCGTTCTATAGTGAGAAACTGGTAGGGGCGCGTGGTCGCTACGTCACGTATGATATATGGTGTTTTGGACATCATTGTATATATATATTTTCTAATTGGTTTTCAGGTTTTTATCGAGTCTTCCTAGTATTTCTCAAGTCATTTCAGGTTTGGAGTTGCATTGGATGGGAGATGGACCAGTTGGAGCAAAAGAGGCAGAAAACAATGCAATTTGGTGATTTTCACGCAGAACAGCCTGAAGTGACTGTTCCCTATCGAGCGGAGCAACCAAAGTGCCTGTTCCAGAGGCAGTTATTTTTAAGGAAACTACAACCTATTTTGGTATTTGCCATACTCTCCCTATTTTCTCTCCCAGCCGCATGTGCCTTCCATATATCTTCTTTTTCTGTTTCTCTTTATGATTCTACGCTTCTTTTTCAGAGAGAAACAACTCGAGAGCTTTTCATATTGTGATTTTGCTACCTTGTAAAAGGAGACGACCCCGTCTCTCTCGCCCAGAGAAGATTACCCTGCACCCTCTTTTTGTTTGTTATTCTTATGCAGTATTATTCATTATTGTTTTTTGTGTTTTCTTGTGTCATGGTTGAGTAGTCGGCTAGGTTGTCTAGGGTTCTAGGGTGTTAATCACGTGAGCTAAACATAGATAAGTGAATCATTCTATTGTCTTCATTCATATCCATCCTTACTGCTTGCATAAATCTGGTCATTTAATGTATGAACTTAGGTTTAATCTATTCGTTAACCTTGTAATAGGTTCTAGACATGTTATGAATGAGCCTAGCATCCCTAATCAGCGAAAGTAGATATTAGGGTGTTTGGTGAACCTACCGGACTTGATCTCTATTGCTTGCTGTCGTGTCTTGATCCAAACAAGAGTTTAGGTATCAAGATCGATCAGCATAGGGAGGAGTACCACGACAGTAGACTGTTCTACTTGAGTGATCCGAGTTCTGGACATGCTCTTATTAGCACTTGAATAATTGTTCAGCTCACAAGTATTAGCACCCGATGAAGTAACCCTAGCCTGGCTTCCTTTAAGTTGAATTCACTTTTACATTATTTTACTTGCTTTGCACATCACCCTCAAATGAAAACCTCTTCCTTGCTTTAGCTAAATTAAGAACTCATAAGAATAAAATGTAAACTGGTCCTCTGGAATTGAATCTCAAATACTACATCTACACTGTTAGCTTGCAGTAGAACAAGACACAATTTTTGTGTATCAACGTACGATGTGGAGTTCTATGCTATCGTTCATGCGATTAAACACTTGCGCCACTACTTGGTTCACTGCGAGTTTGTTCTTTTCACAGACCATGACGCTTTGCGACATTTGGATAGTCAAGCCAAAGTCTCGGCACGACATGCAGCATAGATCTCATATTTACAACAATTTACCTTTGTCATCAAGCATCAGTCCAGTAAGACCAACCGCGTGGCCGATGAACTCAGTCAACGGCATAGTTTGTTAACCACTATGCATTCGTCGGTTATAGGGTTTTGCGTCATTTGCGGATATGTATCCTACAGACCCGTTCTTTGCTCACATTTACCACGAGGCCAAGCACAACCTGCGAAGCGACTACACGGTACATGATGGTTTTCTTTTCAAGGGATTATGTCTTTGTATTCTGTAATGAAGCCTACGATTGAAGATAGTCAGTCAGTGAACTACATAACGAGGGGCATGTGGGAAGATATAGAATGTTTCAGTTAGTGATGGACTCATATTTTTGGCCTACATTGCGCAGGGATGTGGAAAGATTCGTCGAGTTGCAGTGTCTGCCAAATGGCTAAAGGCAAAGCTTATAATGCGGGTTTGTATCTTCCGCTTCCCATTCCTAATCAGCCTTGGTACGACGTTAGTATGGATTTTGTGTTGGGACTACTTCAGACCCAGAGAGGACATGATTCTATATTTGTCGTGGTTGATCGTTTTTCTAAAATGATCCACTTTATCGCATGCAAGAAGACCACCGACGCCATAAGTGTTGTTTTCAACGAGATCTATAGGTTGCATGGTCTACCGACGTCTATCGTCTCCGACCAAGACACACGGTTTCTAAGTCACTTCTGGGGGTCCTTATGGAAGTTGTTAGGCACTTCTCTTGACATGACTTCAACTTACCATCCTCAGACTGATGGTCAAACAAAGGTCGTGAATTGTTCTTTGGGTAATCTACACTGTTGCCTTCTAGGAGATAACATAAAGTCGTGGGCCACTAAGCTTGGTGAAGATGAATTTGCGCAAAATCATGCCACAAATCGCAGTATGAGGTTCTCACCTCTTTATATTGAGTATGGTCTTGTTCCTCGTGGTCCGTTGGATCTGGCTACTACACCGGACAAGACGCAACACCATGGTGAAGCCGTTGATTTTATTAACAACCTTCAGGACGTTCATACGCTCGCACAGTCTCACGTGGACGCAGCTACAACAAAGTACAAACTCGCAGCCGACGCTAAGAGACTTGAGATGATCTTCGAACCAGGTGATCTAGTCTGGGTGTATTTAACGAAGGAACACCTTCCATTGTGCGATTACAACAAACTGAAATCCAAGAAGCTTGGTCTAGTCGAAGTGGTGGAGCGAATCAATCCAAATGTGTATCGCATCAAGTTGCCTTCGCACCTTCGTACGTCTGACGTCTTCATTATCAAGCATTTGTCTCCTTTCAAGGGCGACAGTGACGATCCAGATTCGTGGGCCAATCCTCCTCAACCGGGGGGACATGATGCAGCATAGACAGACATCCTTTTCCTCTTTTGCTTAGCATTCGAATCAATTTTCATAAGCGTTTCCATTCTTCTTATGTCAGTTTTTCCTTTTAAGTTTAGGATAAACATATATCCTTTAGCTTAGGAAACAAGGAATATGAGTTAGTATAAATAAGGGCATCAAATGCTTATGTAAGACACCTTTGATTTTTAGGAGATATTGAGTTTTTTAAAGAGCTTTAACGAGCACTGCGAAGAGTATTCGCGCCCTTTCCAGTGTTTCCGAAGTTACCTTCGTCAACAAGTTTCAGAAGTCCGAGATTAAACCCTTGATCTTGACTTATACAGCTTCCGCACTCTATTAATCCGCCATCTTTTGTCTTCGAAGATATCGTTGCCAAATCCTCCATAATTAAAGTAGAATCGATTCCTAGAAGCTCTGATACCAAATATAGAATCTCGAATATGTGAACTCAATGAATAAGAACTTGATAATAAGAATAACTCTCTTATTAATGTTTTGAGGAAACTCACTAAAAACCTTAAACTCTCAAACTCTCAATCACAAAACTCATAAGCTATGCCACATGTTAACATCTTCTTATAACTCCTAAGCTCTATAGACTTAACTTATTTAGATATCTCCTAAATAAGTTATATTTCCTATTTCAAATATTATTAGTTTACTAATTCGAGTTTACTTCCAACATCAATAACTGCTTGTAGTTTCCTGTTATTTAATAACATAAAATAATTCGTGGAAACGAAAATGATATGTCTAATCCAGATATTTTAGTACATTAGTAAGAAAGTTTAAATAACGGACAATTCTCTTAAATAACCCATAAAATAAGTTATTTTCACCAAAAGAGTAAACAATGAAGAAAATGACCAAATTTTTTTTTATTAAAGAGTAAAAAAACTCTCATACCTTTACCTTATATATATAAATATAAATAAATATTTAAATAAAAATAAAGCAATAAAAACAATTTTTTATAGTTTTTGAATTATATATTATTGAACTGTAATTTTTTATAAATTTTTTTCTCAAATTTGTTTTTTCTGAATTTTTTTTGAAACTTTTCTGAAATTTGAAAATTCGTTTTAAGAATATTTTTAAAAATGTATTTTAAATTTAGAGTATTTATTTATTTTTAAAAGACTTAGATCTCACCCTTCAAATCTAAACTATAAGGGGAGTGTATTCAACTTAGAGTATGAAATGATTTGCATTAAAATGACAAATTCATTGCTATTTAAAAATAAAATTCAAAAACTCATTTAAAATCCACTGTTCTTGAACTTGATATTTTATAAAGTACTATGAAATCCAGTGTTATTAAAAATATTTTAAGTTATTGAGTTTAAAGTTTTCAAATGATTTTATAGTGTTTGAATAAAGTTTCTTAGTTGAAAAATTAAAATCAAATCTCATGATTTTAGTTGATATTTTTAGAGTGGTTTAATAAAAAAACACTTAAAACTCTCAGTTCATTAAAATCATCTAAAACCTTATTTAAAATCAAAACACCTCAAACTTTAGATTGAATATATTTCCCTAAATCTATATTAGTTAACTCTAAAGGTATATGTGTCTATTTACTTCTTTGGTGTTACATTTGGTCATTTTGACCCTTGAGAACTATATTTGTGGTAAAATTTTTTTAAGGTTATTCTAAGAAATTTTTCTTAAATAATACAGTTCGTAAATTCATATAGTTTTAGATTTATTTTCTGCATAGACTTTTGGTACATAAGGTGGTGAGATGACCCGATCTAGCTATACTGTCTAGTGCTTATGCCAATTGTAAAAATATCAAAACACTTCTAGCTAAAACGGTTATATAATCAAATAACATATGATTCTCAAAACATATATTTATTTAGCAGCAATACCATTGATCTCACTCAGATTACCGTAAGAAGTGAATTAGTCTTTCAAATAAGAGGTTCACTTGTTGTACTTAAAGATCGAATTCACAGGGAGCTAGAGAACATAATAAATCTAATCAGATTGGTTAAGCTAGGTTGATTATGATTAAATGTAAAAGACATGTTTGTGAGCAAGGCAGTTCCTCAATTGATTTGATTAACATTTTTTGTACTTGGATGAAAGTAGCTTAGACTTAGGGTTTTTATTCAAGAAATCAAGATTATAATCCTACAGATGCCTAACAAGTTGTATGCATGATATTATAGAGCTTAACACTTATAAACAAACCATTATGCTCTCGGTTTATAGGTTTGTCTATTGACCAGTGTCGATCGATGATTTTATAGGAATATCGATCGATATACTTGTTGAACCGGCGACCGATTATTCGACTGGTCACTAGACGACGCGTTTTGTCAAGCTTTAACGCGCGGGTTGAATGTGCTCACTAAGCTTCCTAGATCAGCTCTCGCCTTACTCTAGTAATCTTAACTCAGTTAGGATGGATTCATGGTGATATGCAAGTTATCACTTATGTCTACAACTCCTAGGAAAGTTCTAGGTAGCTAATCTAGAAACATGCATTAATGACAATCCTAATGATGAATATCACAACTTAGCAATCTATATTTGAGGCTAATCACTCATAACCTATTTAAACCCTAAATCTAACAAGAGAACTATTCAAACATGGATAAGCAATTCATAACAGCAATTAGGTATAAAAACTGCATAGATAAAATAGATAGATATCAATATAGTTCCAATCACAAATCTCTTTGGATCTTCTCTCCAATCTACTAAAAATTCTAGAAAACCTTTTGCTGTGAAAATAGTAAAACAAGAAAGCACACTTTGCCTCTAACATGTTGGCAGAGCTTATATAGTTAGGTTAAACCTCGTCAGGGGTAATCTTGTAAATTGGTGAAGACTTGGGCTCTAAGTCGGCTGGGACCAAACAGGCTTTCTGCTCGCTTCGCCGTCGATCGATGTCAAGATGTGAACGTCGATCGATGTCAATATCGACCGATAGTCGTGCTCGATGGTCAGCTCGGATGCTTTCTCCAAATATCTCCAAAATGCTCCAAAATCATCACTTTCTTCTAAATCACTTATGATCCTATAAATATACTAAATAAACTCTAGAATATAATAAATAGTTATTAAAACACCTATAATCCATGGGTAAAAGTGGATCAAATCCATGGTTTATCAACTCCCTCAGAATTACCATTTTGCTTGTCCTCAATCAAAACATACATCAGTCTCTCTGAAAGAGGTTTGAAAACAGCAGGGACTCACATATTTTTAAAACTTAGAATCAACACCTTAGAAAGTCCTAATCTCAGAAGCACATTATACCATATCCTAGTCTAGCAACCAAATTCATCTAGTCAACAACTTAGCAAATCATGTATGACAATCCCCTCTACCAACCTCAATTCTTGCATAAATAAAAGTGTAGGCTTTACCTTGGGGGTATCGATAACATGATGCAAGGATGCTCGAACAAATATTTGGACCTGCAGGTAAACAAAAGTTCATATCCTCTCTCTCTACTAATTTCTCCCCTAGTCAAAGTCTGCTTTATTTCAAGATTATTGACCAAGGTTGGACATGCTTTCATGAATCAAGCTTTAATGGTTTTAGCCACCAAATCCTTTTCACTTCTTTTTTATCTATATCCTAGTATTGTTTGTGAATCAAGCCTCAATGGTTGTAGTCACCAAGTCCTGTTCTAATCATTTACCTATATAATTCTTATGAACCAAGTCTTAATGGTTGTAGCCACCAAATCATGTTCGAATTATTTCCTAAGTTTTTCTATTTTTAACAATATTATATATATATATATATATATAATTTTTTTTAAAAATATAAAAGCCTAAATTCGAAATTGAGAGAGAGAGGGTGATAAATCTACACAAGGCTTTACCTTCCAGACTTGTTTGAAAAATCCGATCTCATGTATACCAAGCCCCAAGACAAGCAGAGTTGAGCTCAATTAGGTTGGAGGTCAGCTTTGGTTTCTTCAAACATTCTCAGCAAGTGTAACATAGTTGACAGGTTGATCCACTTTGGTATATTTAGTGCTATCTGCAACTAGTAAATCTAGAATGGTGTGGTTAGATAATAAGCAAAAATCAACAAGTTCATTATCCCCTTCTTGATTTGATAAAAACACTTTTTGAAAATATTTTAATAAGACACATGAATAAATTAATATCAATAAACATCCCCCCAGACTTAAACTACACTGTCCCCAGTGTAAATTCAGTCGGAGTTATGTGAATAACTAAAGCATAAGGACTCAATGTAACAAGTTAGAACGATATACCAGACTGTATTAGATGTCAATCGATGCAAATGTGTTGTCATCGGTTGCGGCACGTGATGCTCTGTCGATCGATCTCGGCAGTGTTTCGTCGGTCGATACTCACGGCAATCGTCTACTCGGATCTGTTTATTTTCTTTTTATTTTTGTGACCTGTAATAATTAAAACCTAACATAAGTACTAAACTAATAAAAACCAATTAGATATTACCTAATAGTGGGTTGCCTCCCACTCAGCGCTTTGTTATAGTCATTTAGCTTGACTTTGGAGGTGATATGGCTAGTATTGTGGAAAGTTGGGACTTGCTGGGAAGCAAATCTCCATCTTTTCTTTGCGCTTGTTGAACCATGTACCAGTGAAGTCTGGAATTGCTTCATCTCCTCTGCGCCATTTGTCCTTCATTGTTGCAGTTTCATTGTCTATCTTCTGCAATCTTTCTCCAAGACTCTCAAGTTGGAACTGATTCCTTATGAGTGTGGCGTATGCGTCGTCTGAGATCTACTCTCCATGGTTGTTTGTATCAGACATATCTGATGTCATCTTTGGTACTAGCCTCCCTCGGTTTGTAGCTCCGTCGATCGATGTCCGTCTACAACTGTCGGTCGATATGTTGTTGCGTCTGTCGATCGATGTTGATGCCTCTGGTCGACGAGCGATGTATCTCTGAATCTCTACTATCTCCCTTTGTATTGCTTCTATCTGAGAAGTCAAAGAATTCATTGTAAGTTCTATTGGGAAATAGATGTTATCACATCTCCCATCAAGCCTATCTTTTTTTGTTTCCAGATGTCTGTAGATTTCTTCAACCAACTGATCAATCTCTGCTCTGGTGTAAGAATATGGTTGAGACTTCATTGGATTTGAATGTGTGAGGTCGTAGTCGATCGATGTTGAGAGGTGTCTGTCGATCGATGCTGGTGCAGTTGCTTCAGTCGCACGCTGTGTTTTGATTCTGGCTAAGTCTTGCCTCATCTCCTCCAAGCATTTAGTCAGCCAATTAATTGTATCATTCAGTGGGTAGTAGACACCATCAAGCTTCATCTGGAAGTCACCTTCATTCTTTTCTTGGGCTCTACAGACTCCATAAAACATCTCATTGATCTCGTCCTTGGTGTAGATCTCTGGTACTAGCTTGGTTTGTGTGAATGACCTAGCATTTTTGGAAGACATAAGTAGCTGTGCTCTTCCATTGAGGCTCTTTCGAGAAGACTTCTGATATCATCTTTGGATACACGGATGATGTGTCCATCTACATCTCTGGCATGTCCATAATCATCTCTGTAGACTCCATACTCATCCTTCTCCTCCTAGTGGAATCTCCTAGTGCTATCACGGTCATAAGCTCTTTTTCCAAACTCCGGGCGTCTGCCGATCGATGTTGGGGGTGTCAATATCGATCGACGGTCGAGTATGCCGTCGATACTTCGTCTTCAAAGGAGTTCCTTCCCCCACAAGCTTCTGCTCGATGTTGATCTACTTCCTCACGTTCTCGCATGTATTGAAGTTTCTCAGTAGTGAAACCCTAATGAAGCTCGTCTGCGCGTGGTTGAGATATTGATGTCTCTACTGCAAATCTCTCGTGATAGTTATCATCTGCCCAAATGCCAATTGAGTAATCTCCTTGTCGTGCACGGTCGACTCCAATATCGATCGATGGGTAGTAGGCTATGTCGGGCGATGCTCGGTTGCAGCTTATCTGATGAAGAAGAGTGTCAAACGATGTTGGGACGGTTCTGTTGATTGACGTCGCATTGCTTTTTCAAGAGGAATGGTGGAGAAGTCTATCTTCCTCAGCAAGGATTGCTCTGTACTCTATAGCTCGTTCCTCCTCGTAATCTTCATCATACTCCTTTGTATATAGGGTATCTTTGGTGGGTATAGCAGTGTGTACTGCCTTGGTGGGATTGTAGTAGTCATTCTCCCAATCGCCTGGACTGCTGTCGATCGATTCTTCCTTGTGAATGTCGATCGATATCTGAGGGGTATTGTCGACCGATGTTGCGGTATGAGTTTCTATCGACGTGGAATACTCTGTCTCGTACTCTGCTCCACAATGTCATGCTGCTATGAGTCCTGGATCATCAATTCTTCTAGAGGACGTCTTTGGCTTCGTGACTGGAATAGTATCGTAGTAGACATGGGGGTCTATGAGCGTCAAGCACAACTGGTTGGTTTGGATGTTGCACATTGCTCCTACTGTTGACAAGAAGGCTCTCCTAAGCAACAAAGAAGAATTAAGATATCCAATACATGGAAATCAACTGGAACTAGGGCATTACTAATCTGCACCTCTAGGTCGCTTACAAGTCCTCCTGAGCTTCTCTGAGAACAATCCACAAAAGTGAACGATTCCTTGGAAGGCTCCACCTTCAGACCCATATGGTCTGCCATAACCCTAGGTAGGATGCTGTCTGATGCTCTTGTGTCACACAGTGCATGTGGGAACTCGATACCCTTCACCGTACATGGTATTGCAAACTTCTCAGGATCACTCTTCTTCTTCAGTGTAATCTTATTTTTCATCTCTTCTCTGGCCTCATAGAACATCATCATAATGTCCTCTTCGGTCTCCTTGGTCTCTCTGAAGAATATCCACAACTTGTGGGTAAAATAGGCCTCCTCGAATGATTTCTCTAGTGGAATCCTGAAGACTCCCTTTTGGAAAATTTCCATCTCCTTCTCATTAGCTTCCCTTTTCAGATGCTTAGTAATATTTCCTTTTCTCTTTCTCAAGGTTCTCCCCATAGGAGCTTTATCAACTTCCATAGGCTCTGCTGCATCATCTGAATGTGTGCTGGTGGTCTCTGGAGGTTTAGCTGAAGGTTTGGGTTGTGGTCGGAGTACATTGAGACGGGCCACTTCTATCCTTGGCATCTGCACTCGGTCTGTGAGAGGTGCGCGTCGAGTGATGGGCGCTGGAGGTTGTCGATCGATGGCAGGACCAGTTTGCCGATCGATTTTTACATAAACATGGCTGAGCGGATGTGGGTGTCATGCTGCGAACTCCACGTGAGTCATGATCCTCACGGCATTGCATGATGCGGTCGACTCCGTAAGTGTCGTCGATCGATGCTCTGGAAAGACCGTCGATCTATTTTGGTTGACGTCCGTTGATCGATGTTCGAGATCTGGCGTCGATCGACACCAATGCGATCCGCTGAAACTCATTGAACTCTCTACTTTGAAATCTACTTCTTGCAGCTTCTCCTGCCTCACCACTTGCCAGAAATCATCATCTATGATGGCATTCACGTGGGGCTTCATCACAATATAACCTACCCCTCTTGTTAAGGCTTCTTGCCTCTTAACAGCTTCTCCTGTCTGAACAACCTGCATCTCCAGCTTCTTCACATGAGTGCTCAAAGTCTCAAAATTTGTGTTCAGATTGTTGTAGACAGAATCGATCTTCCCATTGAAGTACACCATCATGCTCTGCTGTCCCTCAAGAACCCTATCGAGCATTGCTTCAATCTTGCACTCCTGAGTAGGTGGTGGTTGATCTCACTCAAATTACCCTAAGGAGTGAATTACTCTCTCAAATAAGAGGTTCAGTTGTAGTACTTAGGGATCAAATTCTCAGGGAGCTAGGGAACCTAATAAAGCTAATTCAATTGATTAAGCTAGGTTGATTATGATTAAATGTAAAAGAAAGGTTGTGAGAAAGACAGTTGCTTGATTGATTGATTGGGAGTTTTGGTACTTAGGTGAAAGTAGCTAGACTTATGGCTTTTATTCAGGTAGTTAGGATTATAATCATACATATGCTTAAAAAGTTGTATGCATGATATTATAGAGCTCAACACTTATAAACAAACCATTAGGCTCTCGATTTCTAGGTTTTTCTAATGACCAGTGTCGATCGATGATTTTATAGGAATATTGATCGATACACTTGTTGAAACGTCGACTGATTATTCGATTAGAATATCGATCGACGCTTTTGGTCAAGCGTTTATGCGCGGGTTGAATGTGCTCACTAAGCTTCCTAGATTAACTCCCCCAGATTTACCCTTTTGCTTGTCCTCAAGCAAACCATACAGGCAGTCTCTCTGAAAGAGGTTTGAAAACAGCAGGGACTCACATATCTCTAATGGAATCCTGAAGACCCTCTTTTGGAAACTTTCCATCTCCTTCTCATGAGCTGCCCTTTTTAGATGCTTAGCAACTTTTCCTTTTCTCTTCCGCAAGGTTCTCCCCATAGGAACCTTATCAACTTCCATAAGACATGCTGCATCATCTGAACGTGTGCTGGTGATCTCTGGAGGGTTAGCTGAAGGTTTGGGTTGTGGCCTGAGTGCATTGAGACGGGCGACGTCTATCTTTGGCATCTGCACTCGGTATTTGAGATGTGCGCGTCCATCGATGGGCGCTGAAGGTTGTTGATCGATGGCGGTCTCTTTGTCGATCGATGGCAGGATTAGTGTACCGATCAATTTTGACATAAACAGGGCTGGGCGGATGTGGGTGTTTTGCTGCGAACTCCTTGTGAGTCATGATCCTCACGGCATTGCAAGATGCGGTCGACGCCGTAGGTGTCATCGATCGATGCTCTTGAGAGACTGTCGATCGGTTTTGATTGAAGTCTGTCGATCGATGTTCAAAGTCTGGCGTCGATCGACACCAATGCGATTCGCCGAAACTTATCGAGCTTTCTACTTCGAAATCTCCTTCTTGCAGCTTCTCCTGCTTCACCACTTGCCAAAAATCATCATCTATGATGGTATTCACGTGGTTCTTCATCACATCATCTGCTACCCCTCTTGTTAAGGCTTCTTGCCTCTTAACAACTTCTCCTTTCTGAACAACCTGCATCTCCAGCTTCTTGACATGAGTGCTCAAAGTCTCAAACTTTTTGTTCAGGTTGGTGTAGACATAGTCAATCTTCCCATTGAAGTCCACTGTCATGCTTTGCTGTCCCTCAAGAACCTTATCAAGCATCGCTTCAATCTTGCTCCTCTGAGTAGGTGGTGGTGGCTTCTGTTAGAATGAGTTTCCATAACTCATGTTGTTGCTGTAGGGTTTCTGGTGCTGCGAACTCTGGTTGAAATTACTCCTCTGTCCATATAAGTTCCATTCTGGTTTCCAGACCTCTGAAATCCAGTTCCACAAATGAAGTTCACATCTTCTTCTACCTCTGCTCTACTCTCTGTGTCTTCAGCTTATGCATCCTCAACTAAGCAAGCCTGCTTCTTGAGAAGCTTGTGAACAGGCTTGCGAACACTGTCCACCTTTGCTTTCACCTCATCCATCTGGTCATTCCCAACAATGGTTCCAGATCTCTTCCTCTCAAAGTCAGTGTTCTTGGTGGTGTTGCTGGATGCTAAGTTCTCAATAACTCTCACAGCCTCCTCTGAATTCCTGGTGTTGAAGTTCCCATCGCTGGAAGCATCAAGAGCCATATGATACTGCACTGCGATGCCTCTGAAGAAAGTACTGAGTAGCTGTACTTTGTTGAATCAATGGTGTGGACAATCTCTCTAATAATCTTGAATCTGATCCAGGAGCTTCTGAAGAACTCTGTAGGCTCCTACGCGAATGTAGCAATCTTTCTCCTCAAGCCTTTAGCACGCGCCTCATCAAAGAAGTTGCATAGGAATGCATTCTTGATGTCGCTCCAGGATGTGAGAGATCCTGGTGGTAACTGCTTAAGCCAATGCCAAGCCTCTCCAACAAGTGAGTACTTGAAGAGCTTGCAGAGTAGGTAGTCCTCAGAGACTCCCACGACTTTAATAGCATATATGATATCCTCGAACCTCTCCAAATGGTCCATAAGATGCTCGTCAGATAACGATGTTTGTCCCACGAGTGTGTAGTACTGTGGCTTCAACTCAAAATACCCTCTCTGGATAGTTGGAGGACGAATAGCTGATATGTTGGTGTAGAACTGATCTTGCGGTTGTAATCAGCTAACGCTCTGGGTCGAGTGGCCTCATCTACAGGTTGAGCAGCTCTTGTAGCATCAGTCTCAGGGATTGCATCCCACTGAGCATATATCCTCTGACCTGTTGCATTATGCAGATGACCCTCCTGGTCATACAGGTCTCCCTTATCATCACGTACAAGTATCAAGGTCGCAACCATGTCTCGCGGCTCAGTATCGATCAATGTTCGGACTGGAGTATCGATCGATGTCGGCTGGAAGATGTCGGTCGACGGAAGAGTGTATTTGGTCGACAGTTGAGTCGACAGTTGATATACCATGGATTTGACCCATTTTCATCCATGGTTTATAGGTGTTTTTACTAATAATTATTATATTATAGAGTCTATTTATTATATTTATAAGATCAGGAGTGATTTGGAGATAAGTGATAATTTTGGAGCATTTTTGAGATATTTAGAGCAAGCACCTGAGATGACCATCGAGCTCGACCATCGGTCGATATTGAAGATGAATAATCGATCGATGTTCATATCTTGACATCGATCGACAGCGAAGCGTGCAGAAAGCCCGTTTGGACACAACCGACTTGAAGCCCAAGTCTTCACCAATTTACAAGATTACCCCTGACGAGTTTTAACCTAATTATACAAGCTTTGCCACCATATTAGAGGCAAAGTGTGATTTTCTTGTTTTATTATCTTCACAGCAAGGTTTTCTTGGATTTTGATAGATTGGAGAGAAGATCCAAAGTTATAATTTTTGATTGGAACTCCATTGATATCTATTTACTATTCTAATGAAGTTTTCTTACCTAACTGCTGTTATGAATTGCTTAGCCATGTCTGAGTAGTTTCATTGTTAAATTTTAGGGTTTAAATAGGTTAGGAGGGATTAGCCCCAACTATAGATTGTTGATTTGTGGTAATTGTCATTAGGATTGTTCATTAATGCCTGTCTCTAGATTAGCTACCTAGAACTTTCCTTAGGATTGATAGATAAAAGCGAGAGCTTCATTCTCATCCTGAAAACATTCTAACTGAGCTAAGTTTCTTTCTATGAGTAAGGCGAGAGATGATCTAGTGAGCTTAGTAAGCTATCATTCAACTCGCGCATAAAGCTTAACTAGAAGCGCGTCGATCGATATCACTATTGAATAATCGATCGACGGAGCGAAAGGTGAATCGATCGATATCCCTATAAGATAATCGATCGACACTTTCTAATTGATCGACATACGATAGTTGAGATAATTAGATCTAGTTAATAGACAAGTCTAAATATGCGAAAGCTGATAGACTTGTTGACTAAGTAGTTGAGCTTTAAATTATCATGCATGCAACTCATTAGGCATCTGTAGGATTATAATCCCAAGTTTCCTGAATAAAGACCCTAAGTCTAACTATTTCCTTTTTAAGCACCAAAACCTCAACCAATCTATTGAACAAACACTTGTTCAATATAAAACTGCAATTTACATTTAAATCTCTAAAACCATCTAGCTTAACAAATCATATTAGATTTTTTAGGTTCCCTAGCTCCCTGTGAATTCGATCCCTAAGTACTACAACTCGACCTCTTATTTGAGAGAGTATAAATCACTCCTTAGGGTAATTTGAATGGTATCAAATTTGGCACCGTTGCCGGGGAGCTTTGATCGTCTATACGATCTAATTTTTTTTAAGGTTCTGACACAAAAATTTTTCTTGGATTTTAAGGTACATGCCTAGCAGTACTAGAAGCAACAAGGAAACCCAACTACTATTCTCACCAGACCCTGCAAGTCTGGAGCGTTCAATCCGCAAAGAAGCGAGCTCCTCATCGATCGACAATAACACATGTTCGTCGCTCGATTTCGTTCAACCACCATTGACCGAGACACTAGTCCCGTCGACTAATACTCGCTCACTACCGTCGACCGAAGACACTCATCTTCCATCGACCGACATCGTCCATCCGACATCGATCGATACTCCATCCCAGACATCGAACCATACTGAGCCGCGAGACATGGTTGCGACTTTGATACTTGTACGAGATAATAATGGTGACCTGCATGACAAGGAGGGTCATCTGCTTAATGCAGCAGGTCAGAAGATAGATTCTCAGGGAGCTGCAATCCTTGAGTCTGATGCTAATGCTAAAGGAGCTACTCTACCTGTAGATGAGGCTGCGCGACCCAAGACGTTGGCTGAATACAACCGTCCAGATCAGTTCTACATCAACAGATCAGCCATTCGTCCTCCCACTATTCAGAGGATTTCGAGTTGAAGGCGCAGTACTACACACTCGTGGGACAGATACCCTACGATGGATTGTCTCACGAGCATCCTATGGACCATCTGGAGAGGTTCGATGATCTGATATCTGGTATTAAAGTTAGGGAGTCCCTGAGGATTATCTCCTATGCAAGCTCTTCAAGTTCTCTCTTGCTGGAGAAGCTTCGCATTGGCTTAAGCAGCTACCACCCGGATCTCTCACATCCTGGGGCGATATCAAGAATGCATTCTTATGCAATTTCTTTGATGAAGCACGTGCTAAAGACTTGAGGAGCAAGATCGCTACCTTCTCTCAGGGGCCTGAAGAATCATTCAGAGGCCTGAAGAATCATTCAGAGGCTCTTGGATCAGATTCAAGTCTTATCAGAGAGACTGTCCACACCATGGATTCAATGAAGTACAACTTTTCAGTGCTTTTTACAGAGGCATCGCAGTGCAGTACCAGATGGCTCTTGATGCTTCCAGCAATGGAAACTTCAACACCAGGAATCGAGAAGAGGCAGTGAAGGTCATTGAAAACCTAGCATCGAGCAACATCACCAAGAACACTGATTTTGAGAGGAAAAAGTCTACCACCATCCTTGGGAATGATCAGATGGATGAGGTGAAGGCAAAGCTGGATAGTGTTCACAAGCTGCTTAGGAAGCATGTCTGCTTGGTTGAAGATGCAGAACTGTAGACACAGAGGGTATATCAGAGGAAGAAGAAGAGGTGAACTACATTGGTGGAACTGGATTCCAAGGTTCTGGAAACCAGGGTGGAAACAGAAATTCCTATGGAAATAGGGGTAATTTCAACCAGAGTTCGCAGTACCAGAAACCCTATAGCAACAACTACAGCAACAACTTGATAGGATTCTTGAGGCACAACAACGAATGACAGTGGACTTCAATGGGAAAATTGAATATGTCTACACCAACCTGAACACAAAGTTTGAGACTTTGAGCACTCATGTGAAGAAGCTGGAGATGCAGGTTGTGCAGACAGGAGATGCTGTCAAGAGGCAGGAGGCCTCGACAAGAGGGGTAGGGGATGATGTGGTGAAACACCACGTGAATGCCATCATTGAGGATGATTTTTGGCAAGTGGTGAAGGAAGAGAAGCGGCAAGAAGGAGATTTTGAAGTAGAAAGTTTGATGAGTTTCGGCGGATCGCATTGGTGTCGATCGACGTCAGACTTCAAACATCGATCGACACATACCAGTCCAAATCGATCGACAGGATCTCCAGAGCATCGACCGATGACACCAACGGAGTCAACCCCATCTTGCAATGCCGTGAGGATTCTGACTCACGAGGAGTTAGCAGCAAAACACCCACGTCCACCAAACCCTGATAACGTCAGAAACGCTCGACTTTATGTTACCTCCATCGATCGACAACAGGATGTCGATATCGATCGACAACCTCCAGCGCCTATCGATCGACGAGAACATATTACTTACAGAGTGCAAATGCCAAAGATAGATGTTGCACGTCTTAATGCACTCAGGCCCAAACCCAAACCTTCAGAAAACCCACCAGACCCCGTCAGGACACCTTCAGATGATGGAGAAGATCCTATGGAAGAGGATAGGGTTCCTACTGGAAGAACCCTAAGGAGAAGAAAGGAAAAAGTAGCGAAACATCTGAAGACGGGGGCTAATGAAAAGGAAAAGGAAAATTTCCGAAAGAGAGTCTTCAGGATTCTTCTAGATAAGCCATTCGAAGAGGCTTACTATACTCACAGATTGTGGATGTTCTTCAGAGAAACTAGAGAGTAAGAAGAAGACATCAAGATATTTTTCTGTGAAGCTAGAGAAAAGATGAGGATGAGGATTACATTGAAGAAGAAGAGTGATCCTGGGCAATTTGCAATACCATGCACGATGAAGGGTATTGAAATTCCACATGCCTTGTGTGACACAGGAGCATCAGTCAGCATCCTACCTACGGTTATGGCGGACCATCTAGGTCTGCAGGTGGCGCCTTTGCAGGAATTGTTCACGTTTGTGGACTGTTACCAGAGGAACTCAAAAGGAATTGTGAGAGACCTAGATGTGCAGATTGGTAATGCCCTAGTTCCAGTTAATTTCCATGTCCTGGACATCATGCTAAACTGGAACTCTTCTCTACTACTTGGGAGAGCCTTCTTGTCAACAGTGGGAGCAGTGTGCAACTTGCAAACTAACCAGTTGTGTCTAACACTCATCGATCCTAATGCCCACTACGATCCTATTCCACAGACGTCCTACAGAAGAATCAATGATCCAGGAATCATTGCAGCTTGCCACTGTGGAGCCGAGTACGAGACGGACTACTCAGCGTCGATCAAAACTCACGGTGCAACATCGATCGACAGTACCCACAGAAAATCGACCGATACATACAAGGAAGAATCGGTCGATAGTCGTCCAGATGATTGGGAGAATGACTACTTCAATCCCATCATGGCAGTAAACGATGCACCACCTGAGACGCCTGATGATCCGTATGATGAAGAATACAGAAAGAAATGAATTCTAGTCCACAAATTTCGCCCTCTACGACCAGAGATTCAGGCACAAGTGGAAACAGATTCACTTCTTGCAGAAGCCTGTGGAAAGGGAACTCGTTTCAGCCGAATCAGTGAAGCAGACAGACGCGCAGCGATCGACATAGAGATTCAAGAATCGATCGATATGGAGAATCGCCCATCGAACAACATCCATCCTACGATATCGATCGACGTTGATGTCCCAACATCGGTCGACAGACAGCCAAAATTTGGCAGAAGTGCCTTTGATTCCCATGGCACCCAAAGATTTTACTGGGAAGAGAAGGATCAGTATGGAGTCTACAGAGATGAACAGGGATACGCCAGAGATCTAGATGGAAACACCATTCGTTTTCACAACATGGATATCAGAAGAGTTCTGGAAAGAGCTTCAAGAGATGAGCCAAGCTACATATGTCTTCCTGAACATGCTAACTTATTCACACAGACCAAGCTGGTACCAAAGATTTACACCAAGGACGAGATCAATGAGATGTTCTATGGAGTCTGTGGAGAACAAGAGAAGAACAAAAAATTTTCCAGATGAAACTTGATGGTGTCTACTATCCATTGAATGATAGTATCAGTTGGCTAACTACTTGCATGGATGAGATGAAGCAAGACATAGCCAGAATTCAACATGCTACCGACGTTGCTCGATCGTCATCGATCGACAGAGATCGCCATACATCGATCAACGTTTGTCAATGCACATTGATCGACAACCAGATGCCAACATCGGTCGACGAAAATCTACCACGTCCACATACGACGCAGTCTCAACATAACTTTCACACCAGGGAAGAGATAGATCAGTTGGTAGAAGGGATCTATAGAGCTCTGGAAAATACAGAAGAGAGGCTTGATGGGAGATGTGATGACATATATTTCCCAATGGATCTTAACATTAGTGCTTTGACTTCCAAGATTGAAGCTATACAAGGGGAATTGGTGAAGATTCAGAGTTACATTGCCCGTCGACCAGAAGCATCGACAGACGCAACAACAAATCGACTGACATTCATCATCGATCATCGGTCGACGACGCTACAAACCTAGGCCGGCTAGTACCAAAGATGACATCAGACATGTCCTACACACATTACCATGGAGAGGAGAACTCAGCTGACACTTACGCCTAGAGATGGCAAAATTTCAACCTGCCGCGGGCCCGGCCCGTTTGAACTTGCTGCGGGGCGGGATTGGTCACTAAGATTTAGGCCCGATTTTTCAGCGGGCCTCGCGGGATGAGCTTGTGCGGGTCTGGGCCAGAAGCGGGATGGGTTCGGTGTATCCCGCGGCACGTGCGGGGATCCGCACAGACATCGTCACTTTGACTCTCGAGCTCTGACCGACAAATGAAACAAAGAAATGGCGATCTCTTCCGGCTTCTTTTCCGGCAAGTACAAAGGCGATCTCTTCCGGCTTCTTTTCTTATTCGATCCGTCAATTTCGATTTGTCGCAACTTCGCCATGCATGTTCTTTGTATCCTCGTTTAATCAAGGAAGAGTCTCTTCTCGGTTTCATCTTCTTTCTTCATCTCCTCTTTAGCCACGATTCAAGAACGATGGACTCAGGTAAGGAACAAATTGTGTTTACATGTTCTTTAGCTCGTTACTGTGATTTAATTTGTAAGGAAAGATGAAAAAAATTTGGTCTAACTCTTTGTCGTCGATTACATGATTTTCAGTGAAAGAAAAACAAAATATGGGGTCTCTTTTGTCTCTGATCAAACGGCTACACATTGAGCAATCCTGTAAGTTGTTCTGTCTCGTTGTTGTCTCTTAACAAACAGCTTCTTATCTACAATACTTGGGGTGTTTAAGCTGTTCTTGTTGTTATCATCAAGTCAATGTTTGCTAATATGCATTGTTCATGTTGGCGTTGTTGTTCTTGTGTGTAGTTGTATGTTGTGTAGTTGTATGTTATAAAGTTTCCTTCTTTGTCTTGTTATTGAAGTCAAAAGTATGTTCGGTTTGTAAAATTAAACTAGGCACTGTTGCTTGTTATCCTCATGGCAGTTGTTTCTTAATGTTCTGATCGTATAAACTCAAGTGACTTAAGTCATAAATTTTCTAAAACTTTTTCTTTATAATGACATGTGATGAGTGGGGGATTGTATTACGATCAAGGAGGAGAATGTTATGAGAATGCAAAGGGCACTTGCATTCCAATCTATAAACTTAAGGACCTCAGGTTAGTCTCTGTTCTATTTTTTTTTGTCGTCTCCATTGCTTATGATAAGAGCTGATGGAATTTAGGTATGAAAGCAGACCGTTGACAAGGTGTTTTATTTGAACATGTTACATTGAGTTTCTATGATAATCACAATAACTAGGTTACTAGTATATACTTGTGTTCTTACATAGATCTCTTTCTTTCTATGTTTCTAGTAGAGCTTTGTTTGACTTTGGCTCTTCCACCGAAGATAAAGAGAGTGTTTTACATGTGAAGCTGGCTTAGGAAACTAAAGATGAGTTTGCTGCAGTTTTACAAGTCACTGAGCCATCTAAAACAAGGTACGTCTCTTACATATGGTTGCTTGCTCTTGATCGTTTAGTTTGATAAGACTTGTTAGTAATGTGGGTGAGAGTTTGATGCTGGCTTTTGCAGGTGAGGAAACATAGACTTGGCTGGCTTTGACACACCCGCGGGCTTGTACCGCCAATGCTTGTGCAAGTCGCGGGTCGGGATTGGGCAGCACTTCTAGTGACCGCATCCCGCGCGGGCCTGTACCGCCAAGATCCGCATTGACTGTGTACCGTGGCGGAACGGGACAAGGCGGGTCGGTACAACCCAATTGCAAGACATCAGTTCAACCTTGAGAGTCTTGAGGATAGATTGAAGAGAATAGAAAACACAACTGCAACAATGAAAGAAAAATGGCGTAGAGGGCATGAGGCTATGAGAGACTTCACTGGTACATGGTTCAACAAGCGCAAAGAAGAGATGGACACTTGTTTTCCAACAAGTTCCAGCTTTCAAAATTACTAGCCCAATCACCTCCAAAGTCAAGCTAAATGACTATAACAAAGCGCTGAGTGGGAGGCACCCCACTATTATGTAATATTTATTTAGTTTTTATTGATATACTATTTATGTTTGTTTTTAATTATTGCAGGTCTTAAAAATACAAAACAAAAAAAAGAGATCCGAGTAGACGATTGACGTGAGTATCGACCGACGAGAAGCTGTCGACATCGATCGACATTGCCTAATCTGCCGCGACCGATATCAACATCCCTACATCGGTCAACATCCATTCCGGTCTGGTATATTGTTCTAACTTGTTACATTGAGTCCTTATGATTTAGTTATCACCATAACTCCGCCTGAATTTACACTGGGGACAGTGCAGTTTAAGTCTGGGGGGAAAGTTTACTGATAGTAATTTATTTATGAGTCTTATTAAAACGTTTTTCAAAAAGTTTTATAGAGTCAAGAAGGGGATAATGAACTTATAGATTTTTGCTTGTTATCTAACCACTCTTTAGCACCATTCCAGACTTACTGATTGCAGATAGTACTAAAGATACTAAAGTAGATCAACCTGTCAACTATTCACACTTGCTGAGATAGTTTAAAGGAACTAAAGCCGACCTCCAACACTAAACTTGACACAACTGCTTGTCTTGGGGCTTGGTATGCATGGGATCAGATTCTTCATACAAGTCTGGAAGGTAAAGCCTTGTGTAGATAGATTAATCACTCTTTCTCTCTCTATTTTCGAAATATAGATAATTTTTTTACAAAAAATTATTATTATATATATATCTATTAGAGATTTATCAGGAAGGAATTTGAACAGGACTTGGTGGCTACAACCATTAAGGCTTGCTTCTTAAGAATTCTATAGGTAAATGATTAGAACAGGACTTGGTGGCTACAACCATTAAAGCTTGCTTCACAAATTATCCTAGGATATAGGTCAAAAAGAAGTGAACAAGACTTGGTGGAAACCACCATTAAGGCTTGATTCATGGAAGTCTGTCCAATCTTGATCAATGATCTTGATAATATAAGCAAACTTTGACTAAGAGAGAAAATTATTAGAGAGAGAGGATATGAACTAATGTTTACCTGCAGGTCCAGATACTTGTTTGAAAGTCATTGCATCATGTGATCGATACCCCCAAGGTAAAACCTACACTTTTATTTATGCTAAGAAATGAGGTCGGTAGATGGGGAATGTCAGACAAGATTTGCTAAGTTGTTGGCTAGATGAATTTGGTTGCTAAGCTAGGATATGGTATAATGTGCTTTTGTGATTAGGACTTCTTAGATGTGGATTGCAATATTGCAGAGGTTATGATTCTAAGTTTTAAATCATGTGAGTCCCTGCTGTTTTTAAAACCTCTTTCAGAGAGACTGTCTGTTTGTTTTGCTTCAGGACAAGCAAAAAGGTAAGTCTGGGGGAGTTGATAGACCATGGATTTGACCCATTTTCATCCATGGTTTATAGGTGTTTTTGCTAATAATTATCATATTATAGAGTCTATTTATTATATTTATAAGATCAGGAGTGATTTGGAGATAAGTGATGATTTTAGAGCATTTTGGAGATATTTGGAGTAAGCACCCGAGATTACCATCGAGCTCGACCATCGGTCGATATTGAAGATGAATAATCGACGATGTTCATATCTTGACATCGATCGACAGCGAAGCGCGCAGAAAGTCCGTTTGGTCACAGCCGACTTGAAGCCCAAGTCTTCACCAATTTACAAGATTACCCCTGACGAGTTTTAACCTAATTATATAAGCTTTGCCACTATGTTAGAGACAAAATGTGATTTTCTTTTTTTTTTCTAGGATTTTGATAGATTGGAGAGAAGATCCAAAGTTATAATTTGTGATTGGAACCCCATTGATATCTATTTACTATTCTAATGAAGTTTTCTTACCTAACTGTTGTTATGAATTGCTTAGCCATGTCTGAGTAGTTCCATTGTTAGATTTTAGGGTTTAAATAGGTTAGGAGGGATTAGCCCCAACTATAGATTGCTGAGTTGTGGTAATTATCATTAGGATTGTTCATTAATGCATGTCTCTAGATTAGCTACCTAGAACTTACCCTAGGATTGATAGATAAAAGCGAGAGCTTCATTCTCATCCTGAAAACATTCTAACTGAGCTATGTTTCTTGCTATGAGTAAGGCGAGAGCTGATCTAGTGAGCTTAGTAAGCTATCATTCAACTCGCGCATAAAGCTTAACTAGAAGCTCGTCGATCGATATCATTATTGAATCATCGATCGACATAGCGAAAGGTGAATCGATCGATATCCATATAGGATAATCGATCGACACTTTCTATTTGATCGACATACGATAGTTGAGATAATTAGATCTAGTTAATACACAAGTCTAAATATGCGAAAGCTGATAGACTTGTTGACTAAGTAGTTGAGCTTTAAATTATCATGCATCCAACTCATTAGGCATCTGTAGGATTATAATCCCAAGTTTCCTGAATAAAAACCCTAAGTCTAACTATTTCCTTTTTAAGCACCAAAACCTCAACCAATCTATTGAACAAACACTTGTTCAATATAAAACTACAATTTACATTTAAATCTCTAAAACCATCTAGCTTAACAAATCATATTAGATTTCTTAGGTTCCCTAGCTCCCTGTGAATTTGATCCCTAAGTACTACAACTCGACCTCTTATTTGAGAGAGTATAAATCACTCCTTAGGGTAATTTGAGTGGTATCAACAGTGGTGAGCGAGTGTCGGTCGACGAGATTGGTGTCTGGGTCGACGGTGGTTGACGAGAATCGAACGACGAACTAGTGTTGTTGTCGATCGATGGGGAGAGTCTTTCTTTGCGGATTGAACGTTCCAAACTTGCAGGATCTGATGAGAATAGCAGTTGATTTTCCTTGTTGCTTCTGGTACTGCTGGGCATGAAGAATGATGCAAAAATTGTTATCAAATCTTTATTATTCATAATCATTAATTGCCATATATATGTAAATCATATTAGGTAATTTCGTAGCTTTTATTTAGGGAAAGAATACACACTTCTTATATTTTAGGTTAATATAATGTTCTCTAGTAGACATTAAACAAATTATGACATAAAAACATTATTTTTTTCCTCGAACACATTCGTGAAAAAGTGAACATTATTGTTTTCACAGTTGAATTATTTTGATTTTTATCTTCCATATGGTTTTGAAAGCTTTCAAATCAACCATCGAACTGATACATGTCATTTTAATGTTTTTAGTCGTATACTTAAGAAAAACTTACATTTTTGTAATTTAAAGTCGTTTTAAAAAATTCAAAATATAACATATAAGACAAAATATAACTTATAAGAAAAATATAACATATAAGGTGTCCTCATTTTTGTATTTTAAAATCATTTTTTAAAAAAAATATAACATATAAAGTTTTTTCATTTTTGTAATTTAATGTCATTTTAAAAATTCTAAATATAACATATAAGAAAAAATCTAAATTTTTTTTGTTATATGGTTAATGTGATTTTTTATTTTTTTTAATAATATAAAATTAAACAAAATGAAGAAGGATGCAAAAATTGTTATCAAATCTTTATTATTCATAATCATTAATTGCATATATATGTAAATCATATTAGGTAATTTTCTACATTTTATTTAGGGAAAGAATACACACTTCTTATATTTTAGATTAATATAATGTTCTCTAGTGGACATTAAACAAATTATAACATAAAAATCTTATTTTTTCCCTCGAATACATTCTTGAAAAAGTGAACAGTATTGTTTTCACAGTTGAATTACTTTCACTTTTATCTTACATATGGTTTTGAAAGCTTTCAAATAAACCATCAAACTGATCATGTGATTTTAATATTTTTAGTCGTATACTTAAGGAAAACTTACATTTTTGTAATTTAAAATCGTTTTAAAAAATTCAAAATATAACATATAAGAGAAAAACTAACATATAAGAAAAATATAGCATATAAGGTGTCCTCATTTTTGTTTCTTAAAGTCGTTTAAAAAAATATATATAACATATAAGATTTCCTCATTTTTGTAATTTAAAGGCATTTTAAAAAATTCAAAATATAACATAGAAGAAGGATGCAAAAAATTGTTATCAAATCTTTATTATTAATAATCATTAATTGTCATATATATGTAAATCATATTAGGTAATTCCGTAGCTTTTATTTAAGGAAAAAATACACACTTCTTATATTTTAGGTTAATATAATGTTCTCTAGTGGACCTTAAACAAATTATGACATAAAAACCTTATTTTTTCCCTCGAACACATTCTTGAAAAAAGTGAACAGTATTGTTTTTACAGTTAAATTATTTTGACTTTTATCTTCCATATGGTTTTGAAAGCTTTCAAATCAACCATCGAATTGATACATGTCATTTTAATGTTTTTAGTCGTATACTTAAGGAAAACTTACATATTTGTAATTTAAGTCGTTTTAAAAAATTTCAAAATATAACATATAAGAAAATTCTAATATATAAGAAAAATATAACATATATGGTGTCTTCATTTTTGTATTTTAAAGTCGTTTTAAAAAAAAAAATATATAACATATAAGGTTTCCTCATTTTTGTAATTTAAAGTCATTTTAAAAAAATCAAAATATAACATATAAGAAAAAATCTAATTTTTTTTATTATATGGTTAATGTGATTGTTTAATTTTTTAAAATAATATAAATTTAAACAAAAATGAAGAATGATGCAAAAATTGTTATCAAATCTTTATTATTCATAACCATTAATTGCCATATATATGTAAATCATATTAGGTAATTCCGTAACTTTTATTTAAGGAAATAATACGAACTTCTTATATTTTAGGGTAATATAATGTTCTCTAGTGTTATATAATTATGAAATAATGTGACACCATTAGATTAAACTATACTTTATATTAGATGCTGTAGAATTATTTGAAATGGAATTTAGAAGGCATTTAGAGTGCCACCTAGGATTTAAAATTTTTATTAATTAATACAAAATTAAGGTTCTAATTTTTCAAATGCTTCCCAATTAATATATAGGGGATATACATAGTAACAAAATGGAGTGGAGCTGGAGGGGCCATGGCTCTCATATTTTTCATGATAGGAACCTTTGATATTGAAAGATAGAAACAAATGGACCAAACAAAACACACAATCGATCGGTTTATATATATAGATTTATAATTGATGAGAGAATTACAAAGGCAGCAAGGGGTGGAGGAAGTAGTATCCACTTGTTTTCGACTTCTTCTTCTTAGACCTTTCTCTAACACAAAACTTCAAATTATATTTATTTTGTTTATCAAATTGAGATTAAATATTTCTGCTAAACACTTGGAAATATCATTTCCCTTTCCTCGGTAACCAATACCACCTAATTCGCTTTTCTAGCAAAACCTCTTGCTGTGCTTCTAAATAACTAAGATACGTTGGTCAAAATATTTATGATTCTAAATTGCTGACTAAAGACATGAGAATACACTTTGAACAAAAAAAAAAAAAAGACATGAGAATACACTTAATTATCGTGATTCATTTTGTAATTCGTGATAACACTTGTAGTAAGTAAAAGTTACACACTCAGTCCATAAACAACTTTCAAACATCTATTATTATTACTTAAAAATCAACAAAAGAGAGTTGTTGTGTCAATTTTTATTGATCTACAGATTTGATATTTTGATTAAAAAAATTTAATCTTCAGCTAAAATATCATGAAACCAATATAATGTACACCTCATGTGTAAAATAATCAATTTATTTACTAGTAGATAGTACAGTGTGTATACAAAGATACATATATTTGTTGTACAGTCACTGAAGAGTACTTATATATGTGACCATTATGAGTGTGCCTCTACGTACATACAAAAATAAAAGGAAATGTATAACTACAACGTTGAATTCACTAGTAAGAAAGAGGTTTATCTGAGAAATGGAAGATCATGGAAACTGATTAGATACATCAAGACACATATAGCAATCTTGCCCATAGTGACACAACCTTAACATTTGTCTTTTCACCATTTGTCTTTATATATATATATGTGCGTATGTGTATCATCAGTCTGTAGATCTATAGATACCTTTTGTATATACATACACATATACATGTGTTATATCAGTGTATACAGAATCAATCATATTGGTGTCTGTGAGAGAGAAAGAGATCAAAGAGAGCCATCATTTTCCAAATGCTGTTTTCCTTTGTTCAGCTTTTTCACCAATTTGCATATTTTCTGAATCCCATGTGGGATGGATCTTTGCTTGTCCCCTCTTCTTAGATTTTTTCCCAAATATATATATATTAAATCTCAAACTACTTCTTTCTACAATATAAACGATTTAATAGTAAGTGGCGTTGTCTCTTATAGTCTATATCGTTACGACAGAGATTTGATTTAGTTTCGATGTCCATATATATATTTGTGGTCCTTACACAAGTTAGCTTCATTATTGTGCATGTATATCGTCTTTTCTTCCACCTTCAACAATTATATTTATATGAATTTTTTACTCTCTGAGATGAGGGACTTTATGGCTTTGTAATTTCATCTCAAGCCACATTCCACTTGACAGATACATTATGAGTGTTCTTTGTCCTCTATGTAAACATTCTATTCCTCTGGTTTCGCGGTGATTCCGGCGACTCGAGATGAGTCTTGTTCGAGTCAACTCAGTATTAGAATTTTTTAGTCTTTGTGTTGTGATACGACGAGATTGTTTTGGGAGTGAATTCGTAGAGATAGCGAAGATGAATTGAGGAGAAACAAGATGGATTTTGGGTTCGAACTTGGCTCTGGTTGTGGTGAGTGAGGAACGAGTCAGGTCGATGGAGAGGATGTGTTGTGTTTGTTGGAGAGGGGAAGCTTAACTCAACGATTGATTCCACCAACTCGAGTCGTTCTTCCTGAGTTAATTCAGAAGTCCTGGTGATGACGATCTCAAGCTCTCTCTCTCTGTTGGAGGAAGACGACAAATTTGATTACACTTGTTTGTGGATGTGGACGCATAACCTTGTCCACAACTTTTGTTTTCTATCCACATATTACTGGTTTCCCTTAAAGTTTTAAGTTTTTGGCAGTAACAAGAAATTGTATCAAAAATATATTTATTGGCTTTGATTCAGTCCACAACTTGTGTATCAAAATAGAGAATTTAGGTATGGACAAAATCTTTTTTTTCCTTTTGGTGGGAGTTTTGATAACAGTCTGTGTCCACGTTTTGTGGTATAACTTTAGTAACATGAGTCCATATCCACGTATTGTCCTACAGTTTTGTGGAATCAAAACAGAGAGTTTGTCCACGTTATTTACTATAAACACATTAACATCGCATGTCCACACATTACTCATCATTTATCCACACATCACCCGTCCACGTATATTCCGTCCACAAATCACCTGTCCACGCATTACCCGTCCACACATCACCCGTCCACACATCACGTTAGTGTCCGCAATTGTCGTTTTCATTAAGGGCAAAATTGTCCAAAGTCTGTCGCCGACCCACAACAAAGTGTGTCACATGTAAAAAGTGTCTCTAGGTGTAAGAGAAAGTCAAAAAGTATCCCTTAGTGTAATCAACTCTATTTATATTGAGACATTATCGTTTATGTACTTGTATAAACAACAAACTTTATACTGATTTGAATCTAGGTGAATTGGGAATCAAGACTAATCTTATAACCGGTATATGTGCCTATGTATACGTAATTTATGTTAGTGTTATTATTATGTACTTGTATAAACAACAAACATTAGCTCTTCTTTTCACCCAAAAAAAAATTAGCTCTTTTGTTGAAGATAAAGTTAGCTATTAACTGTAGCATATATATGGAGGTTCAGTTAGTTCTAATAATAGGGGGAAGAAGAAGAGGCCAAGTTCGGTTGGATTTAAAAGAGAAAGTGACAATGCCCTTAGAATGGAAGGGAATGAAGATACAGCGTTAGGGAAGGAAGAGGGGACAATGGATGATGCAAGTTACTCTCATCATGTGATCCATCACTACTTTTATATCTAGTTTACATATATTTTATTAAACAGATACTCTCTCTCAATAATAGTATTAACTGTCGTTGTAGAGCGAAATTTTTTGTTTCAAAATAAGTGTTGTTTGAAAATTTTAATACAATTTTTTTAATTTCATTTTTTAATTTCATTTTTCTATTGGTTGAAATATATATGTGTATAGTTAATATTGTTTTTATTTAGAAATTAGATAAAATTAAATATTTTTTAAACATGTATGCATAAGTTTAAAATGACAATTAAAATGAAAATGAAAAAATATTACAAAAATTCAATCAATTAAATAGCCAAAGATTGACATTAAACAAAAGATGTTGGGATTCTCTACAATTGAAACACAACCAAAAGAGATAAATTTGAACTAAAGTTGCTTTCCAAAAAACTATTCAACGCTATTAAACGACATAATATTAAAGAGAGTAATTAACAAAATATATAATTACTTAAAACGAAGATATCATAATTCTGTAAAATTTTGACTTTTTAATTTCATATTGCAGCGAACCTATTTTAAAAATATTACTGGGTCTAACTTTACATATATTAATAAATGGATAAAAAAAGAGAAATTTTTGGGTTCACCCCCAGAGTGAACCTCTAGGTTCACCATCCAATAGTGTTTGAGTATTTGATATTTGATATCTTTTAAAAAAAGAAATAAAATTGAAAATCCAAATTAGATTATATTTTTAAAATAAAATAATAAAAATACATAAAAATAGTTACAAAAAATAAATAAATTAATATTGTTAAGTCTTCAGCAAAATACTAAACCCTATACCCTAAATCCTAAACCCTAAACCCTAAACCCTAAACGTTAAACTTTAAACTTTGGATAAACTTTAAACCGTTGGAAAATCTTAAACCCTAAATCATACATTAAAAACTAAATTTTAATAATACTAAACCCTAAATCCTAATCACTAAACCCTAAACCCTTGGGTAAACTCTCAACCCTTGGATAAATCATAAACTCTAGGGTTTAATTTTAAATATTTTTGATTTAGATTTTATGATTTATCCAAGGGTTCAGGGTTTATCCAAGGGTTTAGAGTTTAGTGATTAGTGTTTAGGGTTTAGTGTTATTAAGATTCAGTTTTTAATGTATGATTTAGGGTTTAAAATTTTCCAATGGTTTACGGTTTATCCAAGATTTAAGATTTATAATTTAGGGTTTGGAGTTTAGGATTTAGGATTTAGTATTTTTCTAACGGTTTAACAATATTTATTTATTTATTTTTTGTAACTATTTTTATGTATTTTTATTGTTTTATTTTAAAAATATAATCTTATTTGGAAATTCAATTTTGTTTTCCTTTTTAAAAGATATCAAATATCAAATACTCAAATACTATTGGTTGGTGAATCCAGAGGTTCACCCTAATCTAGAGGTTCACCCTGGTTAACAAAAGAATTTCTCATAAAAAAATAGTTAACAACTATAACTGTAGTAAAACGGTAGATAAACTAAAAACGAATTTGAAGGCAACTTATAATAAGAAGTTGTTTCAGATTATGGATCATTCCATGACCATTTTCAGCTTACCCCTGATAATTGAAGAATCTCTTTAAAATTTGAGTATTTTTAGCATTTTAGAGTTTCTTATTGATCTTGTTATTCCTTTTAAAGAAAAACTAAACAAGTAGTAGTTGAGAAGACACCCTTCAAATAGTAAGCAAAAACATAAATATATCCCCAAAAATGACTAATTTCTTAGTATGGAGATATATTAAAGGTCCAAATAGCGTACTCAGTTGTTCCATTAATTAAAGAACCGAAAAGGTAATAACGAAAACTAAAGAATAGATCTAGGCTTAATTATATCAAAGTGTAGGCGGAGATGTTACTTACTACTCGTAAAGTTTTATGTTTTTTTTTTTTTTGGCTCAACAACGACTTCTCATTAATCAACTGTGAATACATGATTACAACCTCAAGACATTTTAAACCCAACATACAACCGATGCGATCTAGTAACGCGTAGGAACACTGAGTCGGATCCTACACTACCCAATCAATTCATCAGTGTATTTTTCACCACAATGAAACGAATTCTTCTCACGACTCGAGAGAAACCGTCTCTTGACCCCTACATAGACCAAACGAGATGACAATTACAAATAGACCCATGAAATTGGACTCCTAAAGATTAGAGTGACAGGCCCGGCCCAACATCTCATCACCGCAAGGCGCAAATCTGGTGAGAACCCGCCGCCGTCGAGGTTCATAATCCGCTCCTTAGCCATGAACCGGGAAAGAACCCGTACTGAAATTCGGGTTTTGACGAGCATACGGTGACCGGACCAGTACCTAAGGTGAATCCATGGCGTTAAGTTTCACCGCCGGCGAGACGGGAGGCGTCACCGTCCGGCGCTGGGATGTGAACCTCCACCGCGTACCCACTGCAGAGTTCGTCCTCCGGTAAACTCCTCCGGTGAAACAAACCCTCCGACGCGTCTTCCACGAGAACCGAGGACCAGAACCATCTTCACCGGCCGTCGCATCACACCTCCGTTTGGCTCACCGTCACACCGGACTGTAGATCCAAGGTGGAGGAGGTCTCCCACTGAGCCACGCGCCGTTGCCGTAAGAGGAGCACCGGAGATCCAAAACGGAAAATAGACTCGTTAGCTCCTCTCAACCCTAAAAGCCGACCTGTCCCGCTTCCACCTTCCTGCAACCCACTGCTCCTCCAAGAAAGCCGTGAGTTTCCCCTTTGACCACACAAGTCTCCGGAGACACCCCGACAAACCAGAACAGCACGCGTCTTGTCTTAGGGTTTGGGTCGGAATGGAACAGGCAAAAGGAAAAGAAGATTAAGGGTAAGAGAGAACCCTCCGGCACCGGACAAACGTCGGACCCGAGGTAGATCTGAGAACTTCTTTTGTGGCGACTGAGAGAAAGAGTCGAGAGAGACTAGGTTTTTTTTTCGAATCTTTAGGTTGTGAGTTAGAATTACGTAAATTTTTATGTTTTAAAGATAGTTTAGATAGTTTAGATCATGACCTGTGGGACGATGCGGATTTTGTTTTAAATTGATTTTTTAAAATAAATTAATTGAATATTATTTAGTGCTAAGACGAATTTATTTGTATACTATTTATACTATATGATTTAATTAACACTATTATAGTTGCTTATGTAGTTTATCTTACAAATAATTTGGTTCATATTATAAATTTGTTATTTATAATTAACGTTAACCATTTATTTTCAGATAATATTTTTGTTATTATAATTATTGTACAGTGTAATTATTTTTAATGGGGTTTTCTCAAATATGATATAAAATTTCAAGTTAATCCTAAAACTAACATGTATTTTTTGAAATTTTTATTTGTCCTATTCACTTCAGAAGTTTAAGAAGATTTCTAAAGAAATCTTTTGGTCAATGTTAGGTTAGATTTGCAATTGACTATTTTGTGTGTTTTGCGTAGAAGACTTCTAACTTTTCATTGTAACCACACTACAAGAAAACAGCAAGGATTCTGAGGGAAAAAATCGTCGGAATTTCGTCGGAATATCGTTATTCCGACGACATACCGACGAAACAAGTCCTCGGAAATAATTCCTCGGAAATAATTCCTCGGAATTTCTTCTTTCCTCGGAAATCCCTCGGAATTTTCTGACGGAATTCCGAGGAAACAAATTTCCGAGGAAATTCCGAGGATCACTAGTTTGTCGGAAATTTCCTCGGAATATACCGAGGGAGAACTTTGTCGGGATATTTCCTCGGAAGTTCATCTATCGATGCGTTTTTGGACATATATACATCGATCGATCGGAATATACCGAGGGACATGTTCCTCGGAATATTCCGAGGAACATGTCCCTCGGTATATTCCGAGGAATCGGTTCCTCGGTATATTCCGAGGAAAATGTCCCTCGGAATATACCGAGGAAACGGTTCCTCGGTATATTCTGAGGAAAGGTGTACCTCGGTATATTCCGGATGTTTTTTTATAAACAGATCGATCGATGGATTTATGTCCAAAAACGCATCGATCGATCGAGTAAAAAATATAATTAATTTCCTCGGAATGTAAAAAATATTAATTTTTTTTAAAAAATTAATTTTTTGAAATTTAAATTTGAAAATATAAAATTAAAATTAAAATTGAAATCATATTAATTAATATTCAAAGTTTCACAAATAAAAATAAAACATTCCGAGTTTTTGGAAAAAAAAAAAAACTACGGGTCTGGCACGTCCGGGAACACCTCGTTCGGGTACATCCTCTGCATCATCTCCATCATTTGCTGGTTCAGTATCCTCTGTGCCTCATAGCCCGCCTGTTGAGCCGCCATCTGGGTCTCCAACAAAGATATGCGATCATCCTTGTCCTTCAACTGAGCCGTAAGTACTTCTGGATCAACAAAGGGCGGTGGTGCAGAAGAAGGAGGAACCGACCGGGTGCGACGACCCAAACCGACCAAACGTCCCTTCTTCTTTGGAACCGACTGAATAGAAAATAGCCAAATTTACAAATTTAAACCAAGAAATAAATGAATTGAACTTTAAAAAAAAAGAACTTACGGATTCAACGATTTCGTTGATTCGAAACCGGGACAAGTTGGTCGAAGCCGTCGAAGCGTCATCCTCGGTTTGAAGCTGAGACACTTCGTCTACCACCTGAGTTTGGACCAGGTCGACCACGTCCCTCACAAGACCGTCATCAATCTGGCCGGTCTTCTTGTTGGTATACGCCCTCCTCATTAGGGCGAGATCATCAACCGGCTCGCCATCATTTTCTTCCGCCTTGAAAAAAAACATAAATTAAAGAAACATTAGAAATTAGAAGAAATGCACAATAAATTAAAATTCTGAAACTCAAATAATTGAAGAAAAAGCGGTTGAACTTACCATGCGATCTCCCAGAGTGGCAATAGATTGAGCACCCAAGTTATGCTTGTAGATGCCCTTCCCTTTACGGTCGCTCCTGCGGTTGGTGGAGTTGGTGGAAGAAGTTTCTTTCGTCTCTTCCTTATCCCAATGCGCACACAACTCCTTCCAGACCGTGTCGTTCATCGACTTTGGGACCTTTTAATAAAAAAAAAAGAAAATAGTTTAATAAATTAAAAAATTGTTTAATAAATTAAATCGAACCTTATTGATTTCCCACTTCTTCTTCCACTCGTGGATCTGCTTCCCATAGTTGTCCATAACTTTATGGACGAAGTGGTGATAGATAAAGAGCGTCTCATCGGAATTCCAGTTGAACTCTTGCTGAAAAAAAAACACAATTAGTAGAAAATTTATATTAAAGATTAAAAATATAAGTAAAAAATTAGAATACTTACCGCAAACTGACGAAACCACAGAACCTGCTTGTCGGTAGGGAAGTGAGTGAAAGTCGGATGTCCCCTGTCGAGGGCCGAGTACATCATACGGTTGATCCATGCGCTGATCGCGTTCCCGGATCGGTTGAACCTAATAAAAAGAACAAACGGTTAATAATGAATCCAAATTTAAAGAAAAAAATGTTTAATTACCATGTTTGACCCCGTCCATGTGGATACGGAGTGAGATACGGAAGATGGTCACGACCGGGCTGTTGAACCAACTCCGCAACACTCATCACTCCCGGAGGACCCGGAGGAACATGAGCGGATGCAGCAGCGGGAGCGAGAGGAGCAGGAGCGGGTGCAGCAGAGGGAGATGTAGGGTTGGAGCTGTGGGGCGAAGGGGAATCCTGAAAATGACTGGAATCCCGAGACTAGCTCCCCGTACCACCACGACCACGACGCTGTCGAGGCCAGGTCTGATCATCATGAGACCTGTAAATTAAAAAAATATATTTAATAAATACAAAAATATATAAATTAATTTTTTTTAAAAAAAATCCCAAATAATTTTATCACAAAAAAAAAATTTATATATATTAAAAATATTTAATAAATATATAAAAATAGTTCTAATAAACAAAAAATAGTTTTAATAAATAAAAAATAGTTTAATAATTACAAAAAATAGTTTTAATAATATATATATATATATTAAAAATATTTTTAAATCCCAAATAATAGTTTTTAATCACAAAAAAAGTTTTATAGATATTTAAAATGTTTTGTAAAATCCAAAAAATCGAATTTATATACAAAAAAGATTTTGTAAAATCCAAAAAATCGAATTTATATAGAAAAATCGTTTTGTAAAATACAAAAATCGATTTTATATACAAAAATCGATTTTATAAATACAAAAAAAATAAAAAAAATTATAAAAAAATTCTAAATCAATTCAACAAAACAAATTATTCAACCAAATCACAATTCTAAACCTATTATACAACCAAATCACAATCCTAACCAATCACCCTAACAAAAATCTATCAAAACTACACAAAAACCTAACAAATAGAACCTAAGAGAGTGGGATAGGGTCCTTACATGATTTGTGTAAGAGAAGGGGGAGATCGCCGGAGATATCGTCGGATTTCAGGGGGAAATCGCCGGAGAGAAGAGAGGAGTCGCGCAGAGGAAGAAGAGAGAAATGGGGAAGAAGAAGGGGCTCGTGGTTATAAAACCTAGGGTCCGACGGACATTATCCGTCGGAATTCCGTCGGAATTCTAATTTCAATTTTCGCGAAATATTTGCCCGGTAAAATGAAAATATTCCGAGGAAATTCCGACGGATATTGTAATATCCGTCGGAATTTCCTCGGAATATTCCGAGGAAATACCGAGGAACTAGTGTTTGGGGTTTCAAAACATCAATTTTTTTTGCCGTATTTCATTTCTTATACAATTGTAATGCATACCATTGAGGATTCTTTGTATAGATGAACATAAACCATGAAATAACAATTTCAAAACTAATTGAAAGTATTCCCTTTACCGTTTTTTTAAAAGGTATAAGTGTTTCTCTTATGTTGTGGGATTTCGTTCATACAATCGGAAAAGTGTTAATTATACGGTAAGGAACAAATTTTTGACTTCATAATGTACGTAAGACACTTAATAAGGGTTATATAGGTGTTATTCAAACCGCAAAACGTTGTTTTCGGTTTAAAACCCTATTTCCTCGGAATTTACTCGGATTATTCCGAGGGAATTCCGAAGAAACCCTCTTCTTCCTCGGAATTCCGTCGCAATATTCCGAGGAAATTCCGAGGAACTAGTGTTTGGGGTTTCAATACGTCAATTTTTGTTTTATAACGGATCAATCGATGTATATATATCCAAAAACGCATTGATCGATCACTAAGATGGACCAAAGCGTAACAATGTGATCGATCGATTAGTCTATCCCATCGATCGATCGAGAATCTCAAGCTTTCCTCGGAATGTCCTCGGAAAATCTCGTAGTTTTTTTATAAACGGATCGATCGATGTGTATATATTCAAAAACGCATCGATCAATCACTAAGATAGACCAAAGCGTAACAATGTGATCGATCGATTGGATTATCCCATCGATCGATCGAGAATCTCAAACGTTCCTCGGAATGTCCTCGGAAAATCGTGTAAGTTTTTTTATAAACGGATCGATCGATGGATATATATCCAAAAACGCATCGATCGATCACTAAGATGGACCAAAGCGTAACAATGTGATCGATCGATTAGATTATCCCATCGATCGATCGAACAAAATCTCGGGAGCCTTTTTATAAACGCATCGATCGATCCGTATTTGTTCAAAAACGCATCGATCGATGCGTGTGCGGGAAACATAATTATAAGGCAAAACCCGAACCTTTTGGATCAAAACCTCAGAACTCTCATCCCCTCCGATTTCCCCTATAATTCGCCCCCCCCCCCTTTTTCTCTCTCTATAATCATCCGATTTGAACAATTTTGGGCTCTATTCCCCTTGATTTTTCGAGCTCTACCTGATTCCTACACTCGTTTTCACCCTAAGAGAGGTATACTCCGCGAATCTCCACATTCTGAAATCGTGTTCTTGAGCAATTTTTTGGTTTTGTGAATTTCTTATTTCCGTGTTGATTCCTTGATCAAATATGCATGAAACAGATGTTTAAACATGGAATAGAACACAATTGTCTGTGATCAACGAGTTTGGAACAGGATTTGAGATGATTTAGGGATTGAGAATTTTTTTCAATTTGGTTTTTTTTATCACAACTCGATTTCGCCTTTCATTTTCATGTTGCTTTGAGTTCTTAATTGATTATAACCATGTTGAGAGCAATGATTCTATTTTGTAGAGAATGAAGCGCACGAAAACATCAGCAAAGAAGAACACACAAGAAGAGGGTTCGTCTCAGCGAGAGAAGCAAAGGCCAAAGAAGTGGGATAAGTCTGATACCACCCACTACAACAACATGAAGAAGGTAGCCGTTCCGGCTACACAACTAGCATGTCCTGAGACGATGACAATATTGGGAATCAAATCAGACATTGAAGGGCTGTTCCAGAACATGGGTCTAGGCCAACTATGCAACCTCAACGAACCCACTTATCCGGAGTTGGTACGCCAGTTCATAGCATCCGCATACGTCAGCCGTCCCGATGATAGCCATCAGGAAGGTTTTCTGGCATTCGTAGTGCAGAAAGTATACTTTGAGGTATCTTTCACAGACCTCTGCGGACTATTTGGATTGAGTGCAGGGGAGAGGAC
The DNA here is from genome assembly GCF_020379485.1 of Brassica napus. Classification (NCBI taxonomy): domain Eukaryota; kingdom Viridiplantae; phylum Streptophyta; class Magnoliopsida; order Brassicales; family Brassicaceae; genus Brassica; species Brassica napus. The sequence continues at coordinate 23,882,159 of NC_063444.1, read as the reverse complement.
ATCTGGTCTTTATTGGACTTCAGAGCTGTTGAACTTCTGGGAAACGATTGGCACAGGGGTTTATAGATCTTCTCAGGCAAAGGAGTCACTTATCCGGAGCCCAGTACTGAGATATGCCACACGCCTCATTGGCTCATTGCTATACGGGACAACCACAGCCGCATCAGTCACGCAATGGGAGTTGTGCCTCCTGTACCAAGGTGTGAGGCATTTGCTACCGGCATTTGGAAACTCTACATTCCCACCTGCTACTGCCTTCAACATGGGAGCGGTGCTGGCCGCAAACTTAGCAGGATACAAGGGGAAAGTAACCAAATCCAAGAGCAATGCATGTGGATTTGGTGCAGTGATTACTCGGATCCTTACACATGTGGGTGTAGACTGCGAGAACCAGCAGGTAGCACTGGACAGATCGAACAACATTGCTTGGAACTACCTGGATGTCATTTCTCTAGTAAGTAAGGAGTTCATAGCTGGTCCCCACTCGAGGATCGATCGGGATGGTCCTTACGTCTACGTATTCCAGGACCGAGCGAAGAAAACACTCTACTGCCACCTGCCTCAGATCGGCCTGACTGCTCTACTTTCAGAGGCTGCAGTTGAGTTCCTACCCCCTGCTACCGCACTAGTAGACAAGCCATCCTTCTTCACGCCAAAATATCAGACCAAAGGCAAGGCCGTGGTTGATGAAGAAGGAGAAGATGAGGCTGCACAAGCCATTCCAGATGATTCACAACCCCATCAGCTACTCCCATCAGACTCCAGCCAGTACAAGCTGCAAGAGCTTCCACCGAACGCCACTTCGCGCCAGCAACAACATTGGAGAGATCAGAGCATAAAGACAAACAACGACATGCTACACAAGATCTGGGCTGCCATTTCACGTATCAGGCCGTGTCGTTGCCAAAAGGATGATGTAGTTCATCGGGACAACTCTCCATCCAGCTCTGGTTCGGGTTCGAGTGGTACACACAGGGTAAGAAAGAGGTCCAAGAGACCCAACGATGCAGGAACATCTGGAGCAGGAGACGAGGAGTAGGAGCTATCACCGGCCAGTATTGCCATTTGATTTCCACCCGCGCTATTTTATTTTCTTTTCTATTCTAACGTTTTATGGTCTTATTTTCTGTTAATTTTGAACTTAATTTTTTTTTTTTTTTTTCTTAATTATGAGTTCGTATTTCTTTTACATGGTTTCTTCGTTTTATTTGGTTGTGTTTTGAGTAGTTTTTAATTCGTATTCAGCTTTGCCTTGCTAGATAAACCAAATAACTAATATCCGAGGAAAGAGGTTATATCAAGTGTTCCTCGGAATTTCCTCGGTATTTCTTAAAAAAAAAAAAAAATCAATGGTAGTCTGTTTCCGAGTCATCATCACCAGATGAATCTGAATCTGGATCTTGGTGAAACTCTCCAATCACTGGTTCATCCTCTACGTGAACGACGGCTTCCTCTCCAAAGTCGGTTAAATCGACTACAAGGCCAACTCCAGCTAAATCTTCTGCTGCACTTAAGTTGCCGGATGTGCTTGGTTGTAGTGGGTCTTCCAGCTCAGAACTTCCCTGAACTCGGCCTCTCGGGTTGAGTCTTGTAACAGTAACCCATGGATCATCTCTGTTCCTTACCCGGGGGTACTTGATATAACAAACCTGTAACATTTAGAAAAATTATAAATTAATACACATGATGATGAATCATTCTGAATAATTAACATTTAATTACCTGATCGGCCTGAGAAGCAAGAATGAAAGGATCATAATATTGCAGCTTTCGCCTCGAATTTACTGATGTAACACCAAATGCATCTGTTCTCACACCTCGATCTGGAGTATTGTCGTGCCAATCACAATAGAAAACAGTACAGCGCAATCCAACCATGCCCAAATACTTGATTTCCAAAATCTCATGTATGTGTCCGTAGTATACATCATCTCCTGATGCAGAACAAACGCCAGCATCATAAGTCGTACTCGAACGTCTCCTCTTCTGAGTTGTGAATGCATATCCTCGAGTACAAAATCTCGGATATGACTTCACAACAAAGTTTGGTCCAACGACCATCTCACGTATCCAATCGTCAAATGTTTCACCTCTGGCCAAACCAGCAGACACCTATGTTATATCAATAAATGTGAATTAGTATAAATATGTGATAAAATATATTTTAATTTGTTTAAAACACTGACATAAGTAAACATCCATCCAGTAAATTCTCTCTGCTTCATTTCTTCTAGTTCGTCCTCTGTGGCGTATCTATACTCGAACCGCTTTTCTGCCATGAAAATCCTGTATATGATGACAATAATGTAATTAATTAAGATTTAAATTTCAACTTGTTAAAATAAAAATTTGTAAGCTCATTTATTTACCTCTCATATTGAAGAACGTCTTCGCAGTTGGTGAGCAAATATGTTTGCAAATGACTGCGCTCCTGCTCAGTAAGTCGACGGTCCTTTGGTTTTCCGCTAAGTCGTCCAACGTCTGTGAAAATGTCTGGAACCGTAACATGATATGTTGCCCGTTCGCCTCTATCATCATGCCGAGCAGGTCTTCTGTTTTTGGTCTGAACTTCTGCTGGAAAGTAGTACTCGGCAAAGTTTGAAGTTTCTTCATTGATCATCTGTGCGACTATAGAACCTTCCACCCTACTTAAATTTTTCACCATCTTCTTCAAATGGAACATATACCGCTCATACAGATACATCCATCTATACTGCACAGGACCACCAAGTTCCAATTCTCTTGCCAGGTGAATAACAAGATGCTCCATAACATCAAAAAATGAGGGAGGAAATATCTTCTCAAGGTTGCACTGAATCACGGCTATGTTAGTCTTCAAATTTTCAATACCTTCAAGAGTCACTGATCTCGTGCATAAATCGCGGAAGAAACCACTTATCCCTGCAATTGCTTCATGAACATTTCGTGGTAATAGTTCCTTGAAGGCGAACGGAAGGAGGCGCTGCATCATTACATGGCAATCGTGGCTTTTCAAGCCAGTAAACTTTCCTTCCTTTCTGTCGATACAGTTACGCAAATTTGATGCGTAACCGTCTGGAAATTCCACATCGTTTGAAATCCAATCAAAGAACGCATCTTTTCCCTCTGCATCAAGTTGGTATATGGGAAAAGGAGCCCTACCATTCTCATCAACATGAAGTTCTGAACGAGCACATATATCGACTAAATCCAGTCTTGACTTCAAATTATCCTTTGTTTTACCTTGAACATTAAGGATCGTGTTCATGAGATTGTCAAAAAAGTTCTTCTCAATATGCATGACATCTAAATTATGCCTTAGCATATGATCCTCCCAGTATGGCAGATCCCAGAAAATGTTTTTTTGTGCCAGTTATGTAGTTCTCCAACAGCATCTACCGGAAAACGCTCATGTCCACCGACGTCTGACGTCCTTTCTGCACCAAAATCTCTTAGTTGTATCTTCAAATCTTTCCCACAAATTTCCGGAGGTGGACTGTCAAACACCCTCTTGTTCTTCGTAAACAAATTCCTACTCCTACGATATGGATGATCAGGTGGTAGGAATCTCCTGTGACAGTCAAACCAACACGTTTTCCTTCCGTGTTTTAGTTGGAAAGCATCAGTGTTATCTTGACAATATGGACATGATAGCCTTCCATGCGTTGTCCATCCAGACAACATACCATATGCTGGAAAATCACTTATTGTCCACATTAGTACTGCCCGCATTTGAAAGTTTTCTTTACACGAAACATCGTATGTTTCAGCACCTTGAGCCCATAGTTGTTGCAACTCATATATTAGTGGCTGAAGAAACACATCAAGTGATCTCTTAGGATGCTCTGGTCCGGGAACGAGAATCGAGAGAAACAAAAACTCTCGTCGCAAGCACAAGTTTGGGGGTAGGTTGTATGGTGTAAGAATGACGGGCCATAGAGAATACTGTCTTCCACTCTTGCCAAACGGACTGAAACCATCAGTACATAATCCAAGGTAGACATTTCTTCTCTCATACGCAAAGTCGGGATACTTTGATTGGAAATGCTTCCACGCTTTTGCATCTGAAGGATGTCTGATCTCACCATCTGTTGAGTGCTCCGCATGCCATCTCATTGGTTGCGCTGTGCGTTCAGACAGATACAACCTCTGCAACCTTTCCGTCAAAGGTAAATACCACATCCTTTTATATGGCACTGGAACTCTTCCACTCGTATCTTTATAACGAGGCTTTCCACAAAATTTGCATGTAACCCGCTGTTCATCCGCCCTCCAATAAATCATGCAGTTGTCGCTGCATACATCTATTACCTGATACGATAAACCAAGACCAGCTACGAGTTTCTGAACCTCGTAGTATGAACCAGGAGCTACATTATCCTCGGGTAGAATACCTTTTACAAAATCAGCAATCGCATCCACACAGTCTTCAGCCAAATTATAATCTGTTTTAATGCCCATCAATCTTGTAGCAGATGATAAAGCTGAATGACCATCTCTGCAACCTTCGTACAATGGTTGCTTTCCAGCATCCAACATATCATAAAATCTCCTAGCTTCTGCATTGGGTAAATCTTCCCCTCTAAAATGATCATTTACCATCTGCTCAGTACCTACACCATAATCTACATCCGTTCTAATTGGTTCTTCTAATCTAACCGCTGGCTGAGGTTCGCTAGTACTACCATGTTCATAATCAGTTTCCCCATGATGATACCAAATTTTGTAACTTCGTGTAAACCCACTCAAATATAGATGAGTCCAAACATCCCACTCTTTAATAACCTTTCTATTTTTACAATTAGAGCAAGGACATCTTAACATACCTGTTTTTGCTTCCGGTTGTCGGTGAACTAACCCCATGAATTCGGTTATACCTCGTTGGTATTCTTCCGTAAGCAATCTCGTGTTCGGATCCAAATGAGGTCGATCGATCCAAGAACGAAAATAATTTGAAGAAGACATATTTTTTATGAATCAAATTCGTGTGTAAATAGAGTAAGAGGGAGGATGAAGATATGGAGTGAATGAAGAGGAAGAGGAGTGCTTGTATTTATAGTTTAAATCCTGCCGACAGACCGAGGAAATTCCGACGGAAAAGGCTAGTTCGTCGGAATTTCCTCGGAATTTTGTAAAATCCCCCAACGGCTCTCCAAAGGCTATAATATTTCCTCGGAATTCATCGGTTTTTTCCGAGGAACACATATTTCCTCGGAATTTCCTCGGAATATTCCGACGGAATGATAGTTCCTCGGAATTCCGTCGGTATATTCCGAGGAAATTCCGAGGAAACCAAATTTTGTGTTTCCTCGGAATTTCCTCGGAAATTCCTCGGGATATTCCGAGGATTTCATTTTCCGTCGGAATGTCCGTCAGAATATCGCTGTTTTCTTGTAATGCCAAAATAAAATAGAGAAGATTTCTATATTTGACATCTCTGATAAGCATGTTAGTTTTGCAATTGGTCGAAGTTTTGTAGATATTTGACTTTTCAAAAAAGACTTACGGAAAATTTTTCCCAGGTACCATCACATGAAGTCTTGTTAGTGTTTCAAGAAGTATGCATAGGTTAGTTTTGCAATTAACAACAAAGAATTGAACATTTAATATTAATTAGAAGACTTCTTAAAAAAATCTTCTGGTGGAAGACTCTAAAGAAGTCTTCTTTAGTTTTATTCCAGGATTCTTATCAAACATATGGGTTTGAGAGAAGACTTCTATAGAATTCAAACATGGTCAATTGCAAAACTAACCTAAGCATAATACTTGCGACAGTTAGAAGACGTCATGTGACGGGAGTTTTCTTTGGAAAATTCAAGTATCTGCAAAAATAAACTGTTTATCGGAGAAGAGTGCAATCCCATAACATAGGTTGGTAGGACTAATCCTATAGACTTTATTAAAATCTACTTCCCTCCTTTATATAATCAGCGATCTAACCATCGTTCATATGTTCTAGTTTATCCTTGAGGAATTCAAAATTTTTGCATTTTGATCCACTTATCTCCTCTGAAATTCCCACATAGGATCCCATTCCGCCTTCATCTTCAATATCCAAAGTACATTTGATTTCTTTCTGTACATCCCAGGGACACTCTTACCAAAGAGAAGCAAAGACTTCTCGAGATTAACACATTGTCCCGACACTTTTTCATATACCATTACTACTTTCATAACTTCATCATAATCACGGGGCTTCGTCTTGTAGAAGAAAATACTATCATCAGTAAATAATAGGTGTGAAGATGATTGATAGGCAAGTCAAAAACAGATGTCTCTCATTGCGACAAATTTGAGATTTGAAGTACACATGAGCTTTAACAATGTGGTTTGCCACAAGATAAGACACTTGGGTTACAATTAAGTTATAGCTTTCTCAAAAAACAGCCTACACTTGTTGTACGAAAGTAGTTTTCTTTTGAATAAATTTAACATATATTCAAAAAAAAAGAAGGTGTGACACCAGAGGGCTAGCACGTGCTACGTCCATCTCTTTTACCTTACCTTGACTCTCTGCATGATTAAGAAGACTAACGAGCGCTTATGTTCATATAATGAAGATGAATGGAGACAAAGAATCTCCTTGATTTAGTTCTCTCTAGGACGACATTCCTTCTAGGCTGGTCATTCATGAGTAATTGATACTTAACAGACGTAATACATCGCATTATCCACTCAATCTAAGCTTCAGAAAAATCCATCTTCTTCGTAGCAGCTCTATTAAACGTCTATTCCATATGATCATACACTGTGCTCATTTCTGTTTTAATAGACAATCTCTTTTGTTTCCCTCCTGTATTTGTTTCTAAGCATAAAACATCTTATGAGCGATCATAATATTATATGTGATCTGTCTATCCACAATAAAAACTAACTGAATTTCCGAGATATGCTATGGTTAAACCTTTTTAATCTCTAGCGTAAAACTTTGGAAACAATCTTGTTACTCACATTGCACAGACCATTGGTCGAAATTGTGTCATCTCAGTTGACTTATCTTTCTTCATAATGAAACAAATGTTTGTATCATTTAATCTTTAAACAAAATACCGTCAATAAGGATTCATAAACCATACAAATAGTCCATACATTTACTATATAGATTGCCTAGAAGTACATAAAATGTAAAGTATGTTAGGTTTTCATTGACAGAATGAAAGAGAAAGTGAAAGAACATAGAAAATCGAAAGTCGAGAGCTTTATTATATATATAAATGGCCCAAAAGTAAACGGAAGAAAAGGTGAGCGTTTTACCTTTGATGTCTGGGAAAGGCGAGAGAGTCTCACTCTTTAAACAACTCACGAGTTGCAAAATCGAGATTGACAATATATAATTAATATGACTGGTTGTTAATTGTTATATTATAGATTTTTATCAACGTGCCAATGAAAATAAAGGTTGATCCTGATCTTACTTGTTACAATAAGATTAAGAGTACCATAAGTCGCAGAATTTTCTTTTTCTTAAGTCGCAGAATATTTATTATTTGGATCTAACTTCCTTGGTTAAATATATTCACTTTCTTCGTATAGATTCTGACTATGTAATTTCGATCACAATTAGAGTTAAGCAGTTTGTAGTTTGTTTGTTTTTTTTTTAGCAATAAACAGCTATTCTATTACTCAAACTTGAGGTGTTCTAGTTATCCAGACCGGAATAAAACAACCAATAAAACAAAAAGATCTATGAAAACAACATGCATTCCTGACTAGCGAATCAGCAATTTTATCTTGCGTCCTTGGGAAGTAGCTGATCTTGAAGTCCGAAAAAGATATCTGAAGAGTTTGAATGACCTCCAGCTCAGTTGAGAAGTTTGGCCAAACTTGTGGGTCCGTTATCATTGCAATCAGGTCCTTGCAATCTGTCTCAAATCTCTGACATGTCGAATGTTGTAGCATGCTCTCCATTGTCCATTTTAGCGCTTCCAGTTCCGAGTGTAATGCTGTCTCACGCCTCATTAAGTTCCGTGTCCCCATAAGTTGGATTTTCCCCATGCTATCTTTCCAAACCCATCCAATTCCACTAAATTAATCTGGGGAGGTCCATGAATCATCCACCATATACATATTACCCAAGCTTAAGGCTTGTATTTCTTCAACAGTTTGTGCCTGTGGAGAAACATGTATAGTATCCTTTGTATTATACCAAGCTGGCGTTCACTCTCTGCATACCTGACTAGTTCCAATGGGTCTCTGTCTATACCTCTGAATAGCTTATCATTCCTAGCCTTCCAAATATACCAGATTATCCAAGGATAATGGTCTCTGTCATCTTCTGGCTTCATAACACTACTCTTCCCCCAAAAAAGATAGTCCATATTGGCGTATATACTCGATATAAGGAAAGTTTGAGAGCTTGATGGTGTTAATGATAATGCTCATGCTTGTAAGGCCGGTGGGCATTCGAAGATTGCATGAGTATCAGTTTCTTCTGGCTCTCCACATCTTGGCCAGTAGTTATAACATCGCATATTGCAGCGTACCAGATTCCTTGTTACAGCTACCTGTCTTGAGATTAATTGCCATATAAGATGACAAATCTTTTGTGGTGCATTCACTTTCCAAGCAAAGGCTTGAAGTTTGGTTAAACTGGACAGTAGAACTTCTATTTCCTTGTCAGCTGTCATCAAATTTGTGGCAATCCAATATTCAGACTTGACTGTGTAATGACCAATTTTGGTATAGCTCCAGCAAAATGTATCACATCGATGAGTATGGCTTATGGCCAAACTATGAATCATCGGTATGTCTTCTTGATCTACATATTGTTCCAGTAGTCGAGCACTCCACTCCTTTGATTCAAAATTAATAAGACTGCTGCCGGTCATCTTTGGATGTACTAATGGGGCCCGGGGGCGAGCCGGACTTGCTGGCGTTGAGGGAATCCTTGGATCCTGCCACACATTAATTTCATATCCCGCTTTGTTTCTGATACCCAAAAGTAATAGATTCCTCGCGGCTATAATACTCGTCCACACATAAGACGGGGTATCCACTGCACCAATTCGCAAAGGCGAACTCAGGCGATAATATTTTCCCCGAATAGCTCATCTCGCCACTAATGAATCTGTAAATTGAACAAGATGCCAAATTTGCTTCGCTAAAAGAGCTAAGTTGAATTCATGGATCATGCAGAAACCAATTCCTCCCTCCTCTCGAGGTGCACACATTTTCCCCATTTTTTCTCATAGTTTGTAGTTTATTTATTGCCATATATATATATATATATATCGAACCAAATACAAATAAATTGATTCAGTTGTTTTGTGAGAACAAAAAAATAAGTTTGTTTACAAAAAATACAAATACTTAATATATATTTTTGGTTGAACTGTTAAATTCATTTATCAACAAAAAATATTATAATTTTTGCTTTTAAACGTTTTAAATCAAAGATATATCAGAAAACCAATAGAAAAACTCTATGTTGCTAAACATGTAAAAAGTTAGAAATAGTTCAGTAAGAATAGACAAAAGTGAAAAAGAGCTTTCCTGTCAACTTGAGATTTCAGTCCATCCATGCGTGAGTTTCTCAGTCCAAGAATTGGTAATGAATCTCCGCTCGAATTGTGTGAGTCACAAACTGAATTGAGTTAGGTGGTCGATGACGTCTCCTGCCATTGTGACCCCTCCATATCCAGTATATTGCAGTTTGGAATGCCAGCTTTGCGAGAGTTGCATCTTGTTTGTTGAGTCAGTTCCTCATGAAACTATTAAGATTTATGGTTTAGTTCGGGTTCAACCTCAAGCCCATCAATTTTTCATGTGTGAACCAGATCGTAAATGAGTAAAGGCAAGCAAAAAACATGATCTCTGGTTTCATCAATCTCACTACATAGGATACAAGCTTATGAAGAACCAAAATTCCTCATACGCTCCATGTATAGACTTTGTTTTGAATCATCAGCCATAAAATGGAAGACTCTCATAGTCTCGTCAAACCAAACAATCTAGGTCTGACCGCATGAATCTGAGCCCAAGTTCTCTTTGTTACAAATTTTTTTCTTGCAGAGGTCATGCTCTTGCTTCCACAACATACAGTGGAAACCATTTTCATATGAAGGGATAAAAACTTGGTGAAGCTGGAGGATAAGAGAGTTGATGGCCATGTTCTACTCCTGCATAGTTTCTTAGTATTTCCTTTTACCATTTCTGAGACCTTTCCATTTCTCTGCACTCTGAGCTGAGAAGGACCAGCATACCAGTAATTTGTGTAAGCTCAAGGAAAGGAGCTTGTCTGTTTGTGGAACGGAGAATTGTGTTACACATGCTGATCGATGTGTGGCACACTGCTGCGAGTTAGTTTTGGAACAATGACGTGTCAAATAATCATTGGGTCCAAGATCTTGCTTTGGCGTGAAGCAAAGAAGATTTGGGTTTAGAGCAATATTAGGAAACATAATATTGCGTTTGTGGCGATATAACTGAATTGCCGTGTGTAGATTTAGGTTATGCGTTTTATTGAGAAAAAGCTTGAGCACGAAGTGTGTTCTTATCATCTATTGAAGGCGAGGGACTTGTGAGTGCAGCTCGTCCTTTGTGTTTAAGAGATTAGAAATTGGTCCGTCACTAGTCATGCGTGACTGAGTGTAAATCGGATTAAAAAGATCTCGGAAGATTGTTTAAAAGATTTCTAATATACAAGAAAATGGTTCTTGAATCTCTCTCGTGTTCCTTTCCTTAGCTGTCTCTGAACTTTCATTTGGTATCAAAGCGGAAAATCTCTGTGGTATTGAATACTACTAACAGGTTGTGAACCTGCGGATTTCATGGACAACATGAAGGAACTTGTTACTGTGCAGAAGCCTATCATGCTTGACGGTGGTAACTTTGGTCGTTGAAAGGAAAAAATGCGACACATAATCAGAAAGATTGATGAGGATCAGATGCGTGGACTGCAGTTGAAGAAGGGTGGTCTGCTCCTACCATGCTGATGGGAGACAAGACCATGGCTCCAAAACATAAAGACAGATGGACCAACTCGGATAAAGTATCATTAAAGTTCAACTCTAAAGCTTTGACTGTAATTTTATCTGCTGTAGATTTGGAGCAGTTCAAAATCATCCAAAGTTGTGAATCAGCTAAGGAGGCATGGGACACTCTGATCAATCACTTTGAAGGAAATACTAGTGTGTGAAGAACTAGGCTTGATCACTTGGCTTCGAGGTTTGAGAATCTAAGAATGGGAGATGATGAGCCTATTGATGGGTTCATATCCAAGATTAGTGAGTTAGCCAGTGAGTCTTCAGTTCTTGGTAAGAAGTATGAAAAAAAGGATTTAGTGAAGAAGCTGCTGATATGTCTACCACCTCGGTTTGAAGCATACAAGGCCGTTCTGAACATTTTTGTTGATACTGACGAGATGAAGTTCGATCAACTATCATGATCTGGAAAAGACTGATCGACTATCGAACACTCAGGAGAGTATTGCATTCACTGCTGAATCGAAAGATGACAACATGGTTGCTAAGATTGAGGAGAATTTGGGACTTATGGTTTGGAACTTCAACAAATTTGTTAAACTAATGGAGAAAGGTGGATGTCGATCAAATGGACGCTTTCAAATAATGAATCTGATCGAGGCAACTCTCAATACACAAGGCAAGATTCATCTAAGAGCTTTAAGAAGAAAGATCTTCAGTGTCATGAATGTGGGAGCTATGGACACTTTTGAAATGAATGTCCCCTTGCGAAGAGGAGAAAGCTGAAATGCATTAAGTGCAAAGGCTTCAGTCACACTCGGAGTGACCTAACACCTTGAAGAAGGATAAATTACTTGTGTGTTTCAGTGACACAAAATCAGAAAGTAACAGTGATGAGAAGGAGTTGCACCTCAACTTTATGGCATTGATCGGACAAGAAGATGAACATAAACTTCAGTCAACAAGAGAGTCGGGATATGAAGAGGATGATGATGATCTTGATCAATATTTTAAAACTGAGTACAAGAGGTACTGTTTGACAAGTTTGCTGAGCTCAGTCATGAGAACTTACAACTTCTTAAAGACAAGGCTATGTTGAAAGCGCATGTGAACATCCTGGAGTTGGAGCAACCTACAGCTCAGACGCCAGTTCACTCTGTTGTGAAGGAATCCGATCAAGAAGTGCTTTCACTAAAAAGAGCCATGGCTGAACATGAAATAAATCATAAAAAATTTGAAGACAAGTTCAAGCTACTGAGTGATCTTCTGGTTCAGGAAATGGACAAGAGAAAGTTACTGGAAAGTCAACTCACTGAAAAGCTGAAGATGATAAGGATGCTTCCAACTGGTACTGAAAAACTAGACCACCTTCTTACTTGGGGACAATGTCTGAGTGCTAACTTGGATTTAGGATTTCAAGGTGCTACCTCTAAATTGACTGAAGTAGGAGAATAGGTTACCTTTGTAAAAGAGACCCCACTGGAAACGTAGGGGGTGAAGTCCGAAGAAAAGAAACCTATTGCATCAAAACCAGTTGCTATAAGAGTTGAAAATAAGGATAAAATGATGCCTAGAAAACGTGTGAATGGCTGTCATTTATGTGGTAAATGTGGTCATCATGTCAGTTAATGTTACTTTCGCAAGCAACAATATGAGTGAGCTTGGAAAATTAATCTATGCTTTGTGGAACCCACTTCATATGGTCACGTTTGGATAGCTAAGCGAGACCTGTATTCAAACTACAAGGAGCGCACTCAGAAGGTGTCACACTGTTAGAACACTGAGCTACACCATGTACCTGAAGTACATATGGTGTGCAATCTTGCAAGAATACAAGAAGCTACATATATGATAAGCAATGTTGCCTACACAAGTGCCGAGAGCAGTAGTCAGGATGACTCACCATGGTATTTCGACAGTTGTTTCTCCAAACATATGACTGAAAACCAAGACTACATTGAGAAACTTGAACATGTCAAGGGAGGAAAAGTAACATTTGGTGATGGAGGACAAGGTAAAATTCATGGTGTAGGTATGATGGAAAGAGCTGATCTTCCTCGACTCATAAATGTCTACTTTGTAGATGGACTCAGGGCAAATCTCATCAGTGTTAGTCAACTTTGTGATGAAGGACTGGAAGTTATCTTTAATAGCAAAGAGTGTCCTGTAGTTGACGCAAAAAGGAAATTTGATCTTGTGTGGAATTCGCTCAGGGATTAACTGCTATATGTGGAAGCCATCACATATGTGTCTCACTGCCAGGGAATCAAAACTCGATCTCTGGCACAAGAAACTTGGTCACATGAATACCCATGGGCTGGCCAGACTTGTGAATGCTGAAGTGGTTAGAGGAATACCTGGCTTGGAAAAACAGACAAACATAGTATGTGGAGCATGCTATTAAGGCAAACAGATCAAAGTCAAACACAAACAGATATGCTGAGATCAGATAGAAGCACATACTAGAGCTGGTGAACATGGACCTGATGGGTCCCATTACCCCTGAAAGAATTGCAGGAAAGTGATACATCTTTGTCTTGGTTGATGATTTATCCAGGTACATTTGGGTTGATTTCTTGCCAAACAAATCCGATGCCATCGAGAGCTTTAGAATCTTGGCACTACAACTTAAACAAGAGAAATGTGGAATCATCCAGATGAAGAGCCAAGTGATCATGGTGGTGAATTTCAGAATGAACAGTCTGATCAGTCCTTTCAGAGCCAAGGGATTCAACATCAGTATGCTGCTCCTAGAACCCCTCAGCAAAATGAAGTAGTGGAAAGGAAAAATAAGACTGCAAGAGATGGCTAGAGCAATGCCGTGTGGTAACAATGTGCCATAAGGTTTTTGGCAGAAGCGATTGGAACAGCATGCTATGTGATAAATCTAGTGTACGTCAAACCAAAAACAAAGACAACACCATATGAGATCTTCAAAGGAAATATTCCTAATCTGAGTCACATGCATGTGTTTGGCTGCCGTGCTACATTCTAAATGATAAAGAGTACTTAGGCAAGTTTGACGCTAAAAGTGAAGTTGGGATGTTTATGGGTTACTCAACAAGAGAAAGGTGGTTTTTGATGATAGTGTTGGTTTTTACAGGGTATTCAATATGTGAACGTTGTATTTGATGACAGTGTTGGTTTTTATCAGGCAAGGCTGACTAAGAAGATTGAGTGTGTAACACCAACTTCCCTTGATCCTGTGGAAATCAAGACTAAAGACGAGGCTGAAGAAGAAAGTGGACATGAAGAAGTAGAAGTCAATATGGATCAGAGACGAGTACATATGAATCACTCATCAGCAGATGTGATTGGTGGAGTGTTAGAGTGTTGGTTTTTATCAGGCAAGGGTGACTAAGAAGATTGAGTGTGTAACACCAACTTCCTTTGATCCTGTGGAAATCAAGACTAAAGACGAGGTTGAAGAAGAAAGTGAACATGAAGAAGTAGAAGTCAATATGGATCAGAGACGAGTATATAGGAATCACTCATCACCTGATGTGATTGGTGGAGTGTTCGATGAAAGGGTCACACGAAAGAACCAAATTGACTTCAAAGAATTGGTCAAATTGGCATGCTTCATTGTTATTTTGAATGAGGTAGAATGCTTTGTCTCACTGATCGAACCAAGAATATCCAGGAAGGATGGATGATGAATTCTGTACAGGCTCAATGCATCAGGAACTAGAGAAGTTTGAACGTCTTCGAGTATGGGAGTTAGTTCCAAGACCAGAGAATGTGAACATTATTGGAACTAGATGGATTCACAAGAACAAGACTGATGAAGAGGGAAATGTGGTCAGGAATAAGTCAAGACTCGTGGGCCTAGGCTACTCACAAGTTAAAGGTGTTGACTTCAATGAGACGTTTGCTCCAGTGGCTAGACTAGATTCGATCAGACTATTGTTTGGAATGGCTTACAATCTCCGAATCAAGTTGTACCAAATGGATGTTAAGAGTGCATTTCTGAATGGTGTACTGCAAGAAGAAGTCTATGTTTCACAGCCTAAGGGATTTGAAGATCCTCACTTTCCTGATCACGTGTACAAACTCAAGAAAGCTCTCTATCGACTTAAGCAAGCCATGCAAGCCTGGTATGAGAGACTGACTGAATTTCTCATTAAGGCAGGATTTCGGTGAGGAGGAGTTGACAAAACATTGTTCATACGAGAAAATGGAAGAGACATACTGATCATCCAAGTGTATGTCATTGACATTATTTTTGGAGGAACTTCTCAGTATATGGTAGATGATTTCGTGAAAACCATGACAAAGGAGTTTGAGATGAGCATAGTTGGAGAGTTAAGCTACTTTTTTGGACTGCAAATTAAGCAACTGAATGATGGAATCACAGTCTCAGAAAGCATGTATGCCAAGAATCTCATCAAGCGATTTGGTATGCAAACCAGTAAGACAGCAAAAACTCCAATGAGCACCACTACTAAGCTGTCAATGGACGATGATGGTAAGCCTGTTGACGAGAAAATGTATAGAGCAATGATTGGCAGTCTCTTGTACCTTACCGCAAGTCGACAAGACTTATGCCTGAGCGTTGGAATTTGTGCTCGATATCAAACACATCTGAATTCTGTCAAACGCATAATCAAATATGTGAAAGGTACACGGGATTTTGGTCTTCATTATACCTTTGAAACGCATAATCAAAAATCTTGCAGGTTTTTGTGAAACTAATGTGAGCCTTCCTCGAATGTCATTGTTCCTGATTCCAAACATCACACTCATTTGATTCACGGATGAAAGATACTCATCTTGGACCAGGATGCTACAACATTTTTGGTTTAAGTCTTGATCACTGCATGGATTGAATGAGGAAACACATAAAGGTTGAGTGCAGGAAAAGGACAAATCATGGTTCTAAACGGCCGAAATGAGGCATAACACAAAAGATAAAATTCCAAACAGAAGGCCTGGAATAATGGATACTCATTTTGGAGTTGGGTGTTACCCCATTTTGACTATGATTTCGATCACTGTCCTGACTAGGCAGAGATATACTTCAGTCTCTGAATATAAAAAAAAAAGATTCAAGTCCTCACAAAGTATATGTCTATCGGGTAGAAGTGATAGACACACAAGATGCCTAACATGTGTTTCCAGAACATACATATGAGTGTGATATTGAAACTGATGGTTGGGTGATAGTCCTAGAAGGATCTCGTCTGTGACAGCTACTCCGCTGAGAAACAGCTAAAGACTTGGGTTGTGTTCATTGATTTCATTTAAAAATTTTGGTGGCAAGTTAGGCGTTGGGAGCGATCTCTGTGACTCCTCTCTTTGATACAAGGCATCGACGAGTATGTGCCTCATTTCCAGTCTGTATAGTTAAGTGAGCTTTTCGGTTGATACTCTCCTCCTCATGGTCCTTCAAGTCCTATTAATCTCTCTCACATTCGTAATCCACATAATTGGTTACATTTTGTGCTAATGTTCCCTAATTTAAAACAATATTTCATTGCACTCATATTATGTTTTGGGTCAGATCATTTGGTCCCGTTTGCTTGTGTTACTAATGGTCCAACTGAGTTTTTGTTAGGGTTATCCCTCACTTGTACTACATCGTGTTTCTCTTGGCCGACACATCTCTTTCTCTCTCAATCGCAACATGCAACCCTCGCGGAGAAGTGCTCGTCTGAAACAAGCCATGGAAACTACTGAAACAGCTTCTTCTCCATCTCTTCCAACTGGTCCCTCCACCTATCACAAACAGAAACGCAAGAGACCCTCTCCTCCAGCTGCTCCTCGACCAGAATCGTCTCCGCCGCATGTCAAATTACTCTCGGCCTCGTCCGAAGAGGAAATTGAAAATTTTCTTCCCAAGGAACCTAGTTACGAGGCCAGTCGCGAGATTTTCCAAGCTCGGGCTCGTGAGTTTCCCGATCCGCTGCATCCCAAGAGGAGACCTATTACTACCGTTTCTCATCAGTTGGAGCGACAGAGAGATATCAAGCTCTGAAACCCCCTAAGTTCATTCCGCAACAAAGTCTCTCACTCACGGAAGAAAAACTTTCGGATGTAAAGAAGGTGGTTGTCGATGCGAGTTTGATCTACACTGTCATTGACTCTGGCTCGTTCCAACCAATTGTAGTAAGAGAGTTTATTGCTAACCTGTTAGATGCTGGGGAACGAGAAGATGGTGTTGCTGTCTATGTTAGAGGATCTTTGGTGGATTTCTCGCCAAGCTTGATCAATTCAATGTATTGTATACCGGGCTTTGAAGAGGATCCAAACTGGTTGGATGAGAATATCAATCATGTCTGCGGTTTCCTCACTGACAATCGGATCAGGCGCTGGGAGAATATGAGCTCCAAGTATCTCACGGCTACAAATCAAGTATTGTACAAGCTTGTATGCTCGAACTGGATCCCTACCATGAACTACACAACGATGAATCAGGAATGTCTCAGGTTCATCTACATGCTCTATCATCATCAGGGTTTCGACTTCGGAAAGATTGTCTACAATCAGATTATGTCGATGGCGGAGACCACTAAGGGGGACAAGTCTCGTATAATCATCTTTCGGACATTGATTCAACAAGTCTTGCTTCTTATACGGATTTTTTCCTCCGGACTCCAGCGATGAGGATGTTACTGGCTTCCCTAAGCCAGTTGTGAAGGATAAGAAAATTTGACGAGGATCAGGGGCTGATTCTAGTGCTCCGAATCTCGAAGAGGACATAACCCGTGCCATTGCTAGCCTCAAGGCCATCCGTATTCGTCTGAGAAGTAAGCGTGTCATTCTTGGTTATTGCTTAGTATTTGGTCTCTCTAACTTGAATTTTTTTTATCTAAATGTGAAACTAAGCAGGAGGAGAGTATGAGCAGTACACGCAAGCTCAACACGAGGTTGATGAAGATGGTGATGGTGATGAAGATGGTGATGAAGACAGTGATGAGAGTGACGAGTTTTAGTTGTTCGCTATCAGTATGCTATATCTTATGTCTTTCAGTGTGTTTAGATTCGGGTGTTTGATGCTTGGTTCCTACTATTATTCGGTTGTTAGCTATGTGTCTTTGAAGCACTTGTGTGCTATTTGATTAAGAATGTGGTTCAGTTCATATTTTTGTGCAATTTGTGTTCGGTTTATTTGTGTGGTTGTGATGTCTTTGCAGGTTGGTTAGATTGTCACATTCAGATAAAAAGGAGGAGAATGTAAGCTCAAGGAAAGGAGCTTGTCTGTTCGTGGAACATTGGATTGTGTTATACATGCTGATCAATGTGTGACACACTGCTGCGAGTTAGTTTTGGTACAATGACGTGTCAAATAATCATTGGGTCCAATATTTTGCTTTGGCATGAAGCAAAGAAGATTTGGGTTTAGCGCGATATTAGAAAACATAATATTACGTTTGTGGCGATATAACTGAATTGCTGTGGGTAGATTTAGGTGTTAGGGGATTTTTGTGTAGGATTTTTGTGAGTACCACGGAACGATGGACAAGGCTAGTGTTTGTATTGATTTCGTATATAGTTTGAGAGAAATAGACTTGAAGAGATGTTTTATGGAGTAAAGAAGCCGGAACTACAATGATTGGTGTATAAACTCTAGTTCTAGCCGTCTAATTCTAATCTCTAAGTCTTGAAGTGTCGATCCCTTGCTTTAAGGTTTAGGTTCCCCTTATATAGTCTTCCTAAGGCGGGCCTTAGTCGGTTGGAGTAGGTTGAACTCTTCCATATTTGGAAATATGGAAGGTTCTCCTTATCGGAAATTTTCCATTTCCCGGAGGAAGGGGAGCGATCCTGAGACCGAACCCGGAAAACTCCACAGCGGGGAACCGGGGTTCCTTCTAGTGGGGATCCTAGGAACCGGGGTTCCTTCCAGCGGGGATCCAGAGGCCGTATCATGCCTAGGGTCTGGAGGAATTCGATACCTGAGTATTTTTCCCCAACAGGTTGCTCCTTATTGCTCGATTTCGTCATCGAATTCGGGGAATAACCTGTGCACTCAAGTCAACCGGAGTTGCTCAATCTCAGCAGGCCTCCCTTAGGCAGGACATCGCTCCAATAATCCCGCTATTCCGGGTTCCACTCAGGCCGGAACCGTATTCTGAACCTGGGGGATGATCAGTTTCCCCTGCATCAGACCGGGATCTGATGCTGTTTAGACCGCTGATTCTCGTCGAGGACGGGGAGCTCTGGGCTTCTGATGATGTCTTGGAGATGATGGAGCCTGGAGCTCTGATGTTTCCCGAGGAGGGATTGGCGTAGGAGCGGGTCCTAATGCTGGCGCGAACGGGGAGATTCTCGATAAATTTCGGGGTTCCTTAGGGTCTTTTGGGCCACGTTTTATGATGAATAAAGAGAACGATTATGAGGCCTCAAGATTTTCCTCCTCGCGTGGCGTCCTCCTTGCGGCGCGTGGGAATCTTTCTAGGGTTGTACTACCCTTCTTTCTGCTTCTTGCCGCCTAGAGGCTTTCCAACTTTCCTATTCTCTTTCTTTCTCCGCGGTCTTTATTTCGTTCAAGCCCAGTTCTCCATTTTCAGGTATTATCTCCTTCTCACTCTCTCTTTTCTCCCGATCTCTTTCCTCTAGATTCTCCCATAGATCTCTAGGATGAAATCCAAACCCGAACTCGCCCTAGATTCTTCTTCCATAGGTGGTAGGGTTAGGTAAAAGAAGCAGAGATCGGGTGTCGGTCCTTCAGAATCGATGGACTCCTCCGGTTCTTCGCTAGATCTTACCGTGGAGGTCAAAAATCTTAGCTGCGAGGTCATCGATCCTGCTCCTCCATCCGCAGAGGTGGGTGAATTTCCTCCGATGGGCCCTCCTTCGTCGATAGGAGTGGACGAAATTGCGAACTGGCAAGCGAAGTATCATCTTTCCGATGACGTATTACGATTTCGGGTCCTATAGACAGAGCTTCGGACTTCGGAGTGGTCGAGGTCCCAGTGTATGAAGGGTTTTTCGAATCGGGCTTTAGAGATCGAGTTACTTCGCTGGTGGCGAAGGTGTCGGAGGCACTGGAGATCTCCCCTGGTCAGCTGAATCCCCCTTCCTGGAGGACCTTGATAGCTTTGCAGAACTTAGGAGATCTTAAGGGTCTCACTATCGGAGTCGCCGAGGTTCTACATTCATATGCTATTACCCAACTGAACGGTGGCGAACGGAGATACCACCTGCATCCTCGCGGCGGAGAGCTTCCGGTTCAGGAGATTGCAAAGAAAAATAGAAAGCGCGTCCAGGCTTTCGATGGTTGCTGGACCGAGAAGTTTGCTTTCATGTACCTCCCGGGTTTCTCCCCTGTTTGGTGCACAGCTGGTGGGTAATAAGAGTCGTGAAGGTGTTAATCGTATCACAAGACTAATGTTTCTTGTTTCTTTTCGCTGAGATTCCTAGCGTGGATCCATCTTTGGGAGAAAAGACGATCAATCAGGTACTGGAAATCCCCATCGATCGTCGCCAGGTCCCTTTTCTCGTGAGCAAAGAAGCCTTGGAGCGTTGCAGCATATGGGGTAAGCTCCGATCTTTCTTTTTGTTTATTGCGAACAATTAGCTGAGATGTACTGGTGCCGTGCTTCAGGTAACATGTCGGGATCCAAAGGTGAAGAGGCGTTGGCCGAGTATCAGAGGGCTTTGGGGGTTATGTCAGCGAAGAAAGCCGCACCTAAGAAGGCTGCCCCCAGTGAAAATGACGATGAGGTCCAGTTCATCAAGAGCAACAAACGTCAGGCTGCGACTGCTCTGGCTTCCTCTTCTAAAAAGAAGTCTCGGGCTTCGGGATCTACCCCGAGGGTTTCTCCAACGTCGTCAAACGATCCAGCCACAGTTTTGGCCAACCTCAACACTAAGGTGTTCCCTCTGACTCCAGTGATTCTTCCAGTGGGGGATTCTTTGGCTTCCATCCAACTCATCCAGGGTGATCTCCTTCAGGTAATGCGCTGTCCTCCTTTTAATTTCTTCTGGTATCTCGTTTGCTAATGATCGATTTATTTTCGCAGGCAATGTCTTAGCTGTTCCATCTTGGTGAGAGCATGGGTGAACATGCTTCCCTCAAAGCTGATCTGGCTGAGTTGACTTTTAAGCTACGTGAAGAGAAGAACAACGTCCTTTCCAAGGAGAAGGAGATCAAAGCCTTGAAGCTTAGGGTGAGGAACCAAGATGTGGCTGGGGCACTGGCTGCGGCGGAGAACGTGTCCCTGAGGGAGCAGTTGGAACAGCGAGAAGAGGAGGTATGTGACTTGAGATGCGCCGCAGAGACCTTTGATGCTGAGAAGACTATGGCGGTGAACGGCGCCATAGTGGTGGCTCACTGGGAGCTAATGAAGGAGTGGCTCAACCATCAGACGGACAGCTGGGACCTTGAAGGTGCGCTAAAGCAATACAATATGGTGAAGATCTCTGAAGCTGAGTTCCAAGGGCTCCCGGCTCCTACCTTCGAGGGAGAGCTGTCGATCCCTAGCGGGGCTGAGACTGAGAAGACTCCAGAGCCCATCACCAACGATCCTCCTGCCTCCTGATCCTTATCTGAACTAATCCCTTAGGGGTTTTTTTTTGTGTTGTATCTGCCCTCTGTGAGGGTTTAAAACTTATCTCCAGGCCTTCGTGCCTTTTATTTTGTAAAACATTGGCCCTGTTGTGGCCTCTTTTTTTCTTAAAAAATGCTTTCGGATTTCGTTTTAGCTTCTGTGGGAACCGAAATTCGCACTGTCGATTTCCGTTTAAATTAGGAAAGTTAGGAAAAACCTAATTTCCCAGAGGTCCCGGATATCTGTTAAACCACACGCCAAACAATCAGAACACGCGATTAAAGACGAAAAGAAATAAGAAACTCGTAAAAGAGAGCAAGAAAGTTCTTATTCCGAATCTGCGTTTGAGCGTTTACAACAAGATAAGTGCCTGGGCTACGAGAGCTGTCGACGAGATTCCTAGTTCTAAAACCCTAAGACGGCAAAAACCTAATTGAGTCGCAGCTCGAATAACAAAAACGGAAAATTGCCTAAAATTGCTCTAAGTGCTAAGTTTGCTCTGAAAAAAGTCTCCTTCATGCCTCTCGCCTAGGACCCCTTATATACTGGCTCCAAGGTCGGTTTACGCTTTTCCTCTTCTCTGCCCTTAAGCCGCCATAGCATAAAAATGGAGATATTCCATTTTTCCGATCTTCGTAATTATCTTCAAAATTTCGTATTTATCCGCGGAAACTTGACATTTATCTTCCTTTGCGAACCAAGCGTAAACCAACATGCGGTTTACGGGCTGTTGGTTAAGAACTCGTAAGTTGGGCCTCGAGTCATGTCTTAGGTCCCTTTGGGCCGTCTTCCGACTCGAAGCGTTTATTACGGCTTCTTTCGATAAAGAATGAACTTTCCGCGGTTTTTACGGTAAAGTTTGGTTGATAACTTAGAAATGGCGGGGAACGTGAGATGGGTTCGCTATGGTATTCGGGAGGTAGCATCGAAGGGTAGACGAGAATGCATGGACTGATGTCGTATCGACGTTTTGGAAGAGCCCGGTCGCTACGTAGCGACCGAACTTTGGTTCGAGCTCGGTCGCTACGTAGCGACCGAGCTTTGGCTCGAGCCCGGTCGCTACGTAGCGACCGAGCTTTTTGGCTGGAGCTCGTCGCTACGTAGCGACCGAGCGGAACATGTGTTCGGTTGCTGCATAGCAACCCTCTTTGAGCTCTTGTCCGATGACTCGTGTTTCTTCCGCAAAGCTTTTCGTAAAGAAGAATCTATTTCGAAGAAGTATTTGTCGAAGAAGGTTTCTACGTTTTATTCTTAAGAGATTTTGACGTTAACTTCGTTGCAACCGTTTTCGACCCCAACATTCGTAAAAACGTTCATGCCGATTTTTACGGACTTTCAGACATTGATTCCGTCGTGACCAATTTTGACCCCAACAGCTTCTGCGTAGTAGATCCCCTTGGCCATGCACTAGGTTTGTTTCAGAAGCGGAACCTTTGTTAATGATCTCCTTTCTTGAGAGATAGCAGTGTGCGTTCTTCAGGATCGGAGATTTAGGAATTGGGACTCCGGGGAACAGATCATAGGCTTATTTTGAGATAACGGGGTTGCCCCGGACCTGGAGGCTTCGCGAGGTCGCCTCCTTTTTAGGAACCCGAAGATTATTGATGTGCTCGGAGCAATGGGTTCTGATTCTGGAGTTTGTGTGGAGATTCGAGGGTCATGGAGGAGCAGAGGCTCTCTTTGGACCCTTGGATCTCGTTTGGGACCCGGAGGTCCCTGTCAGACCATAAGGTTTTTTATCTGGGACCCAGAGGTCTTTTCTCCAGGTCCTGGAACCGAGACTGGGGCCCGGAGGCGATGTAGAAATCTAGAGATTCTTTATTTAGATCCAGAGATCGTGGTTGGAACCCTGAGATTTCTATGATTTGGACCCGGAGGTCGTATGAGAATACAGGGTTTTTTCCCTTAGATCCGGAGATCGTATTGGGACCCTAGTGTATCTGGACCCTGAGGTCGCGTGGGAACCCAGAGGTTATTTAGGGATGTAACGACCCCGATGCGCCCTAGGCTGCACAGGAGTTCTATCCTTCTTGCTTGAATCATATTAGGCCTTTGAGGCCATGTCGGAACCCGGAGGTTTTGATCCGGAGATCGTTGTTTGGAACCCGGAGGTTCGTTGAAGTTGTGATGACCCCGATGCACCCTAGGCTGCACAGAGGTTCTAACTTCTTTTTTATCCTCAGAACCCTGAGGCCGTATAGGAACCCAGAGGTTCTTCCTTAGACCCTAAGATCTTTGATTGGAACCCGGAGGCTATAGGGGAACCTGGAGGTTCTTCCTTAGATTTTTTACGTAGGACCCGGAATCGTTTGGGGAACCTTTGGTTTCCTCCTTAGATCGGGGGCTCGCATAGAGACCCGGAGTTCCTTTGGAACCCAAAATGTTTTGTTTTTCGCAGGGACCGTACTCCACCTTCCTAGGCAAGGCTACTACCGGCACCTGTTTGGATTTCGCATTCTGCCGCTCGGAAGCTGGCCACTATCAAGTTCCTATGATGTATTCTACTTCTGGAGGAAGTCACTAACAGGCTTAGAGGGTGCTAGTGTGGGTGTTATGACCCAAGTGCCAGGCTTACCACGTCTGGAGAAGCAGGATTTAAATTGCTCCCTGTGTTTCACAGTACTTTTACAATGAGTATATACCATGTGTTCCCTGTATCGTGTAGCTCGTAGCATTTTAATACAGGTACTTTTCACATTGGTACTCTGGGGACCCCGATGCGCCTTAAGCTGCACAGGGGTTTTAAGTAGTTTTGACAGCATACTCAGGCTTACGCATACCAATTCATGCTTTATGTCTCATACCCGTTTTGATTCTTTGTGGGCGTGCCACTATGGTCGTGCCACTTTGGTGAGGGTTGGCCAGGATCGGAGGTCCCTGGAGACCTGATCCAGCTCGTATACCCCTTTAAGTATAATGATTTGTCCTCTACTTTTATAGTCGGAACTATTTTATTATAAGCTTTGTCCGGAGACGTTTAGCATACATAGGAGTAGGAAATCATAATGCTTAAATAGTATATAGTATTATAGAAATCATGGTCCGGAGACCGTATTAAAAATGATAAGGTTTGAGGTGCAGGGCGTTCCAGCAGTTAGGTTGTATTTTACCTTTGCTATCTTGCAGCCTGTAGGCGCCTGCTCACTGCACCTCGATGACCTTATAGGGTCCTTCCCACCTTGGGGTGAGTTTCCCCGTCATTGTTTCCTGCTCGTCGTAGAACCCAGTCCCCTTGCTGGAAGGTTCTGGTTCTGACTTTCTTGTTGTACGTCCTGGCGACGTCTTGCTGGTAGGACCAGTTTCTTAGTCGAGCGCCCTCTCTTTTTTCATCGAGCAGGTCGAGGCTTACCGCCATTAGCTCGTTATTTTCCTCCTGAGAGGTAGATCCGGAGACCATTGTTCTTACGTGCATCTCTGTAAGTACAATAGCCTCAGAGCCGTAGACTAGCGAGTAGGGGGTTTCCCTTGTTGCTGTTTTTGGAGTGGTCTGGTTGGCCCAGAAGACTCCGTGTAGTTCTTCCGCCCACTTCCCGTGAGAGCCCTCCAGTCGCTTTTTAAGCATATTGACCACCGTTTTGTTTGTGGACTCGGCTTGTCCGTTAAACTGGGGGTGTCAGGGTGTGGCGAAAGTTAGTTTTATGCCCCAGTCCTTGCAGGACTCCTTGAAGTTTTGGCTTGTGAACTCGGGTCCATTATCGGTGACGATCTCGTGGGGGACCTCGAAGCGAGTGATTACGTAGGTCCGCAGGAACTTGTGAATCTGGAGATCTGTTATGCGGCTGAGCGATTTTGCTTCGACGCACTTGGAGAAGTAGTCAGTGACTATCGAAGGAAGACCTTCTGCCCCGGCACCATAGGGAATTTCCCTACTATATCCATGCCCCACTTTCTGAAGGGCCATGGTGAGCTTATTGACTTGAGGTTCTCTGGGGGGGAGCTTGGAGACCGGAGCATGCCTTTGGCATTGGTCGCAGTGCTTGGCTTGTCTGTTGGCTTCGGCGGCCATCATGGGCCAGTAGTAACCAGCCCTTCTGGCTCTGAGCACCAAAATTCTGCCACTAGAGTGGGATCCACAATCTCCTTCATGTAGTTCTACAAGGATTCTAGCGGCTTCTTGGGGTGTTACACACCTTAGGTACGGGCCAGAGAAAGACCTCCGGTACAGCTTCTCCTGGGAGATGCAGTACCTCACGGCTTGCTTCTTGATCTTTCTGGGCTCACTAAGGTCTTCCGGGAGGATGTCGGCCTCCAGGTACCGGATTAGGGGGGTCAGGTTTTGCCTTCTTCGACAGCGGAGACCTCCTCTGATGGGGGTTCCTCCATGGTATCTGGCCATAGAAGCACGAGCAAGGGGATACTCATCTGGCTATTTTTTTCGAGGCCAGAGCCTAGATTAGCCAGGGCATCGGCTTGTGAGTTCTGTTCCCGGGGGATTTGAGTGAGTTTGCAGCTCTTGAACTTCTTGATTAGTCGTTGAGCGACCGCCAGATACTGAATCATGCTGTTGTCTTTTGCTTGATATTCCCGCTGTGCCTAGTTAATTATCAGCTGGGAGTCACCGAAGACCTCGATGTTCTCAGCCCCCATTTGGTGAGCAAGGTTTAGGCCCGCGATTAGGGCTTCATACTCGGTTTCATTGTTGGTCGCTTTGAAGTTGCATCTCACGGCCCTTGAGGTTGTATTCCCTGTTGGCGAGGTAAGCACTATCCCTACTCCAGCTCCTCTGACGTTGCTGGATCCATCAACGTGTAGGATCCATTCTCCTTCTTCCTTAATCTCGCCTTGGAGGCGTAACTCCTGCTCCAGAGCTGGGAGCAAGGCAGGGGAGAATTCACCACGAAGTCTGCTAGGACCTGTGACTTTATAGCCGTGGCGGGTCGAAACATTACGTCGTACTCCCCTAGTTCCACGGCCCATTTGGCTAGGCGTCCGGAGACTTCTGGTTTGCGGAGGACCAACTTTACAGGGAAGGAGGTAACAACCACAATTGGGAGCCTGGAAGTAGGGTCGGAGCTTGCAGGCGGCGACTATCAGGGCTAAGGACAGTTTTTCGAGGTGGCTGTAGCGGGTCTCCGCGTCCAGGAGAGCCTTGCTTACATAGTAGATTGGTAGCTGCTTGTTTCCCTCCTCGCGAACTAAGACGGCGCTCACGGCGTGTTTAGAGACTGCTAGATATAGTAGCAGGACTTCACCGAGTAGTGGCTTGGACAGGAGAGGAGGAGTGGTAAGATACGATTTCAACTCTAGAAGAGCGGATTCGCATTCTCCAGTCCACTGGAAATCCTTTAGATTCTTGAGAGTTCCGAAAAAGGCGTGAGATTTGTCAGAGAGTCTGGAGATGAATCTGCTCAAGGCTGCCATCCTTCCTGTCAGTTTTTGAACCTCCTTGACGTTCTTCGGGGAAGGGATCGAATGAATGGCCCTGATTTGCTCCGGGTTGGCCTCGATGCCCCGGTGGGTTACGATGTACCCGAGGAACTTGCCAGAACTGACCCCAAATGAGCATTTAGCCGGGTTGAGCTTCATGTTATATTTTTTGAGGGTGGAAAAGGCTTGCTGCAGGTGAGATATGTGATCTTCCACTTCCAGGGATTTGACTAGCATGTCATCGATGTAGACCTCCATGGTTCTTCCAATTTGGTCCGCGAACATCAAGTTGACCAGTCGCTGATAGGTCGATTCTGCGTTATTTAAGCCGAAGGACATGACCTCGTAGGAGTAGATCCCTCTGGACGTGATGAAGGAGGTTTTCTATTGGTCCTCCGGATGCATAAGTATCTGATTGTAGCCGGAGAACGCGTTCATGAAGCTCATCAGCTGGTCCCCTGCAGTGGCGTCCACCAGTTTATCGATATGAGGTAGCGGGAAGGCAACCTTTGGATAGGACTTGTTGAGGTCCGTGAAATCGATGCAGACTCTCCACTTCCCATTCTTTTTCTTGACCACGACGACGTTGACTAGCCACTCTGGGTACTGCACTTCGCGAATGAACCCCGCGCCGAACAGGCTCTTGACTTCGTCGTTGATGATCGCGTCTCTTTCGGGGGCGAACTTCCGTCTCTTTTGTCTGACAGGTTGATGTAGGGGGTCCACCTGCAGCTTATGCATGATGATCTCTGGATCGATCCCATGCATATCTGTGTGGGACCAAGCGAAACAGTCGGAGTTAGACCTGAGGAAGTCTATCAGTCTTCTTCTCAATACTTCGGTTAGCTTGGAGCCGATCTTGAGATGTCGGGTCTGGTCTCCTTCGGTTAATGGAACCTCATCTATTTCTTCTACCTCCGGTTCCTCGGTGTGATGAACCGAAGGCTTGCTCTGTAATTGCTATAAGACCTTGGTCTTTCCCTTCAAAGTGGTCTGATAGCAGGAGCGGGAATATTCTTGATCCCCTCTGATCGCCTTTATGCCCCAGGGCGTAGGGAACTTCACCATTTGGTGAAGAGTCGAGGGGACGGCCCCCATTCCGTGGATCCAGGGCCGTCCTAAGATCATGTTGTATGACGAATCACAATCAACAACAAGGAATTTGGTTGGCATGTTGACTCCTGCGGCGTATACGGGGAGGGTTATCTCCCCGGCGGTTTGGTTGACTTCCCCACTGAAACCTATAAGGGGGGTTATCCTCCGAGTTAGAGCGCCTTCCTCCAGCCCCAGGTCCTTCTATGCGGCCTGGAAGATGATGTTGCCAGAGCTTCCGTTATCTACCAGTATCCTTTTAACCAGGCAATTCGCTACAGTGAGCGAGATAACCAGGGAGTCGTGGTGAGGAGTGAGGACTTTCTCCTGCTCCTTGGCCGTGAAAATTATTTCATCCGTCCCTAGGAGCAGGCGTTTTGGCTTGGCTGCCTCTAGGCCATGCTTGGCGTTCCGGGTGCTTTTCTTCGCGGCTGCATGGCTTATGCCGCTGATTTCCGAACCACCCGAGATGACATGGATCATTCAGTCCTGTCGCGGTGGCGAGACGGGAGCAGCTTCAGTGGGCTTACCCGTTGTCTCCTTGCTTAGATGGCTCTTGGCCTTCTCGGAAAGGAACTCCCTGAGGTGCCCTTTTCTAAGAAGCTCGTTGACCTCGATCTTTAGTGTGACGCAGTCCTCCGTTTTGTGACAGTGGTCTCGGTGGAAGTCGCACCAGAAGCCAGGGTTCCGGAAAGAGTCGGGGGCTTTCATCTTCTGAGGCCACTTGACCTGCTGGCCCATCTGCCTCAGAACATTGATAAGCTCCGGCCTTGAGACGTAGAGGTGAGAGATGTCTGGCCACGTGGACACTGCCATCCCTTCTGCCTTCTCGATTGGCCAGTTCTGGTACCTGCCCCGGTTTCGATTCCCGGAGTCCCTAGCTGGTCTTTGAGAGGGTTTCTCGTCTCGCTCGGTTCGGTCTGGTCTGGTCGTCTTGGGATCTTGCTTTTGTTGCGCCTTGGCAGGGCTTGCGACGTCTTCCTCCCATTTGACATGCGCCCAGGCATGAGATAGGAAGTCTTCCAAGGTTTTGCACTGGTATTTGGTCAGCTCCTTGTAGAGGTCACCGTTGGGGAGCAGACCCCTCTTGAAAGCACACATAGCAGTGGGGATACTGTATTCGGGGATAGCCACCTTTTCTTGATTGAAGCGGGCTATGTAGCCTCTCAGGGGTTCCGCTCGATGATTTCGTAGAGACTGCTGGAGAGTTTCTCCAGGTCCCTGCTGCTGGCGAATTTCTCCACGAACTTTTCACTGAGAACCGCGAAGGAGGCTATGGACCTGGAGGGTAAGTTGATATACCATTGCAGAGCAGGTCCGGTCAGAGTGGAGCCAAAACCTTTGCACATGGTAGCTTCGCATGACCCTTTTGGGAGCGCTACAGCGAGCATCCTCTATCTGTATTGGCCGACGTGGTCGTCCGGATCATTGGTGCCGTTATACGCCTTTATGCTGGGGAAAGAGAACTTCTTGGGCATCTCGATCAAGGTGATCTCATCCCCATGGGGGGAGCTACCCCTGGGAGTCTCTCCACCATGGATTGCATGGCGTCAAGCCTATCGGAGAACATCTGGTGAAGGTGAGTGATCATAGGAGACTGTTGGGGTCAAAAACGGTTACGACGAAGTTAACGTCCAAATCCCCGAAGAAGAAAAACGTAGAAAAATTCTTCGACAAATATTTTTTCGAAATAGATTCTTCTTTACGAAAAACCTTTGTGCAAGAAACGCGAATCATTGGACAAGAGCTCGAGAAGGATCGTTACGCAGCGACCAAACGCGTGCTCCGCTCGGTCGCTACGCAGCGACCAAGTTCGAGCCAAAGCTCAGTCGCTACGTAGCGACCAAACGCCCATTCCGCTAGGAGTCTTCAGAGGACAACGGAGTCGAGCAAGTCGACCTGGATCCTAGCGATGTCTCCAATAATACTGATGAGGACGCCGACAGGCATCCAAGAAGGACTAGAAGCCGATTCACTCGGGAAAGCTCTCCGTTCGACAAACCAATGACAGAAGAGGAGGAAATCCTCTATTGGAACGAACAGGAAGAGCTGGCTGAAAAACAAACCGAGCTCACTCGCAGTAAACGCCGACAAGCGCGGAAAACTGCTGACGAGACGTCGGATATACGCGATCTTCGCGACTATATCACCAAGACTGCGGCAGAAGTAAGAGCCGTAAAATCTCAAATCCATCATGCTACGAGCGCGGCCCCCGAGATCGACAGACTGCTGGAAGGGGCTCGGAAGACCCCTTTCACCGCTTGCATCTCAGATACGAGGGTATCCGATTCAGGAAAAATCAAAGTACTGAAATATGATGGTACAACCGATCCGAGAGCGCACCTTCAGGCTTTCCACATAACGATGGGAAGAGCGAGGCTGAAGGACGGCGAGAGAGATGCCGGCTACTGCCCCCTGTTCGTCCAGAATCTAGAAGGAGCAGCCCTTGAATGGTTCGCGCGCCTTAAACGAAACTCTATCGGGAGTTTCAGACAGCTCGCATCGGAATTTCTCAAGCAATACTCTATGTTCATAGATAGAGAAACTTCCAATGTCGATCTCTGGAGTCTGTCCCAGAGGGAAGAGGAACCCTTTCGCGAGTTCATCAGCCGGTTCAAGTTGGTGATGTCCAGGGTCAGCGGGATAAACGACAAGGTGGCCATCGACATGCTCAGGAAGGCTCTCTGGTACAAGTGGAAATTCAGAAAATGGATATCCCTCGAGAAACCGCGGACGATCCAAGACGCCTTCCACAAGGCGTCGGACTACATCATGATCGAGGAAGAAACGAAAATCTTATCGCAAAAGCATAAGTCGGCGAGATCGTCCTTGAAAGATGTAGACCCGAAAACAAGGAAGAAGAACACTCGTAACGACAAGTATGTCCATCACGAGGGGGAAGAACTCCAAGGAGCACATAATTACGCGATCGGCTCAGACCAGAGCCGAACCACGGGTAATACGTCGACTCGCAACCAAGGATATGACGAAAACACCTTCTGCGACTTCCACCATTCCCGAGGACACTCCATGACTAATTGCAAGGTCTTGGGAGTGAGGCTGGCAGCCAGACAGAAATCTCCCCGCGGAGAAATCTCCCTAAAGAAACCAATCCGGGGATAAACGCGGCAGGAGGCTAGACGACAAGGGGAACGATAACCATCATCGTAGAGTCAACATGATCATCGGAGGATCGCAATTCTGCAACGACACGGTCTCCGCCATCAAGGCTTACCAGCGGAAGGCGGAGTCGAGCGCAAACTGGCCTACATGGTCTCCTACCAAAGATGATCAGAACTGCTCAATCACCTTCACAAAGGAGGAAGCCAGCGGGATCGATCAGCCTCACTGCGATCCGCTCGTCATAGACCTCGTCATAAGAGACCTGGAAGTCGGAAGAGTACTCATTGACACAGGGTGCACGGTAAATGTAATCTTCTGCGACACTCTCAATCGGATGAGTATTGAACTCGGAGAAGTAACTCCAACTCCGAAACCGCTCACAGGCTTTTCTGGCGAAGTATCGATGACCCTCGAATCAATTCAGCTACCTATCATGGCCAAGGAGGTCACAAAAATCGTAGAGTTCGCGGTAGTCGATCATCCTGCCATCTACAACGTGATCATGGGAACCCCGTGGCTCAACGCTATGCAAGCCGTTCCATCGACGTATCACCTGGGCGTCAAATTCCCGACCCCTAACGGAGTCGCAGCTATCTGGGGATGTCCGAAACAGTCGCGACTGTGCTTCCTCGCAGAACACAAGTTAAGACAGATGGCAGCCTCTGCAACGGAAAATCACAAACGCAAGAAGATTGACAAATCTTCGACCAACAACGTTTCGAGAAAAGACGATTTCACATCGTCTGCCGATGCAGACGCTTCGGGTGTCGAAACTCGACACGAGACCGGAGCCGACACTACAATTCAACCGGAACATCCGGAAGAGAACACTGACCCTGCCACGATCATCTCGATCAAGGCAGTCAGCACGGCGACAACCGCCGAGTAAAAATGCTCACGGCATAAAACAGAACTACGAGATGGCTTGATCCTCGAAAGGGGTACGTAGGCAGCTCGTCGAATGACGAGTTCAGCTATCCCCCTCTCCAAAAAGGGGGGGAGTGGGTGCGTATACTCGTATACTCCCACATAGAAAAAGATGCGTTATTGTAATCGAATTCTATCAAGATTTTGAAATTTTTTACGAAATATGCGTCGCTCTTTTTTAGACGAAATCGCAAAACAATCTCACTTCAGCAATATACGTATAGTCCTCGAAATAACTGCGAGACGTCGCCAAGTTAAAAATCGAGATGATACGAACAAATTGTCCAAACGCGACCACTACAAATCTTACACTCCGTTCGTCGATTGGCCCCGACGAACACATCAGCCGTCTTAAACAAACGCAACCTGATCACTCTTTTGATCTTCGAACGTCCAACACAAAGACAAAAGCGCGCTACAAAAAAAATCCGAAATTTTGGTCTAGCACTTCTAGTTGACTTAAAAATTCTCTGGAAAAATGCTCGATTCGAACCATACAAGTCGTATAAGCCGAGAACCTATCGCGGACTTTAAATCGGTACGAATCAGGTAGAAATCGCAACAGGAAAACCGATAGCCGGCTAGTCACCGCACAAACCTTAAAACCGAGAGTAAACCTAGGTCTTGCCCTAAACCCATCGCATTGGTCTCAAACATCTCAAAGACATGATATCTAAACGATACGAGATTCCTAAAACATGTCTCTTCGTTCATAACTCAACGTTCCCGAAAAATCGTAAATGATTTTTACGAAAACTCACGTCTTGAACGAACTAACAGATTGAACGCCTCAACGAAGATAAATGTGAGACGACAACTCATGTTCACTTCAAACCCACTCTAAACAAAGTTACCCAAACAGACATCCATTATATAAACCGCATAGCGGTAAGGGTTCAAGGCGACACTCGGCCAGACATATATGAACAAAGGCCACACTCGGCCGCTAAATACTAGATAAAAGGGAAAACTCCTTCCCGTCAAAACGCTCACAGGTCAAAGTTAAAACTCCCGGACAAGGAAGTTCCGAATGCATTCGTGGGAAAGTTCACTTCCTCGTCGTCACCGGCAAAATCAGTCGTAGTTTCTACGGTGTCAGGGGAAACCGGGATGGGATCCCAGAATCCATGGATCTTCCGATCGATCGAAGGAATGGTCGCCTCAGCGTGAGCATGATCCTTCATGCCACCCTTCATTAACTCCATCTCCCTCACGAAAACGTAGTCATCCTCCTGCGTCTTCCAAAGGCTCCCGACAGAGCCGCGACACTCATGGAAGTCGCCCAGCGAGTTGAAAGCACCCTTAAGATTCCCGTGCTCAACCTGGAATTGAGAAGCGCGAGTCTTCATCACCTCGACAATTTCCCTCTTGCCCTTCCGTTCTGCCCTGCGAACAGCCCTGGCATGATCACGAACGAGTTGGGCGTCTCGCGCCAACATCTCGTCTCGCATGCGAGCAAGATCCTTTTCCGCCTTCTCCGCTTTAAAGAGATAGATCATGGCCTCTCTATGGCTCGCCTCAATGGCCGATCCAAGCAAGTTCAAACCCTGTAAAACCGATTAACACGTTATAAGCAAAAAATAATAATAACGATCGTCAGCATTCTTAAAATTTATACCCCGTTAATGATGCGAGATCCTTCCCCAACAACTTTCGGCCTCCCTGACTCGCTCGTGGCCTGAGGAGCGTCAAAGCCCGATGGAAGACCAGCGAAGAAATCATCGAAGTCCGGAATAGGGACCTCGCTCGTACCACTTCCATCGCCAAAAGCAAGGTTCGGATCCCATCCTGGAAGCATGCAATCGTCCACCGAAAACTCCAGGTCGCCGAGATCAATATCTTTCCCCTTCGAAGAATTCGGCCCCGACACAATAGTGGGAGCAGCGTTGGGACCTTGGTCTTCAGGCTCGGAATCACTCCTCGTTTCTCCGCCCAAAGCAGGACCACGATGCACAAACCTCAACGCCTTTCGAACTCTCTTCGGCGTAAAAGAAGTCCAGAAAAAAGGACCATTCCTGAGCAGATCCCTCATCGCAATAATGTCCTCAGGAAACGGAGCAAGAGGGTTGATAAAGGGACGATCGTTCGGCAACCTCCGAAACAGTGGGATACAACTCTCCTCAACGGACGCTGCGTCTACACGAACGAAGAAGAAAAACTTCCTCCACGAGTTGAAGTTAGAAGTGAACCCCTTGACCACTGACATGAAGTTCCGAGGAACCAGCCTGTATGTGTCCGTTTCCCTGATGATCTGTAATCGAAGAAGCGCTTCGAAGTGATCAATGGTGAGTGAAAGACCATGCTCGTAGCTCAGGACCAGGATCCCTATGAGGTGCTGGATGCCGAGAGGGTTCAGTTGGCTTATCGCCACCCCGAAGCGATCCAACACACGGACGATGATCTCGGGGATCGGAAACCATAAACGGCAACGCACTACAAATGCCTCGTAACAAGTAAAGAAGCCCTCCGGGGGACTACTAGCCCACTCTCCTTGACAAGGAACCCTGAATTCCACCGCGTCCGAAATATGGTAGAACGACCGCATCACCTCGAGAAATCCGCTAGTGCTCCTACTCGGCGCACCTGCCTCCACCGGGCGATGGTTCATGCCCGGGAACGATTTCTCTATGGGAGGCGTGATCGAACCGTAACACGCCACCCACCATGCCTCGTTCTCGGCGGGGTCTACCGAATGAGGAACGAATTCCATCTTCGGCACTCGAAGCTCTTCAGAAACATTCGCGGGCAAAGACCCTTTCTTAGAACTCCTCTTCTTACTCGACATCTCGTGTTTTTCTTTTTCTTTAAAATCAAGGAGGAAATGACAGAGAGAAAGAGAAAGAACTTTTCAAGAAAAACCTCTCTATGAGAATGAGTAAGTGTGAAGGTTATGAAGAAGTTACCTCCCTTCTTATAGGCATGAGAAATTACTATTTACTTGCGGATTTTTGGACACGAACTTCGCCCAAATACAGCAATCTCGTCCAAACTCGCCATACCACGCATTGGGACCTCGCTAGAAATCCATGTTCCCAATGTGCTGGGGGGGCTAACTGTTGGGGTCAAAAACGGTTACAACGAAGTTAACGTCCAAATCCCCGAAGAAGAAAAACGTAGAAAAATTCTTCGACAAATATTTTTTCGAAATAGATTCTTCTTTACGAAAAACCTTTGTGCAAGAAACGCGAATCATCGGACAAGAGCTCGAGAAGGATCGTTACGCAGCGACCAAACGCGTGCTCCACTCGGTCGCTACGAAGCGACCAAGTTCGAGCCAAAGCTCAAGTCGCTACGTAGCGACCAAACGCCCATTCTGCTCGGTCGCTACGTAGCGACCGAGCTCGAGCCAGAGCTTGACCGAGCTCGAGCCGGAGCTCGGTCGCTACGTAGCGACCAAGCGTTTCGGTCGCAACGTAGCGACCGGGCTCGAACCAAAGTTCGTTCGTTAAATAGCGACCGAGCGTTTCGGTCGCTACGTAGCAACCGGGCTCGAACCAAAGTTCGTTCGCTACGTAGCGACCGAACTCTTCCAAAACGTCGATACGACATCAGTCCATGCACTCTCGTCTACCCTTCGATGCTATCTCCCGAATACCATAGCGATCCCGTCTCACATTCCCCGCCATTTCTAAGTTATCAATCAAACTTTACCGTTAAAACCGCGGAAAGTTCATTCTTTATCGAAAGAAGCCGTAATAAACGCTTCGAGTCAGAAGACGGCCCAAAGGGACCTAAGACATGACTCGAGGCCCAACTTACGATTTCTTAACCAACAGCCCGTAAACCGCGTGTCGGTTTACGCTTGGTTCGCAAGGGAAGATAAATGTCAAGTTTCCGCAGATAAATACGAAATTTGGAAGATGATTACGAAGATCGGACAAAATGGAATATCTTCATTTTTATGCTATGGCGGCTTAAGGGCAGCAGAGGAAAGGCATAAACCGACCTTGGAGCCAGTATATAAGGGGTCCTAGGCGAGAGGCATGAGAGGACTTTGGATCAGAGCAAACTTAGCACTTAGAGAAATTAGGCAACTTTCTGTTTTTGTTAGTTCGAGCTGCGACTCAACTAGGTTTTGCAGTCTTAGGTTGTTAGAACTAGGAATCTCTCCGACAGCTCTCGTAGCCAAGGCTTCTACCTTGTTGTAACGCTCATACGCGGATTCGGAATAAAACTCCTTTTGCTCTCTTTTGCGATTTCTTATTGCTTTTGGTCTTTAATCACGTGTTCTGATTGTTTGGCGTGTGGTTTAACAGATATCCGGGACCTCTGGGAAATTAGGGTTTTCCTAACTTTCCTAATTTAAACGAAAATCGACAGTGCGAATTTCGGTTTCCACAGAGACTCCGTTCTTGCTGCTCCGTCTGATGCTTCCTTATCAGGCTCGGGCTCCGAGTCACTGTCCTCCCCGTCGTAGGTCTGCGCGTCCTTCGCCTTTTCTCGTGTAGATGCCTCTCCTCCCGACGCCACAGTCGGGAGACTTGCGCCTGTCCCGAAGTTAGGTGTTTCCAGAGGTGGCATAGGGCGAGCCTGAGTCCGGAATCGGCACTTCTTGTTGCTCGCGGTGTTAAGGGCTTGGTTCTCGTCTCAGAGGGTAAGATTCTCCGATTCGAGCTGGCTGAGCTTCTCGGATTCTGCTCCAGTTGCTTGGAGTGTTCGTTGAGTTTTTCCTTCAGGATCTGAAACTCCGAGGACAACTCGGGATTGGTCTCTTCCAGAGCTCTATGTAACCCGGTTACTTGACCTTGCAGGTCATCGATTTGTCTTTGGAGTTCAGCCTCTCTCTGGGTAGCTTCAGGTAGCTCGTCATGCTCATCCACCGCCATTATCATGTGGTTTAGATTACTCCCCTCCTTCTAGCGCCAAACTGTTAGGGGATTTTTGTGTAGGATCTTTGTGAGTACCGCGGAACGATGGACAAGGCTAGTGTTTGTATTGATTTCGTATATAGTTTGAGAGACATAGACTTGAAGAGATATTTTATTGAGTAACGAAGCCGGAACTACAATGATTGATGTATAAACCATAGTTATAGCCGTCTAACTCTAATCTCTAAGTCTTGAAGTGTCGATCCCTTGCTTTAGGGTTTAGGTTCCCTTTATATAGTCTTCCTAAGGCGGGCCTTAGTCGGTTGGAGTAGGTTGAACTCTTCCATATTCGGAAATATGGAAGGTTCTCCTTATCAAAAATTTTACATTTCCCGGAGGAAGGGGAGCGATCCTGAGACCCAACCCGGAAAACTCCACAGCGGGGAACCGGCGTTCCTTCTAGCAGGGATCCTGGGAACCGGGGTTCCTTCCAGCGGGGATCCAGAGGCCGGTGTCCTGCCTAGGGTCTGGAGGAATTCGATACCTGAGTATTTTTCCCAACATTAGGTTATACATTTTATTGAAAAAAAATCTTGAGCAAGAGGTATGTTCTCGTGAGCTATTGAAGGCGAATAACTTGTGAGTGCAGCTCGGCCTTTGTGTTTAAGAGATTAGAAATTGATCTGTCACTAGTCGTGTGTGACTGAGGGTAAATCGAATTAAACAGAATCCGATTAAACATAAATTGGTTCTTGAATCTCTCTCGTGTTCCTTTGCTTGGCTGTCTATGAACTTTCAATTTGAATCAGAGGACCCCTAGTCGACCATATATCTGACCAAAAAGATTATGCTCGCCCATATCTTACTTCTATTTTTATGAACCGTGCAGCCAAGGTGTGAAGTTTTAGAAGTTTCCTCCACATCCAGGAGTCATGAGTTGTTGAATCGGAGATGTCCCAAAAAGATTTTTCTCGAAGAAGATAGGTCTTTGTCCAAGAAACCCACAGCATACCAGTAATCTGAATCAGAGGCTAGTCGACCATATATCCGACCAAAAAGATGCTGCTCGCCCATCTCTTACTTCAAATTTTTATGAACCGTGCAGCCAAATGTAAAGTTTTTGAAGTTTCCTCCACATCTAGGAGCCATGAGTTGTTCAATCGGAGATGTCCCAAAATAGATTTTTCTCGAAGAAGATAGGTCTTTGTCCAAGAAACCCACAGCGGAGTAGTATTGCAAAGCAATCACCAGAACTATTTCAGAGTAAAAACCAGAGAGGAATAGCTGAGTTTCCTTATCCCGAGTCCTCCCTAATTTTTTGGCACTGCAAGATCATCTCACGCAAATTTTGATCTCGTAGTAAGTGTTGGTGTTCTTGTCCAGAGGAAAGTTACACACATCTTCTCAATCGTTTCAAAAAAGTTCTAGGGTAGCCGGATATCTAGCTGAAGAAATTCATTAAACTCGAGATTACCGTCTGTATAAGTTGTAGCCTGTCAAAAATTGAAAGCATTTTGGCTGACCAGTCGAGGAAGCGAGAACGAATTCTATCTATCAAGGGTCCATATTCTGTTTTCGTCATAATCTTCGTAGTTAAGGGCATTCCAAAATATCTTATGAAAAGTTGTTCAATATATTGACCAACAGTAGTAGCTTTCTCTTCGAAATTATGATATGTTCGACCCCGCCATGTACAAAGAAGATTTCATCATATTGATGCGCAAACCTGATTCTTCTTCAAAATCTTTTAGAACTGTAACCAGACCATCCAGCGATTCAGCTGAGCCATCAATGAATATTATCATATCGTATGCAAAATTGAGGTGGGTTAGCAGAGCCGTGCCTCGTTTTACCAAAAAGAAACATTGGTTTACGGCATCATTTTTTTCAAAACAACACTTAATAAAATATACTATATATGTAACTAATACTTACTAATCTCAAGTAATAATATATACTTTCTTGCTCTGTTTTCCTTTTTACTTTTTCTTGTTTTTTATTAGCTATGAGTTATGATACTTTGTGGATTCTTTTTCGAGTCGAAACTCCGAGGACCTTTTGAAATTCCTTTTCTCAATGAAATATCAGTGTAATATATATATATATATATATATACTGATATAGGTTTAATTATAAAACTATAAATAAATATTAGTAAGCAAGATATGAACCACAACAAATAAAGACATTTATTAAAATATTATTAGTTCACTATTAAAATTTACTTAAAACATAAAAAGATTTTGTTAATTTTACAAAATTAGGGTAACAAACAAACTTCGCCGACCGGCTTCTTCTTGCGAACATGTTCTCAAATTCAAGGTTTTTAAAAAAAAAAATTCAAGGTTTCATATTAACAAAGTAGTTTCATCTCATTTTTTTTCTTACATAATATGTTAAGGATTTTAAGTGACTGGTTATTGAAGACATCTTTTTATCAATGACGGCATATTTCTTTTACTCGCTTATGTATGCTATTAATGCTAGTACGGCTCTGTGGGCTTAGCTCCACATCTTTCCACTTTGGGTGGAAGGAAACCAATCATTTGGTTGATATAACATAGAGGGTGATCGGTAAGTGCTCTGAGTGCTTTCCACGGCTCATTTTTCTCTATATCCACTTTAGTTTATCAATCATGCTTTAAGAAAAAATTTAAAGCTACAGCTATAAAAACTAAAATAGGAAACAAAATAGTTTTGGAAATCAATTTTTCTAAAGCTTTATATTTAATGCTCTGGAAATAATTAATCTACAGCTACAACAATAAAATCTACAGCTATTATTTTAAAACCAAAAAATAAAAGTCACATCACTTACCAATCATCCCCATAGTCGCAGCATATTTATTATTTGGATCTACCTCCCTTGGTTAATTGTATTCAGTTTCTTCGTATAGATTCTGCTATGTAATCTATACTATTAAAATGGAATGCATCTTAAAAAATCTATTTAAACAAGGTTGTTGGATTATTTCATTAGACTTAACTTTTTTTGTCTTATCTTATATTTCTGTAACTATATAAATACTTTACATAACTTAAATGAATTCATTTATTATTCTCCTATAATCTATTATATAATTACTCTAACAATAAATCCCCATGAATATATGACAGATTATTCAAACATGTTTACACATGACGTGATCATTACCACATATAGTTCCATTTATAGTATAAAATTTTCAATGGCTTAGTTTTGTTTATTATAGGTTGTAATGGAGAATCCTATGGTGTATAACAATTTTTTTTCATTTTTATGTGAATTGGAAACTAAAAACCTTAATGTCAACTATTCAACTATGAAACATTAATTTAATTAATTACATGCAATCAATTATTAAGATTTGATTTTACATTCTTATATATGAACTAAGTGATTAATATTATCATAAAAAAAATATCAAATTGTCTAAACGGGTTGGAGATTTAAATGTAATTAGTAAAAAAAAATATTTGTTTAAATAGAACATGTTTATTTACTTTACAAATTCTAACAATGCATATGATACGTTATATTGAATTTTCACAAATGTAAAATATATTGCGCTTTAATCGGGTAGTTTAGGCTGTTTGCAAAAAAAAATATAGGATAAATAATTAACTATTAATTATTCGAATAAAAAATATTCGAGTCACTAATTTTTTTTTTTTTGCATAATTTGGTTTATAAATAGTATTTTTAGGATATTTGGTTATTTATAAATTAAATATAATTAATATCTGTAGGTATATAATTTGTATTTTAAAAGTTTATGTACTCATTTGGTTCTCAGTTCGGTTTCTATTTTTCGGTTCTAAAGATATAGGATATGCTCAGTTATTTATGAAATTCAGCTTAATTTTTTTTTTCAGTTTGGTACGGTTCAGTGCACCCCGGTGAATGTATCCAAACCTATACATTATCTAATATAGAAATTATATAAGAACAATTTATTTAATTTCAAAAATAAACCCGCGCTTTCTAAGCGCAGGTCGAAATCTAGTTCCGATTATAATTAAATCTATGGGTTTGTAGTTTGTTCTTTGGCATATATATAACTAACCAAAAATAACTAAATTGATTCGGTTGTTTTGTGAGAACAAAAAAATAAGTTTGTTTTTTTTTTTTTTTTTTTTTTTTTTTTGACGTCGAACGGCTATTCTATTACTCAAGTTTGAGGTGGTCTGGGTAACCAGACCAGAATAGAACAACCAATGAAAAGTAACTCTCTACGAAAGGTCCTAGCAGTTTTAACCAAAAAATCAGAAAACTGGTTGCGCACTCGTGGTACATGGGTGATTTTGAAGTCCGGGAAGCAAATCTGCAGCGTCTCTATCTTCTCCAATTCTGTCGCGAAACTTGGCCACTCTTGGGGTTCATTTATCATTTCTATCAGCTCCTTGCGATCTGTTCCAAAGCTCTGGCATGGCGAGTGTTGAAGCATATTCTCCATCGCCCATCGCAGTGCTTCTACCTCCGAATGCAATGCTGATTCACATCTCATGAAATTCCGTGTTCCCATAAGTTGTGTGTTCTCCCCGCTATCTATCCAGACCCATCCACATCCACTAAAGCGATCAGAAGCTGTCCAAGATCCATCTAATAGGCAAATATTACCCAAGCTTAAGGCTTGGCTTTCCTCATTATTGATGACCTGAACTACTGGTGGTATTATGTCGTTTGCTACCAGGCTTGACATTCACTTTCTGCGTATCGAACTAGTTCCAATGGGTCTCTGTCTATTCCCCTGAAAATTTTATCATTACGAGCCTTCCAAATATACCATATTATCCAGGGATAAGGATCCATGTCTTGGTCTGGTTCTAAGATTTCATTCTTTCTCCAGAATAGATAGTCCATGTTCGTGTAGACGCTTGCCACTGGAAATATACCTGGGCTTGTAGGAGTTGCTGATAGGGACCATACTTGGAGTGCTGGAGGGCATTCAAATATTGCATGTGTTACAGATTCTTCTAATTCTCCACATCTTGGGCAATAATTATCGCACCTCATATTCCGCCTTACTAGGTTCCTCGTTACTGCCACCTGACCCGTTATCAATTGCCATATAAGATGGCACATCTTCCTTGGTGCTTTTAACTTCCAAGCAAAGGCCTGAAGTGTAGTGACACTTGGTTCCAATATTTCTTTTTCCTCTTCTGGCTTCAACAGGTTTTGAACAACCCAATACCCAGATTTAACTGTATACTGGCCATTCTTCGTGTAGTTCCAGCAGAAAGTATCACGGCGATGAGTAGAGCTTATGGCCATACTACGTATGAGAGATATGTCATCGGAGTGGACATAAGCCTCCAGTAACCCTACGTCCCATTCCTTCAAATCTTGGTTAATGAGATCACTCACTCTCATATTCGGGTGCATCACAGGTGCTACAGGTGTAGCTGGTCTAGCAGGTATCGTTGGAATCCACGGATCCTCCCACACTTTGACTTCATAACCAGAATGAATCTTCTGTCTGATCCCCAGAAGAAAAAGCTTCCTTGCGGCGTAAATGCTTGTCCACACATATGATAGACTACTTGCAGAGATTTCTCCCAATGGCGAGGTCATCCTATAATATCTGCCCCTCAAGACTCGGGCAACCAGTGAATCAGGGTACTGAACCAATCTCCATAATTGCTTTGCCAATAGTGCTAGATTAAACTCATGGATTAAACAGAAGCCAATTCTGCCCTCCTCTTTTGGTAGACAAACCTTTTCCATTTCGCCCAGTGTATTCCTCTTTTCGGTGGATTCGAACTCCACCAAAATTGTGCAATGGCACTAGCGAGGTTTTCACAAATCTCCAATGGGAGCAGAAACGTCCACATAACGTATGTCGGAAGAGCGAGCAAAATGGATTTGATCATTACCTCCTTCCCCCCTTTTGAGAGCCATCTACCTGTCCATCCATTTACTCTATGCATCAGGTTATCCTTTAGGAATGCAAAGAGTTTGCATTTAGAGCCACTAATATCCTCTGGAATTCCCAAGTACTTTCCCATCCCACCATCATTATGTATGCCGAGTACATCTTTAATCTCTTGCCGAGTAGTTGCATTAATCCTCTTACCAAAGAGTAAGGAAGATTTGTCAAAGTTAATACATTGGCCAGATGCTTTACCATATGTCCTGACTACTTTCATTACTTCTTCACATTCACGGGGCTCCGCCTTACAGAAGAAAAGACTATCATCAGCAAAGAGAAAGTGGGATACCGAAGGACAAGCGCGTGTGACACGCATACCCGTTATCTTCCCTTGGTTCTCTGCATGATTAAGAAGGCTAACGAGCGCTTCCGTGCACAGAATAAAAATGAAAGGAGACAAAGGATCTCCTTGACGCAAGCCTCTACCTGGAACAATATTCCCTCTTGGCTGCCCATTCATAAGAACTTTATATTTTACCGATGTAATGCACCTCATGATCCAGGTGATCCATGTTTCGGAGAAACCCATCTTTCGCATCACAGCTTCAATAAACGACCATTCCATCCTATCATATTCTTTACTCATGTCTGTCTTGATGGCCATCCTCTTATTACGTCCACTCGGTTTAGTTTGCAAGGAAATAGGTTTGTTTTATATCTAGTATAAAACATTCTAATTATTTGGCCTAAGACTAGGATTTTGGATTTTCAGGTTAGTTTTAAGAAGTATCTGATTGGTTCTGGTGAAATGGGTAAAATTGTACCTATGTAGGACTTGGTAGATTTTCGATTCTGATCCAGGTGGGTTCAAGTAAACCCAAAAATAATATATTTATCTATTTTCATTATTTTTCTTTTTTTTTTTGGAATAAGAAAGGTATATATATCTATAAAGTGAAAGAAGTTCCAAACAGTTTAAGTGGTCAGTGGTAATACGAGTGAAAATTTGCTTTTATCAACTTGGATTAGAGAGTCTTAAAACGTGCAATATCTATTTTAAAATATGAATTTTGATTTAAAAGAGTATCCGATCGATTCCTGGTAATACCGGAACCAAACTGATACCAACAAGTATTCATGACAATACCCATCAGATAAAACTCGATATCAAAACCGATTTGAATTAGTCTATTTTTAGTCGAATCCAGTTCAAATAATCGGGTTTCGCGTACAAAAACCCAGCCCTAATTTACCTAACCATCGAATAAAGAGAACCTCAAAGCATCTATCAGTGATCGGCCCGAAAGTTCGTAGTTTTTGGAAGTGTTAATTAAATATTCCAATAAAGTATAATAAATTAGTAACCTTTATCGTCTATAATAGACTAATTATATAGTACGTTAAATAAGGCTTTCCGAAAAGAATCCACGTCTTGCCATCATAACCTCATGCTGGAGAAAGACATGAAAATACTTCAGAAAAAAACTTCTTTTAGTGGATTTAATATTTGACCATTTAATATTCCATATGTTTTATTGTCAAAAAAAAATATTCCATATGTTTTCCATAACTTTATTATTCTAGTTTGAATAAAAAAAGCTTTCGTCACGTACATCAAACCAGGAAAAAAAAACGCTTTTTTGGATATTATTTCCTTCGTCCGATGTCTGATTAGTGCTTCTGAGATTCTTTTTGGATCATGTGAAAAAATATATAGTGGCTAATTCAATTTGTTCCCCATAATTTGATTCATACATTTTAGCTTCTTCTTTTATTAAGCCCATATTTTAGGGTTTCTATATATTGGATCAGTGTTAAGTTATGATTTACCTGTTTTTTTGACTCATTTATTCATGTATATTTTAACTTTCCAGAATTAGAAAAATGTAATTTAAATAAATGTTTTTCATTTAAAACTTATTTAATTTAAAACCAGACAATCATAAAACCAAGTTAAATTTTAAAAGGTGTATCTAATCTTTTATATTTAGGAAGCTTCAAAATAATTTATTTTCAAATAAAGTTTAAAGATGATTTCGATCAATTAGAAAAGTTACAATAAATTTAGTTAAAACATACAAAATTAAAGTTTCATGTAAGACAATGTGATTTCAATTTGCATATTTAAATTGAAAGTTTTCATCAAATTATTTTTAACCCAAATCATTAAACATCTCAATCATCTCCTATATATTAATAGATAAACATTTA
The DNA here is from genome assembly GCF_020379485.1 of Brassica napus. NCBI lineage: Eukaryota > Viridiplantae > Streptophyta > Magnoliopsida > Brassicales > Brassicaceae > Brassica > Brassica napus. Next base: position 23,837,385 of record NC_063444.1, on the reverse strand, counting down.
AGAAGTTATAATCTTAAGTTTGTATTAATTAAAAAAAAAAGTCTTAGGTGTCATTTAATTAAGATATCAATTTGGCTTACGTGGCTCGTAAGTCCAAAATCCATTGTCAGGAAAACTTATATTAATTCAAACATAAATGTATATGATATGATAAACTTAATACTCAGTGATCTCATTAAATTAATACTCGGCGATCTCATTTTATGAGACTTTCTTTAAATGGCTCAAATTTGATTTATATTGTGATCCAACATTATAATTTTTTTAACAAAGTGTAAGATATATTCTTAGTCCGTATTATTTGGACAGCAATTTAAATCAAAGTTTGCTATATATTATGACAGAAATATTGCATGCTTTTAGTAATGATTTTTTTAAGTGTTGATTTTTTTATTAATAGCAAAGAGACACATCTATTCAAAATTGTTTTGTTAATAAAAGAAAAAAAAAAGAAGAATATTGTTCAGTTCTTAAGCCTTCCTCGTCTACAGAAATTTATATAAAGAGTAATATAAAAATTAAGTTGTTTTGTTATTACTAGATAAACTTATATATAAAATATTTCTCCTTGCTACACAATTCTTTAGAACTTAAATTGTGAAATTTATATTGAAGATTAAGAAAAAGCTTTGGCACCTGTCTAATTGTTTTTCGTAGTCTAGGAAAGCATTAATAATGACATTTCTTAGTAATTAGTGATATATATCACGTTAACCTAACTTCCATAATACCATCATCTTTCTATATTTAGGCCTTTAGTATAATAATAGTCGGACTGTAAAATTTTATGTTCTATTAGGCCCATAACCAAATTATACTTCAAATTATAAGCCTAACCCAATTTGTAATTATCTTTTTAATACTTTAATTTTCTATTTTATGTCAAAATGAAAGTAAAAATATGATATTCTGAAATTAGTGTAACTTCAAAATCGAAAATATATAAATTTTATTTACTGATAAATTACTAAAAAATATATCCAAATGTGTCGGCCCAACATATAGATGATTATATAAACAATCAAAAATTGTATACATATAAAAACAATTTGAACATATATAAATCTTAAATTTGTCAATACAATATGTTTAATTTTTTAATAATATAATTTAATCTGCACAAAGCGCGGGTCTTTATCATAGTATTCAATGTAAAATGCAGTTTCCTTGCAAGATTCGTAGATACATCAACCGTATAGTAATCACGGTGTATTAGCATAATGAGATTCAAGAAGTAATCGCAGTCCAGTGGCATTCTTCAAGGGCATTGGACTAAAGAGCTGGCCCATTCTGGCCCAAAAAGAAGTAAGAACATATTGTTGCTGTTACAAAAAAAAATGTTTGTAATATCCCGGTTTGTGGTACACGTTTGAAAAGGTTATAAAAACAATAATTTGACTACATCATCAAAGTATATTTATCTTTTAGGTCTTCCAAAACAATTCCAGAATTGAGTGTGCTTGATGTAGAGTTGTGGAATTGATATCACTCAAATTACCCTAAGAAGTGATTTATACTCTCTCAAATAAGAGGTCGAGTTGTAGTACTTAGGGATCGAATTCACAGGAAGCTAGGGCACAGAAAAGATCTAATAGTTACATGATTAAGCTAGGTTGATTATGATTAAATGTAAAAGACAGGTTTGTGAGCAAGGTAGTTGCTCGGTTGATTGATTAAGTTTTTTTGATGAAAGCATGGTTGCTAGATCTAGGGTTTCTATTCAGGAAATCATGATTATAATCCTACAGATGCCTAACAAGTTGTATGCATGATATTATAGAGCTCAACACTTATAAACAAACCATTAGGATCTCGCTTTCTAGGTTTGTCTATTGAACAGTGGCGTTCGATGATTCTATAGGAATACCGATCGATACACTTGTTGAAACGTCGACCGATTATTCGATTAGAATATCGATCGATGCTTTTGGTCAAGCGTCAATGCACGTGTTGAATGTGCTCACTAAGCTTCCTAGATCAGCTCTCGTCTTACTCTAGCAATCTTAGCTCAGTTAGGATGGATTCAGGGTGATATGCAAGCTATCGCTTCTGTCTACAACTCCTAGGAAAAGTTCTAGGTAGCTAATATAGAAACAGGCATTAATAACAATCCTAAACATGAATATCACAACTTAGCAATCTATAGTTGAGGCTAATCCCTCATAACCTATTTAAACCCTAAACCTAACAGGTGAATCTATTCAAGCACGAAGTTTGTCACAGAAATCATAGATGAATATATCAAATTGCAATAAAATAAAATATAAAAACCAAAGAAGTTCCAGGAAGACTCTGAAGGAGTTCCTCCTTTCTTTCCTAACCTAGAACTATGAATTAAAGAAAGCTTAGATAGCGTAGCCGTCAACAATGGCTTATAAATAACATAAATAGGGTTTCTGATCGTTTATGGGTATTTTGGTAACTTTGTGTGGCTTTTGGGCTTCAGTCGGTCTTGAAATAATGCTTGGCCCACGTTCTGGCATCACCGTCGATCGATGGCAAGGGTGCACCATCGATCGACAGTCCTTCATCTCCTCAATAGCTTGCTCTCGCGAGGCAGACTGACCACTCTTCAGTAAAACGGGCATAACTTCTGTTATAGGATGCTGATTCACCTCAAATCGGTGGAATTGTAAAGCTAACTCAAATCTCTAACTAGTGAACCAAAATGGGCTCAATATAACGGTGTGAAAGTTTCTATCCATAGCTAAAAATCTGACGCGTCTGTCCAGCTCTACACTCAAAAAGGCTCCAAAAGACACCAATATCACCACTTTCCTCCAAATCATCCTTGAACTTGTAAATACTCTAATAGACTTTATATAGTAGTAAATATATATATTAAAACACTTATAAACTATGGCTATGAGTGGGTAAAATCCATGGCCTATCAACTCCCCCAGACTTACTCTTTCGCTTGTCCTCCAGCAAAACATACATGCATTCTCTCTAAAAGAGATTTGAAAACAGCAGGGACTCACAAATTTAAAACTCAGAATCATCACCTTAGGAAATCCTAATCTCAGAATCACATTATACCAATTAGCAACCAAATTCATCTAGTCAACAACTTAGCAAATCATGTCTGGCAATCCACTCTATCAACCTCAATTCTTACATAAATAAAAGTGTAGGCTTTACTTTGGGAGTATCGATCACAAGATGCAAGGATGCTCAAACAAGTATCTGGACCTGCAGGTAAATAAGAGTTATTTTCCTCTCTCTACTAATTTCTCTCTCAGTCAAAGTCTGCTTATATTGCAAGATCATTGACCAAGATTGGACAGGTTTCCATGAATCAAGCTTTAATGGTTTTGGCCACCAAATCCTGTTCACTTCTTTTTGACCTATATCCTAGGATTATTTGTGAATCAAGCCTTAATAGTTGTAGCCACCAAGTCATGTTCTAATCATTTACCTATAGAATTCTTATGAATCAAGCCTTAATGGTTGTAGCCACCAAGTCCTGTTTGAATTCTTTACCTATAGAATTCTTATGAATCAAGCCTTAATGGTTATAGCCACCAAGTCCGGTTCGAATTATTTTCCTAAATTATTATCTGTAATTATATTTACCTATAGAATTTTTCTTTATAATCTAAATTTTGAAATAGAGAGAGAGGGTGATAAATCTACACAAGGCTTTACCTTCCAGATATTTTTTGAATAATCCGATCCCATGTATACCAAGCCCCAAGACAAGCAGAGTTGAGCTCAATTAGGTTGGAGGTCAGCTTTCGTTCCTTGAAACATTCTCAGCAAGTGTAACATAGTTGACAGGTTGATCCACTTTGGTATCTTTAGTGTTATCTGCAACTAGTAACTCTAGAATGATGTGGTTAGATAATAAGCAAAATCAATAAGTTCATTGTCCCCTTCTTGACTCAATAAATTTTTTTTTTTGAAAACATTTTAATAAGACTCATGAAGTAAACTTAATATTAGTAAATTTTCCCCCAGACTTAAACTACAATGTCCCCAGTGTATATTCAGTCGGAGTTATAGTAATAACATAAACATAAATACACAATTTAACAAGTAAGAACGATAACCTGCTCGCTGATGTCAATGTCGATCAACACAATGAAGTGACAATCCATCGATGTTGTTGAAGTGCTGTCGAATGATAGCAAGATGGTCTCATTGGTCGATGGCTAGAGCAATCATTCAACACAATGAAGAGACAATCGATCGTTGGATCTGAAGTGCTGTCGATCGATATTTAGCTGGTCTCATCGGTCGATGTGCTGAGGAATCGTCTACTCGGATCTGTTTTTTTAAGACTCATCATAAAACACAATATTAGTAGAACCTCCCCCAGACTTAAACAACACTGTGACCAATGTTATACAGTCTAAGATTGGTGGGAAAATAAATCATAAGGACAATATTAAAAAGGTTTCGCGAGCATACATGCCATTGATGTGAGTATCGATCAACACAGTTAAGTGGCGATCAATATTTGTGATGCTCTGTCGTGCGACACCGGCCGGTTGTCAATCGATGCTGGTGCAGAACTCGTCTTCCTCGTATCTATTTCCTTTTACCTAACAAAAATAAAACACTAAAAGTCAGTAATAAATAAATAATAAAACCAATTATATTTTTTTCTAATGAACAGTGACTGCTACCGTAGCTCTGCTACATTATCGCTGTTACAGTAACTCCCGATTTTCTGCTACAGTGTAGCTCGATTTTTCTTGCTACAGTGTCGTTCGGCGCTGCCACTGTACCGTCGTTACTGTTCACTTTTTTTTTTTACCAGCATAAAAATAAAAACAAAAATCAGTAACAATCTAACATAAACTGAATGAAATTACCTAATAGTGGGTTGCCTCCCACTCAGTGCTTTGTTATAGTCATTTAGTTTGACTTTGGAGATGTGATTTAGTCCGGATGAGAATGAGAACATTCTCCATAACAAGTCTCAATATCTGCTCTCTGAAGCTTTATCATTCTTGTGTGAAAGCCTCCTCCATAGACTCTTCTCCTTTGTCTATCATCTCAGCAATAAGGAATGCTTGAAGCTTTTCAAATGGTTGTGAGAAGCATTTGCTGCATACTCTGGATTTCCTGACACCATCTGAGGAGTGAGGAATCAATGATAACTGAGAACCTCTCTTGTTCCTTTTCCTCTTCTTCCAATTCCTCATCTTCTTTCCCCTAGACTTTTCTGATCGCGTGGTGGTTTCTCCATCAAAAAGATTTCCACATACATCGAACTCCTTCTCTGGTATGCGCCCAATGTCGATCGATGGAGAAGTGGTAGTGTCGATCGATACTGGTTTTTTGGTGTCGTTCGATGGTATCCTGTTGGTGTCGATTGATGTTCCTTCTGTTGGGCCCTTATCGACTTCATCTATAAATCGTAACACTCTCTAAGAAGCTTCTACGTGTAGATGATCATCCAACACCTCAACGTAAGAACTCAGATGCGCACCTTTATCTGGTAGGATAGGAAATTCAACTTAAAATACTGCGCAAGGAACCACAATCATCACAGGGTCATGTATCCTTTTCACTCTCTTGTGAAACCATGTAGCTTCTTCTGCACAGATATGTGGTCTCTGATGTTCGTGGACAGCAGGGTATGAGACCTTTGACATGTACATCCTTTCCTCAACTTGTTCCAGCTCGACTATGTATCCTGGCAGTTCATCCAACCATGGGTGTCGATCGATGCAATCGGGTGGGTGTCGATCGATGATGGAGTGTGGGTGTAAATCAATGCTATCTGCTGATTGTCGATCGATGATATAGGGTGGGCGTTGATCGATGATGTGGGGTGGTTGTCGATCGATCTCATCAGGTTGGTGTCGATTGATGCTAGCCTTTGGTGAAGTTTCCAGATCTCCTCTCGAAGTATGCTGATCGTCATCAAGCTTCTTCTTCGAATTATGATTCATATCTTCAAGCCACTCCTCCAGCTCTAAGAAGTCTTCCATAGTGACTTCTCTACTCGAATCCAAGTCTTCAAGTTTTTCTCCATCCTCAAACTCCAAGAACTCTTCTAGCTCCAAGAAATCTTATGTGATGATTTCTTTTTCTACATCTGGGGCAGGAGAAATACTTGATACATCAGTGCTCTTATGGGTCGAGTCTTCAATGTCCTGAGGACAACTCGATCTTTCAGGGATTTCGAGTGGTATCGATCGATGACAAAAGTCTATGTCGATCGCTGCTGAGGTGTTGTCGATCATTTCGGAGTTCGTACCATCGATCGACGTTGAGGTCGTGTCATTGGTCGACGTTGAGGTTGTACCGTCGATCGACGTTGAAGTCATGTTGTCGGTAGACGTTGAGGTCGTACCATTAATGTCAGCTTCTTCTACTCAGCTCAGCTCTCCATATACATGTTGTTCATCACCCTCTATCATATATCTCCTTATAGATTCCATCTCAATCTCTAGATTTGCTGCAGCATCATAGAAAAATTTGTTGAGGAAGGCATCTCTCATGTCATTCGAGGTAGTGAGAGATCTTGGTGGTAGATTATTGAACCAGTGAGTTGCATCTCCAGCTAGGGTGTATGGGAAGATTTTGCAGAAGTGGTGGTCTTCGTGGACTTCATTGAAGATAAACAATACCAATTCCTAAAACATGTTGATATGATCCATTGGTTGTTCGTGAGGAAAGCCATGAAAGGGATGCTGACGCATATGCTTGATATATGTAGGTTTCAGATCAAAGTCATCCCTCTCAGCAATGAGTATCTCTACCTTCTCTGCCTTCTTGCAAGTAAAGTCGATCGATGGCGTTGTGTTGCTGTCGATTGATTACTGGTTCACGCTGTCGATCGATGTTGCTTGGAGGGTGTCGATCGATGCTTCCCTCGTAGACTTACGGATCGTGCGCCAATCAGCAGGCTCTTTCTTTGAAGGACCTAGAAATTTTCTCTTCATTGTTGTTCCCGGTACTAAGATGTATGTACCTAAAACAGAAGAATTTTTTATCAGTTTTAGAACAGTAGTATAACCTAGACTAAATCTAACTAAATAAGATCTAATGGCGATCAAAGCTCCCCGGCAATGGCACCAAATTTGATCTCACTCATATTACCCTAAGGAGTGATTTATACTCTCTCAAATAAGAGGTCGAGTTGTAGTACTTAGATATCAAATTCACAGGGAGCTAGGGCACACAAAAAATCTAATAGTTATATGATTAAGCTAGGTTGATTATGATTAAATGTAAAAGACAGGTTTGTGAGCAAGATAGTTGCTCGGTTGATTGATTGAGTTGTTTGATGGAAGGATGGGGTTCTAGATCTAGGGTTTCTATTCAGGAAATCAGGATTATGATCCTACAGATGCCTGGCAAGTTGTATGCATGATATTATATAGCTCAACACTTATAAACAAACCATTCGGCCCTCGCTTTCTAGGTTTGTCTATTGACCAGTGTTGATTGATGATTCTAAAGGAATACTGATCGATACACTTGTTGAAACGTCAACCGATTATTCGATTAGAATATCGATCGATGCTTTTGGTCAAGCGTTAATGCACGGGTTGAATGTGCTCACTAAGCTTCCTAGATCAGCTCTCGCCTTACTCTAGCAATCTTAGCTCAGTTAGGATGGATTCATGGTGAGATGCAAGCTATCGTTTATGTCTACAACTCCTAGGGAAAGTTCTAGGTAGCTAATCTAGAAACAGGCAATAATGACAATCCTAAAGATGAATATCACAACTTAGAAATCTATAGTTGGAGCTAATCCCTCATAACATATTTGAACCCTAAACCTAATAGGTGAATATATTCAAGCATGAAGTTTATCACAGAAATCATAGATGAATAGATGAAATTGCTATAGAATAAAATATAAAAACCAAAGGAGTTCCAGGAAGACTCTGAAGGAGTTCCTCCTTTCTCACCTAACCTGGAACTATGAATTAAAGAAAGCTTAGATAGTGTAGCCGTCAACAATGGCTTATAAATAACATAAATAGGGTTTCTGGTCGTCTATGGGTATTTTGGTAACTTTGTGTGGCTTCTGGACTTCAGTCGGTCTTGAAATAATGCTTGGCCCACGTTCTGGCATCACTGTCGATCGATGGCAAGGGTGCACCATGGATCGACAGTCCCTCATCTCCTCGGCAGCTTCCTCTCGCGAGGCAGATTGACCACTCTTCAGTAAAACAGGCATAACGTCTGCTATAGGATGCTGATTGACCTCAAACCGGTGGCATTGGAAATCTAACTAAAATATCTATCTAGTGTCAAAATATGGGCTCCATCTAAAAGTGGGAAGGTCCTCCATCCATAGCTAAACATCTGATGTGTCTGTGCAGGTATACACTCAAAAAAAGCTCCAAAAGACATCAAAATTATCGTTTTCCTCCAAATCGTCCTTGAACCTGTAAATACTCTAAATAGACTCCTATATAGTAGTAAATATATATTAAAACACTTATAAACCATGGCTAAAAGTGGGTATAATTCATGGCCTATCAGGAAGGATGAGTAACATATCAGGAAAGGATTCACGATATCGTGCGAATGAGACTAAAGCACATATAGAGATCATGTTGTGATTACATGGTCAGTAAACAAGAGTTATAAGCCTCCAAAAAATTTATCTCACCGCCGGTCACAAGGGATGGGCCCACGGACCGAGTGACAGGGTCTGGGAGGCCATTAGCCTTGGGAGATCAGGGCATTACAAGTTTTGTATGGGCTCACATTCTTCAAGAAAAAAATCCTGAGTTAAGCGTGTTTTAGTTGGAATATATAGTGGAATGATGCGTTATTTATGAAAAAGTGATTCGTGATACTGTGCGAGTGAAGCTAAAGCAAGAGGAGAACTCATTGGTATTTCAACCAGAAAACAAAACTTATGATCTTTCAAAAAATTAAGTCACCGTCCAGTTGCACCTAATGGAGTCTACATACCGATTGAGCGGGCACAGAAAGCCCATCAACAATGGTGGTCTGGGACGTTATAGTTTGTTTCAACATATAAATGAAGTTTACATGTTATGGACACTAGACCTGGGACGGATTGGGTATCCGGGCAATTTTAAGATATCCGGATCCGGATCCTTATCCGGCGGATCCGTAATTTTACTATCCTTATCCGGATCCGAAGTTCGCGGATATCCGGGTGTCGGATATCCTTCTAAAAATTATAATATCCGGCGTGAACAAATATAATATATACAAACCTTTGCCCCGTTCTATCACTTGCTATTTACGAGTAAATGGCCCAAATATTTTATAACAGATATATCCCGTTAATATATCTAGACTAAACAGAAGCATCATACTAAATTCAAGAAACAAAAGTAATGAGCTAACTTACCACAAAGCTCCAATGCTCCATTGAGCTTCCTTGGATGGAGGTGTGGCTTGTTTTCTCTTGTGGGAGCACGTAGCAAAGCGTCCTCGGTTCTCCTGTGTAGTTAGCAGCAGAAGAGGCCGTACTAGAAGAACCAACAGCTCCATGAGTCATGGAATAAGGTGTACCAGGAGTCACAGGACGTACTTGATCTAAGGAAGGATCCCTTTGTGGTCTTCACTGTTGCGTTTCTGTGAAAGAGTGAAGAGGTATGAGTTGGGAGAGATTTAAATAACAAAAACATAACCACGATCCCTAAATACTAATCGCAAGATTTAATGGATGTCCTTTACCGAATCCAAACTCTAGAGAACATAAAATTGAAACCCTTTTATAGTGAACAGAATCGAAACCTTAACACAAAAGAGATCCTAAATCAAAACCCCAACCCTAATGGAAACTCTAACATAAACATGCAACTGAATCACTTTCTCTGTGTAATCTGTCTCTGTGGTTGACGAACATAGACACAGTATGTTAGGTTCTCTTATCTTGGCCATGGTTGTGTTGGTGAAAGCAGTATCCTCGTGAGAAGTAAATTGGCCAAGATGTTTATTTATGTTGCGGGCTTAATACAAAGTCGAAACCTCATATAATTTGTTGTTTGCTGAACCTGTTAAGTAAATAAAATAGGTAAATCAAGCAGTGCGGATCAAGAGTAGACCATCACACAGATCTAATGGTATAAATGTACATAAAGTGGATCTAGCAATCCACAACATATGTTTAAATGTTGAAAGTAGATAAAAGCGATCTAAAATATTGTATAATTTTTTTAAGAAAACATAAAAATATATTGCTAATTATTTTATTAAAATATAATTTTTTTGAAAAATAATAATTTATAAATGTAATAAATCTAAATTCTATATTCAACTACGATAAAATAAATTTAAACAAATATCTAATTATTTTGAGATTTAAAATAAAAATATATCTTATTTTGGATTCTTTAACATAAATTTTTGGTAAAATATTATAATTTTTCGAGTTTTAAATTAATTAAAATTATTTTTAATATTCAAAAGTTTTCATACATAACAATTGTCTTGAAACTATCTTCACCAACTGACAATAATATGTCGCAAACGTTACATGGGATTCTTCATAGATTTCATCGCCCATATAAAGGCTTCAAATTCTGCATGTAAAGGGGATAGGTGCTCTTAGTATTTCTTTCCCCCATCAATCCATCAAAACACTCCAAATTACTATACCAATAATTGCCCGAGAATAAGTTCTTATTCTTCCATGACCCATATGTGAAACACCATCTTTCTATCCTGCTAGGCAGTTTGCGAACTTCCTCTTTGCCATTCTAGGTCGCCGGTGTCTGAGTTCCATTCTGTGACAATAATATTTGAGTCTTGTTCCGTAGCATTGCTTCCGTCTCCGCCAAATGTAGAGTATCTCTAGGATCTCTATAAAGTCTGTTAAAAACCTTATCATATTGCACCCTTTCCAAATATACCATAATATCCTAGTAAACTGATCATCTTCTATGTGTAATGCAATCCTTCAGAACAAGTTATCCATATTTGATTAAAATAATTGCATGAGAAAGTTATCTGGACTTGTAAGAACTCTTGATAAAGCCCATGTATGAATAGCGGGAGAACATTCAAAGAATACATGATTTACTGACTCATGTTCTGTTCCACATCTTTCACATTGCATATCATATTTTATCCCTCAACTTTTTAAATTCTTCATTACCGATAAACATCTTGAAATAATTTACCATAGAAAGTGTTTCAACTTTGAGAGACATTTTATTTTCCATGCCTACGCCCGTAGTGTCTTGGTAATTTGGAAAAATAATGGTATATGTCTCTCTCTCTCTATCCGGATAAATTTGCTCTACTGTATATTCAAATTTGGCCAAGTATCTACCCGACTGAGTAAAATGTCATTCATCTCTATCTATAGTCTGATACTGACACAATGGGATGCTTTCAATAATCATTGCATCAGCCAAATCAACCAAGTGTCTATTTACGATGTCGGGTTGATGAGCTTGTCTACAGTAAATGAATGATAAACGTGAATTAATTTACTATTTAATGGTCTCTGTCAATTGGCTGGGATTTAAGGTTCATTCCATACTGAAATAGATGCTCATGTTCCCACCATTTTGATTAGTCATTTGCTAACTAGAGATCTAGCTGATACAATACTTCACCAGCCAAATAATGACGAGTATTATCGAATTGGTTCCAAAGGGCTTGTATTCTGAAATATCGACCTTTGAAAACCTTCGCAAATAAAGAGTTAGGCGTCTCATGTAAAAGCCAAAATTGCTATCCTAACATAGACGTATCGAAATCGTCAAGATTCTTGAACCCTATGCCACCCTCATATTTTTTCGACATAATTTATCACATGCCATCCAATGCATCCCCCTTCTATTTCCAACAATGTTGCATCAAAATTGTGATACTATAGTAGTTAGCTTCGAGGTTGTTGCTTCCAAGAGACAAAAACAGGACATGGCATGGCTCAGCATTGCCGTTGCCACAGATTTTATAAGCACTTCCTTTCCACCTTTGGTAAGATATATAATTGTACATCCATTCACTTTAGTATGCATCCTCTCTTGGAGGAATCCGAAGATTTTTGTTTTTGATCCTCCAAGACATTCGGGAATCCCCAAGTATGAGCCCATGCCTCCTAAAGTTTGGATCCCTAATATATCTTACAAGTGTCCCCAATCTTGCGCCCAAACTGTAAAGAGGATTTTGCCAAACTGATTTGCTGACCTGATACATTTCCATAATCCTTAAGAATATGTAAAATTGTCTGATATTCATCCTTTTGCGCTTTACATTCGACAAGGTTATCATCTGCAAAGAAAAGATGTGAGATGGCCGGGCTTTCTCTTACTACTTTTAATCATATTAATATCTTATATTGTTCGGCTTTACGAATGTTTTCTATCAATGCCTCCGTGCACATAATGAAAAGATATGGAAACAAAGGATCCCCTGCCGTAGGCCTATTTGAGGGATTATATTACCATGTGGTTGGCAATTACAATTTTTTTAACTACAACGATCAGTACAAGAAAAAGAACAAATATGTTAAAGAAGCTGATAATCTCCACCTTCTCCTTCTTTAAAAATCATGTTCAAATCATGGGAGGAAGAATAAGTTCCTTAACCACCACCAAGTCCTGTGGATTGCGACCACCGTTGATGGATTCTCAAAGTAACAGAGGCAAATCCGTCTGCGGATTTTCCACCACTATCTGGATCATTATGTATAGAAGTTAGAGAAAGGCTGAAGACTATGTGATTCTTGTGCAACGTAACGCAGAGAAGTATTTCTCCAGCTTTGCATTGTTTCTCGTTGGGTCATGTGTGGATCAAATGAGGTGGCATAATTCATTGCTGGAGGAGGCAGTCAGCAGACGTGTGTGGAGTTATAAAATTTGTCGGATCACGCGTGGACAAGTTTGGGTAATGTGATTGCGTGAAGGCGTTGAACTCACGGGTATCAATTTAGGTGGTGAACTCTCACGTGGCAACATGAGGAATGCAAATATACCTCTTTAGGTTGCATGGTCTCATGTTGTAACTGTTGGGATTTATCCTCGTTTTTTTTTCTCATTTTGGGGTCCCTAGAGGTTTCCGCACTGAGTATTTTTCAAAATATTCACTCCATTTTTTTTCAGGTGAGTTCGAATGAGGTGCAAAACTAATTTTCTCAGTGTAGTGTTGGGTTTTGGCTTGTTGAATAGCTAGATTCATAATGAACAAATCTAGTGCTAATATTTATTTCTCTGGTTTTCTTTATCTGCTTATCCTAGGACATGTCAAGCACAAAGTCCTTAAAAATTCTAAAATAACGCAAAAAAACTTCTAACCGAAATTCTCTAATAGTCTCATACTTCAAGCCTGTCCTAGGCAGCCAAAAGAACATACCAAAACAATTAAACCCCTAGATCCTCGACGCGCTAACCTAAGTTAGGATGATGAGGATCGGGCAGGAAATGCCAGCAACGGGACATTACATGACGAGAAATCACTTAGATATCGAAGCAAATAAATCCCAGCAATGCATAGACTGATACATGACACACAAAATTAAGTCAACATACAATGACAGTGAAGTTATATCGAACATATCACCAAATATGCGGAGCAGAAACTGATAACCATTCACTCGAATTGGTAGTGTTTATCAACAGCAACGGATACATCCCAAGTGCAACTCATCCCTTTAGGGAAAACAACAAAGTCGCCTGCTTCAATCTCCACGCCTTCATCGGACCCATCAGGGTACACTTTCACTTTCCCCTCTAGCAGAAAACAAGTCTCCTTTGCATCATAAGTCCACGGAAACTTGCTTGGAGGACAACCCCACCTGTTCCATCATTTCACCAAACCAACGGTGATTGAATTCGACAACAACGATAAAAAGCTTAAAGACATCTTTTCCAGGCGAGAAAAAAGAATAAAGCTTTGATGATTGTGTCTACTAATTGGTTTCGAATCAAGAACTAAAGACGAAGAAGGGCGTACTTGGGCCAACTACGAACACCGAGTTGGGTGAGTTTGGACTCGGGAGGATTCTTCTCGATAAAGATTCCTAATTTCTCAGTAGCCACTGACTCAGCTCGAATAGCAGCCATCGATGATCCTCTTGTGATGTAGGGTTTGTTTGATGTTCTTGTAAGCACCAGCCGATAAATATTGGTACTTGTTAAATTGATAAGATCAATGCAGCCCATCTTTGCTTCTCTGGTAATACCTCTCTAACTTTTAACTTTTCTTTTCTTTTTTGAAAAATGTTCTCTGTTTCCTACTGCACGTGAAACTTTATTTTTGGGCATAACATGACCACATGTTTTGATATTTTTTCAGGGGTATTACATGATCCGTTCATGCCTCATCTCTTTAGCCAACAATCATTTTTTCTTCTACTTTTTTCTCAAAAAAATATGAGAAAATTTTATAATTTTCGAATCAACTCTTGCGTCAGACCGTGAGAATTGAAGATCTTCAAATTACTGTGTCATTTTTTATAAGCTTCTAATAAGTACATAACAATATGCTTCCCGAGTCCTTAATAATATATACAAGTATTTATGCATACTTGTTCTTCCCGAACTGAGCCGAGTTTTGTTATTGAGGTAAACAAAAAATTTACACTTAGCAATCAGAATATTTTGAAGAGTTTTAACTAAAAACTTATGAAAAGATGGTGTTTACGGCAAGAACAAGATAAACACAGTCAGAATATTTGACATTTTTATTAGATAAACTTGTTAATTTCGTTTCAGCTATTTCGTTCATGATATATTTCTTAACTACCACATAAATTTCACAACATGTATTGTTGTGACACAAAAATGTTCCTCCACAGTTTGGATTATGCTACAGAACTTATTTTATAACACATGAACCTTTTATAACACATGAACCATTTCATATTAGGAAAACTAGTTATATTTGACACCAAATCTACATGATATCTCACATTTAATGCAACAAATCTGGTTATATAATTCATTTTTAACTACTCCCTCCGTTTTGTAATATAAGTCATTTTAGAATTGTCTGCATAGATTAAAAAAATCATTAATTTTTTATATTTTCTAAACAAAAACATCATTAACTACTTACCTAACCACAAATCAACCAATAATAAAATTATGTGTTGTGGAGGAATAAATTTTTTAAAAGTTAAATTATATTTAAAATGAAATTTATTAATATTAGATATTTTATTATTTTTGACTAATATTTAATATAAAGTTGATTATTTAAGCATAAAATTAAGAAAAAATAATTTTGTTTATTTTAAATTACATTTAATAATATATATGTAATATATTTAAAATTCTAATTTTAGATAAATTTTTTATCTATTTATTTTGGTTAAATGTATTAAATCAACTTGTATAAAATTACTAAAAATCATATAAAAATTGTATATTTATTAAAAAATTATAACTAAACAATATTTATAAAATTTGTAGATATCTAAAAGAAACTAATGAAATTACGATTAACAATTTATTTATTTTTTTAAAAAGATGTAGAAAATTTTGAAAATATTAGTAATAAAAATTGTATAATTATAAAAATACAATTAAATAATGTATTTCGAAATTTATAATGCATATTTCAATATATTTATTTTAGTGATGATTTATGAATTATTACCATATTTTAAGAAGTTTAACAAAAATATAAATCAACATTAAATGTAATGTATTAGTTATTGCAATATTCTATAAAGTGTACCAAAAATATATGTCAGTAATAAATGTGATTGTCCATGTCATATTAACTATAAGCCATGTCATCAATTTTGTTAGCCATGTCATCATTTTTTTTGTAAAAATGATTGTAGATAGGACATGTGGCAAAATCACTTCGCAAATATAGTCTAGGGGATAGAATGTATATTATCATTAGTCATATAACACTAAGTGTTAATAAATTTTGCATAGAAAACCGAAAACGTCATATAATTTGGAACCTAAAAATTTCTCCAAAACGACTTATATTAAAAAAAACGGAGGGAGTATAATTTATACTTAAACATAAACATCAACAAATCTGGTTATATTTAAATAAAACCAATTATATTAAACATATATAGAAATACATAACATTATCCAGTTGTTAAATTATATCTAACCATCAAAAACTAAAAAACAACATGCCGGATACATACTGATTTTCATGCACATTACACCATACTAGCAATATTTATGTCAAGGAATATTTTAAATACCCACAAACATTTCCAACTACTTCATAAGACGATTCATCCACCTAGATGGTTTTGCATCTTTCATGATCACCTTCGTTAGATCAAGTGAAGGACATTCATATTGGAAATTTGAGTGTTCTGTAGTCACCGATAGCAATAAATACTTGTTTGTCACTGATCGAATTTGGCTGCATCTACCTGGAAAGAAACATTATTCATTAACAATTTTTATCGGACTAATAATAAAATAATTGGAATAACCACTTAGGAACAAAAAAAAACAATGATAAACCATTCTCCGGAGAGAATGTGAAAACTCCGGTGATCACACGCGTGGAAATCTGGAATGATGCAAATTTGAATTCGGATCCTTTTAGGAATCTACGGAACATCTTGACCACCCGACCACAGACGTGTGGTTGAATAACCAGGTAGTATTTTTAGAATTTGATGTTTTAATTATAATTTGGTAATTTAAACGTATATCATTTATTTATGGTCATGTTAACCATTTATTTTACAAACGTTCTATTATAATGTATAATATCCGGTTACATTTTCATTACCATGAACTACCCAATGTGAAGTTAAACCCAAATGAATGGCATTTTTAGACGGACTTTATATCATACAATACTTGCTTCTGTTTTGTTGTAACAATAATTAAATTTCCTGAAGCTTTTGCATGTTGATCCACCTCCTCATCATTAAAACTAGTTGATCTTAAATCAAAAATCAAATCTTTTTCTTGATCAAAATCCAAAAAAAAACCAACTCCCAAATAATTATAAATCTAAATTAATTATTAATTATTCATATTCATCTCATAAAAACCATCTTAAAAAAAGAACATGAGATATTAATATTATTAGACTAACTCATCTCAAATCCAAAATCAAAACCCTTAATTTATCAAAATCAAAGAGAAATCAATCTCTAAAAAATTATAATCCTAAGATTAATCAGTAAGATCCAATAAAAAAAATTTGAAAGAGAAAATATAATCACCAACTATAGTCGGAGAAGAAGAGCTTTGTTGTTCTTCTATCCTCAGTATTAATTTCACATAGTAAAAATATTCTTTTTCTATCTTTTGCTTCATCTCTGTATATATTATTGTTTACATTCCAAAGTGAAAGAAAGAAGAATAAAAATAAATACAAGAAAATAAATTAGAGTTTGAGGCTCTGTTTTTAATTTCTTGGCGAGAACTTGTGTTTTGGTTGACAATTTTTATAAGTAATGCATTTTCAGTGAAAAAAAAAAAGAAATTAGAGAAAATATCTCTAATTTACATATTAAATGCAAAACTGATAACTCTATAATAGGTGTCATTATTTGATTTTGTTGACAACAATATCTTTAATATCCATTTTCTATTTTATTATTACGTTAGTTTTATATTTGTTGCAGTTTGTATGTCGATGAAGGAGGACACTTTCGTTTTATAGGAAATAAACATGCGCGACAACCTACGACGATTAGGAAGGGGATCATGCCCTTGATAATAAATAGGACCAGATGGTGATTGAAATATTTACGTACCTAGGGTTCTACTGTGAAATGAACAGGGATATGTGTGACGTCGTCACGACCAAACAAGTTGTTAGATGGGTTGGTGGTAATTCTACGCAGACTGCATTGTCGGAGAAGACATTGATGCACCAGTGCTGTTGATGGTAGTCAAGAATGATATACTTGATACTGTTTCCACAATCTGTGCAACGGTAGATCAAAGCAAGTGTACATGTTAGGAGCTAAACAGACAGTAACTCAGCACCTAACGCCTATAACGACTAATCAGACCTTAAATTATTATTTAGGTGGTTTATGCGTTTATAAATTATAAAAATATATTAAATATGTAATGTTTTATATTAAAACTATTCTTCACGAAGTTTATTTTTATAAAATTCTATACTATAATATATTAACTAAGTGATTGTCTGCGAATTAGCAAATTTAAATATTGTATGAAAATATATATTATGCATATAATCCCCATAAGTTTTGAATAATGATTAGAAGTATAAAAAGATAATTTTTAACTCAAAATAGCTTAAACTTTTAAAAATTCAGTATTTTAATTTTAGAAACGTTAATTTTAGTAATAATTCAAAATATTAATCTAAGTTGCTAAAATTATTTATTTTACATGAGTTAGATCAAATTATTAACGAACTCATGATCAGTGGACGTAAAATATATTTTAAAGCATTTATATATCATGACATTAACTTATATATCACCCCATTTAACTTTGATGCACAATAATTTCGAGTTGCAAAGTTTTCATAAGTTTAATACAAAATAAATAATGAGTATTTAGTAATAACAAATATTTGTGGAATTACATATGAAATTATCAGATTGACTTAT
This sequence comes from Brassica napus, assembly GCF_020379485.1. NCBI lineage: Eukaryota > Viridiplantae > Streptophyta > Magnoliopsida > Brassicales > Brassicaceae > Brassica > Brassica napus. The sequence goes on along the minus strand of NC_063444.1, from coordinate 23,818,940 downwards.
ACATTTTCTTCGTATTTGTATTATTTTGTATCTTCTTATTTATCTCATTATCATTTCTTTCTTTTTATCACATTTAACATGTATTGCTAATTTCTTCCTAATTTCCTTACATATTGTTTTGCCAAATATCTCAATCTCCCCCTAAAAAATAACACAAACCATACAATCAATATGGCTTGAAGTGTTTGATGAGAGCGGCTGGGAATTTCGTAAAACTTCATCCCAATACGGAAATGTGTACTCATTTGGATGTAGCTCGTATATTAGCAGAGGTTAACTTGCATAACCCGTTAGTTGAGAGAATTGTCTTCAAAGACAAGAACGGAGATCAGTGTGAGATTGAAGTAAACTATACTTGGCTTCCGTCGCGTTGCGCTGTTTGTAAAGGATGGGGGCATAAGGGATCAGACTGCAAGGCTGATAATGTCAAGATACTCCAGCGCTGAGTAGAGGATGTACGCAAGGAGGTTTTCAAAGTAGTTCCATCTCCGGTGGAAGATGGTACGCGAGGAAATGTTGTTACTGATCTCTTGAAGGAGTTGGTAGCACTACCAAAAGATTCTCAACTGCAGGGAGAGGGACCACCGGTGGAACAGGCTCTGCCTCGCATAGAGGTAAAGTCTCATGATGATGGTGAGACAGACAATGTTGAAATTTTGCCACAGATTAGGATTGCTGAGCCAACAACTGAGACTTTTCCAGCTACAGTGGAGGGAAATTGGTCACAGGTATATGGCAATCAACACCTCAATTCTGCAGAGAGTTCAGAGCTTAATAAAGATGATGAAGTCAACATAGTGGTCTCGCCTTCTAGATTCAGCCCTCGTTTGGACTTGGAGCAGGAGGATGGGGAATTTGAACAAAAGGATGAGGATGATATGAACAAAGAGGAGGATGAGATCGAGGAGGGTGAATTAGTTGAAAAGAGAGGAGTGCCTTCTAAAGTCTCGACCGTTAAAGGGAGGCGCCAAAATGTTGGTTTAGTAAATAAATCAAAAAAGAAGACCATAGTTCAAGCAAAAGATTTGAAGTTTGGGGGTAGGCAGGGACAACAAAAGAAAACTTCTGTAAGGAAGCTGTGACGAGTTTCTTTGCTTGGAATATGCGTGGATTTAACATGTCATGTGAACATAGAGCAGTGAGAAGTTGGATTCAGGCTGAGAAACCAATTTTTGGCTGTCTAGCAGAAACAAGAGTCCGAGAAGAGAAGTTAACGAAGTGTATGGAAGCGGCTATGCCTCACTGGCAAGTCTTGACGAATTATGAATACCATCGTCTAGGTAGAATCTGGTTTTGCTGGTCAAATGAGGTGGTGGTAACAAAATTGCACATGAGTGATCAGATCATAACATGTGCCATTCAGATACCAGAATCAGGGGATCAATTCATTTGCTCAGCTATCTACGCCCACAATACGTCTGTAGAGAGGATACAGCTTTGGAGAGACCTGAGAGAAACTAAAGCAGCATATTCTATTCTTAATCTCCTGTGGATTCTGGTAGGGGACTTTAATGTGACTCTATCCTCAACCGAGCACTCTCGCGCTTTGGATTATCGAAGTGATCAAACGGGTATGACGCACTTTCAAGAAGTTACAACCGACTGTGTGTTGCTGGATCTACCTTATATTGGTGCTCTTTTTACGTGGTGGAAGAAAAGAGACGAGGACCCTATTGGGAAGAAACTAGACAGGGCTCTTGTAAATGGGGAATGGCTGCAGAGATATCCTCAGTCTTTTGCTAAATTTGAAGCAGGAGGGGTTTCAGATCATGCAAGATGTATGGTCAGGCTTTCAGGAGACCTTGATGAAGAAAGCCATTTCGGTTCTTTAACTATCTGGCAAATCATGAGGATTTTCTACATACTGTCAAAGAAGTTTGGGATACATCGCCTAAGCTATACCATTCTCGTTCAACTTTGTCATGTTTTCATAGGAAATTAAAACTGCTTAAGTTCAATCTAAGAGCTCTGAACCGGACCAGATATGGTGATTTACCGAACAGAACCAAGCAAACTTATGAGGAGCTTTGTGCTTGTCAGAACAGAGTGCTCACTGACCCCAGCCCTCTAAAATGTTCTCAAGAGTCTAAGGCTTCCGCTCGCTGGCAGAAGCTTGCAAGAATAGAGGAGAAATTTTGGTTACAGAAGTCGTGTATAAGATGGCTGCAGGCTGGAGATCTGAATACGGTTTTCTATCATCGTTTCGTTCAGACTTGGACTGCTAGAAACGCTATTCAAAGCCTCACTACAGAGATTGGAGAATTCTTACTGCATCTATTGACATTAAGAGAGCAGCGGTCTCACACTTCCAAAGATTCTTACAAACGCAGGATATCACTGGACTAGAGGGTACGGGTGCTGATCTCTGTGGTCTACTGACGTATAGGTGCCCAGGAGGTGTATGTGCACAGCTGGTTGCTCCTGTCTCAGGACGCGAGATATATGATGACCTGACGGCTACACAAAATAATTCTACGCTGCGGCTTGGCCTGTGATTGGCAGAGATTTCATTACTGCGATTCAGTCTTTCTTCCTCTTTGGATTTCTCCCTACATGAATAAATGCAACAAGTCTAACATTGATCCCGAAGACCGAAAATGCACAGATGATGAAAGACTTCAGGCCCATAGCATGCTGCAATCTGTTGTACAAGGTAATCTCGAAGGTGTTAGCTAACATGCTCAAGCTCATATTTCCAGGAGGTATAGAGGCGAATCAGAGTGCATTCATAAAAGAAAGGCTGCTGTTGGAAAATGTTCTCTTGGCATCTGAGCTGATAAATGGCTATCACAAGGCCTCCTGCTCAGCAAGATGTGCAATCAAAGGCTTCTTCACGAGCGCCAGAGGAATAAGGCAGGGATGCTCGGTTTTAGTAAATGGAAGTCTTGAAGGCTTCTTCACGAGCGCCAGAGGAATAAGGGAGCTTGTACGTCATTCTTAGTAATGTGCTCTCAAAATTGCTCAACCAAGCAGCCGAAGAGGGGAAGTTTGCTTATCATCCTCAGTGCCAAGGAGTCAAGCTCACTCATTTGAGTTTCGCAGACGACATCCTGGTTTTTATTGATGGCACCTCAGAATCTTTAAACGGGATTATGGAGGTTCTGAAAGAATTTGCAGAGATATATGGACTTCATATAAATGAAGCAAAGTCCCAAATATATGTAGCAGGAAGTAACCATATGTTAATGATTACTGAAGCGGAGGCATTGGGAATTGGAGTTGGAAACCTACCTATTCGATACTTAGGTATGCCATTAAGCACAAAATCTTTAACAACTCATGACTATGAGCCTTTGATAGATAAGATCAGAAGGAAGATGCTCTGCTGGTCGAACAAGAGCCTGTCCTTCGCTGAGCGATTCCAATTGATTCAGTCGGTTATTGTGAGCATGATGAATTTTCGGAGCTCTGCTTTTATACTCCCTGATAACTGTCTGGACACAATAGAAAGCATGTGCAGTGCCTTTCTTTGGTCAGGATCGCCTATGCAAACTCTGAAAGCAAAGGTGAGCTGGGAAGATTTATGTTACCCTAAGGAGGAGAGAGGGCTTGGGTTGAGGACGCTTAGAGATACATCTAAGGTTTATGCTTTAGGCTTATATGGCGTATTTTCACTCAACCAACTTCACTGTGGGTTTGTTGGATCAAGCGCTACTTGCTTAGACAGAGTTCCTTTTGGGATGTAAGAGATGATAATAAGGGATCATGGATTTGGTGGAAATTACTTAAGCTGAGGGACATTGTGATAACCCGCCCTTCGGGATTAAAAAAAAAAAAAAATGAATGTGGAGCCGAGCATTTGGGAGTCTAAGTATCAGGAGGAATGTTGAGTTTTGATCACATAAAACTTGACATGATTCGAAGAAAAGAGAAGACTGGTCGAACATCAACTTGGTGGTCGAACCGCGGGCGGTAAGGATCGATCGGCAAATTTCGAAGAACGAGGTGGTCGAAGAATTGTTTGCGAGGGAACTATGAGTCGAATAAGCTGCTCGACCATAGTTAGAAGATGTCTTAGATTGATCAGACGAAAGTTTTGGAAGCATAACATTTTTGGAAGCACGACGTTTCAGAAGCTCGAAGTTTTGAAGACCGACGTTTTGAAGACCGACGTTTCTTCATTACGAAGTTTTCTCGGAAAATCTTCGTATCAGTAAAATATTATTCTGGAGACATAATAAGTTGGAAGCAGGATGGTAATTAAGCAGGACGGGAAGCAAGCACGACGGGATCGAAGCACGACGGAGAAAACCCGAAATCGGGTAAAAACCCTAATTTCGGTATTATGGAATTCTTCGAGGAAGCCGGAGGCTCGGGAAATATTTTTACAGGATATCAGAATTCATCTGGAGTCTATTAAAAATATTTAGAGCATCAGAATGGGAGCGGAAAAATATTCGGGATTGATCACGGGTCAGAAATTTGTCGGAAGGGTAAAAAATCGCGTAAACCGACCGAGAAGCTCGAGGTGGCTCGTTGCATGGGTTCAGAACGTGGTGTCAAGCATCTAACAAGCTGAGTGTCTCCAGAAGCTCGAGGTGTCGCCGTGCATGGAAGCTGTACATGCAGCCTGACATGTAGAAGCACGAGGTGGATCGACCAAGCACGAGGTGTCTCCGCGCATGCAACCGAAGCATGCTGATCGACATGTGTGTACTGGTGTGGCTTCTTGCATGCACTACAGGCATGCATACTGACATGTGGGAGGAGTGGTGGCGTCCTGCATGTGTCCTGGACATGCAGCCTGACATGTGGAGCACGAGGTGCCGCCGCGCATGCGTCCGGAGCCATGCGAAGCGACACACGGGCTGCCACCAACCTGAAGCTGATTGGCTGGTGTCTCCTATAAATACCCCACGACCCCAGCTCATTTATTCACATCCAGACCTGTCCAAACCAAGTTAAAAATGTGAGAGAGAAGTAGAAAAAGAAAGGAAGTGATTCCGAGCTATTTCGAGAATTTTAGAGAGTTTTCGAGGTCAGTTCTCTACTGATTTCGAGTCAGCGCCTAGGGACGGTTCTGTCCAACTGAATTCGTCCAGGGCACTCAGTTCCTTTTATGATCAAGTGGAGATGCTTTCCGGAGTTAGTTCAGTTCTACGGGTTCATATCAGTCGAAGTTCTGCTCGATACTCCGCCGGGAAGTCCGAAGAACTGTCCAGAAGCTAAAGGAGGTTCTGTCCGAGTCAAGATCAGTTTGTCGAGGCCTGTCAGTTTCTTCATGGTGAAGCCGAGGTTCTTTCCAAGTCAAGATCAGTCCAAGTCGAGATCAGTCCAGTCCACTCCATTCAAGTCGTCCCTTGGGTTTTGGCCAAGTCCTCTCCGATCAACCAGCTACTTCTCGCCTAGAACACTGTGAGTTGGTTTTGTGTGAATTCCATTTGGAATTTAGGGTAGATCGAGTAGCATATAGATTGGAATGATCAATCTATTGAATGGTAGAGTCCTTAGGGTTATTTATTTATGGAACTGGACTCAGTTTAGCAAGGGCTAAGCTGAGATGAATGGAATTAAGACTGAGTTGATAACCTGACTAGGACTAGGGCTAGGATGCATCATGTTTTCTATTCTTGTGTGTTGATATGATTGAGTGCAGGTTCCCGTTATCTTTAAAGATAGTGTCGTAGCAGGAGGCCGAACTATCTGGGTAACGGTTTGATTGAGTAGATTGATTGAGTAGATTTAATTAAATGCTTGCTCGTTTAATTAATCTTGTTGATTGAGGTTAGTCATCTCTTGGTAAGGGAGTGACTAACTGGTTGAGTGGTTTAGTTTTGGGTTGGAGTCTTGTCCCTTAGGTCTTTCCTAGGGATAATTGTGTCGAGTGTGTGTTATGCCGACAGCAGGTGCGAAACCCGCCCATGCTAGGCATGTTTTGGGGTGGACTAGTGTTTCCTCGCCCTCGTATTCAGCGGGTTCAAGGAAACCCCTTATTCGCTGGATCGGGAAGACTCAGATAGACGGGGTCATGGCCTATGGCTGAGTGATTACACGACGGTGTAATGTGGCAGTGACCCGAAGGACTGTGGGCTGTCGTGCGGTGACCCGAAGGACTGTGGGCCGCGGTCGGTTGAAAGTTCCTTCTTTTGGCCTTTGTGGTAGGGAGATAGGATATTGCCGATAGAGAGGAGGAACACGAAGTCACCAGGGCCCAGGTTAGAGTGTTGTGTTAGTGTGTCGTAGAGGGTTATGGAACCCTCGAGTCAATGTAGCACTGATATACGGTGTTACGAGTAAGATCGAGTCATTGGTAGTTACTATCTTGTTATTATTGTGATTGTGTTTGGTTGTTGATTGTTTGCTTGCAGGTTCTGACATTAAGTCCTAAGTCTGGTTTAGGTACCGGATTAGGCTTGTGTGTATTTTGTTAGTGTAGGCCTGACGTTGGCCTGTATGTGTTTGAGGGATTGCTTGTGAAGGGTGGTGGATATTAAAGCTATGCGGTATCATTGGTTGGCCGATCATGTTCTTGTTTGATTGTTGGTCGACCGGCTCATGATACTTGTATAGTCTAAGTGTCTAACACTACATGAGTACTGAACTCAAGTGTATATATGGTTAACTAGGGATTGGTTGTTGACTTGTTTAAATGCAGGTTCCCGTTACTTGAAGTTAGATTATGGCAGGAGGCCAAGTCTAACTTAGTAACGGTTTGCTTAGCCTTAGCTTATATTGCATGCTAGGGCTAGATTGATTGTTATTTTGGGTTGTCTGGGTTAGAGTCTAGGTTGCGGGTAGAGGCTGCCAGCTCACTGAGTAATACTAGATTACTCATCCAACTCCGTTGTCCGTTTTGCAGGTCGCTTTAGGTAAGGATGATTGGATAGCATGGTGCTGGACGTTAGGACCGCCGGTGTAGATTTTCATGCCTTTTGTAAACGGTACTGTGAATTATGTTATGTTGACTCGATTTGGCATTAGGCCGGGCCCAGTCTGGAATTATTCAATGTATGAATATTTCTTAAATCAATAAAAGTAATTGTTTTATATGCGCTACATGAGTACTCTGATATTTGACTAGTCCGGTCTAACACAACGTTAGGTCGTGGTACGGGTTGAAAAGCTTTAGGCCTCGATCTAACGGAAAACGCTAACTCTAGGTACAGGTTGCAAAGCCTTGTGCCTTGACGCAGCGGGACGTGTTAGTGGACGAACTGGTCGAGGTCGTGGAGTAAATTTTGTGACTCTGGCCGGATCGTCTCTAACCCGTCACGTAGCGCTCCCGGACCATGGTGTTGGGTTGGAGGGTCAGTCATGTTCTTGTTTGATTGTTGGCTGGCCGGTTGGCCTTTCATCTCCAACCCTTGGTGTGGGTCGTCCGTCGGTCATGTTCTTGTTTGATTGTTGGCCGGTGGGTTGACCTATGCCAAGGGACGGTTCGGGGGTGTTATAGAGGTGGTATCAGAGCATGGTTTCGTCCATGCTTCCGGAACTCATGATTTAATCGGTTTTAAATATTTATCGAGTCAAAATGAGTCACAAAAGGCATTAGGGAAACCGGTCACGTCCAGCAATAAGATTTATTGTTTAAGGAATTACGATTGAGATAGTGGAATCTAGAATTGCTAGGTTGCTGGTTAGCACTGTTAGGTTGCTGGTTAGCATTGCTAGGTTGTTTGATTAGCATTGCTAGGTTGTTGTTAGTAGACTGTTGGGATTAGTTGTCTACTAACTTGTGTGTGAAGTGTTCTTTTGAATTGCAGCGAGTAAGTGTGTTCGTTGATAGGAACTTTAAGGGATGAAAACCTTAAAGTGGAGGGAGTTCAAGGCCAAACCCAAACCCGAAGCGAAAGAGGAGAGACAGATTCAGAGAACTGGGCTGTGGTATGGACTGGACAGATGGAAAGAAACAAGACTTCGTTGGGAAAGGACTTCATCAGTATCTGGGAAATAAGAGATCGAGGAAATGGTTGGAGTAATCAGAGGCGCAGATTGGCAAGATCGTATCATGGGAAATTAGTTGGGCAGCAAAGTAAAAACTAAGAAGAAGACGCAGTGATCATTCAAGTGAAGATTTATGAAGATGATTGTGGTGACATTGGGAAGGACACTCAAGGGACAGTGAAAGACAGAGTGAAGAGATATAAAGACGATTATGGCGACTTTAGACAGTATACACAAAGAGACATGGGCAAGCAAAGTAAAGAGTTATGAAGACGAGTTGAGATTAAGTGAAGCATGAGAAATCAAGAAGTGAAGAAATGAAAGGATTCAAGACCGAGGAAATGCATGGAGATGTATTAAGATGGAGCGAGTTCAGAATCAGAAAATCTAGAAGAAGACTGAAGAAATCAAGGGGAGATATCTAAGGCCAACCGATAAAGAAGCACATCTAGTGATCAAGACAAAGTTATGTAATGAGGAGATATGGAAGAGTTGTTATCAAGGTGGAGCACGTTCAAAATCCAAAGTGTTTATGGAGACCCAAAGAAACCGAAAGAAAGGCGAGCCAGCAAAGAACCATATCTTATGACCAAGACCGCAAGACGAAGTTATTCAAAAGCTGAACATCATCACTACACATCAAGGAGGAACATTTCGTGAAGCTAAGCAATTGCGCAACTAAGAATTCGAGGACGAATTCTATTAAGGAGGGGAGAATGTGATAACCCGCCCTTCGGGATTAAAAAAAAAAAAAAAAAAATGAATGTGGAGCCGCGCATTTGGGAGTCTAAGTATCAGGAGGAATGTTGAGTTTTGATCACATAAAACTTGACATGATTCAAAGAAAAGAGAAGACTGGTCGAACATCAACTTGGTGGTCGAACCGCGGGCGGTAAGGATCGATCGGCAAATTTCGAAGAACGAGGTGGTCGAAGAATTGTTTGCGAGGGAACTATGAGTCGAATAAGCTGCTCGACCATAGTTAGAAGATGTCTTAGATTGATCAGACGAAAGTTTTGGAAGCATAACATTTTTGGAAGCACGACGTTTCAGAAGCTCGACGTTTTGAAGACCGACGTTTCTTCATTACGAAGTTTTCTCGGAAAATCTTCGTATCAGTAAAATATTATTCTGGAGACATAATAAGTTGGAAGCAGGACGGGAATTAAGCAGGACGGGAAGCAAGCACGACGGGATCGAAGCACGACGGGGAAAACCCGAAATCGGGTAAAAACCCTAATTTCGGTATTATGGAATTCTTCGAGGAAGCCGGAGGCTCGGGAAATATTTTTACAGGATATCAGAATTCATCTGGAGTCTATTAAAAATATTTAGAGCATCAGAACGGGAGCGGAAAAATATTCGGGATTGATCACGGGTCAGAAATTTGTCGGAAGGGTAAAAAATCGCGTAAACCGACCGAGAAGCTCGAGGTGGCTCGTTGCATGGGTTCAGAACGTGGTGTCAAGCATCTAACAAGCTGAGTGTCTCCAGAAGCTCGAGTTGTCGCCGTGCATGGAAGCTGTACATGCAGCCTGACATGTAGAAGCACGAGGTGGATCGACCAAGCACGAGGTGTCTCCGCGCATGCAACCGAAGCATGCTGATCGACATGTGTGTACTGGTGTGGCTTCTTGCATGCACTCCAGGCATGCATCCTGACATGTGGGAGGAGTGGTGGCGTCCTGCATGTGTCCTGGACATGCAGCCTGACATGTGGAGCACGAGGTGCCGCCGCGCATGCGTCCGGAGCCATGCGAAGCGACACACGGGCTGCCACCAACCTGAAGCTGATTGGCTGGTGTCTCCTATAAATACCCCACGACCCCAGCTCATTTATTCACATCCATACCTGTCCAAACCAAGTTAAAAACGTGAGAGAGAAGTAGAAAAAGAAAGGAAGTGATTCCGAGCTATTTCGAGAATTTTAGAGAGTTTTCGAGGTCAGTTCTCTACTGATTTCGAGTCAGCGCCTAGGGACGGTTCTGTCCAACTGAATTCGTCCAGGGCACTCAGTTCCTTTTATGATCAAGTGGAGATGCTTTCCGGAGTTAGTTCAGTTCTACGGGTTCATATCAGTCGAAGTTCTGCTCGATACTCCGCCGGGAAGTCCGAAGAACTGTCCAGAAGCTAAAGGAGGTTCTGTCCGAGTCAAGATCAGTTTGTCGAGGCCTGTCAGTTTCTTCATGGTGAAGCCGAGGTTCTTTCCAAGTCAAGATCAGTCCAAGTCGAGATCAGTCCAGTCCACTCCATTCAAGTCGTCCCTTGGGTTTTGGCCAAGTCCTCTCCGATCAACCAGCTACTTCTCGCCTAGAACACTGTGAGTTGGTTTTGTGTGAATTCCATTTGGAATTTAGGGTAGATCGAGTAGCATATAGATTGGAATGATCAATCTATTGAATGGTAGAGTCCTTAGGGTTATTTATTTATGGAACTGGACTCAGTTTAGCAAGGGCTAAGCTGAGATGAATGGAATTAAGACTGAGTTGATAACCTGACTAGGACTAGGGCTAGGATGCATCATGTTTTCTATTCTTGTGTGTTGATATGATTGAGTGCAGGTTCCCGTTATCTTTAAAGATAGTGTCGTAGCAGGAGGCCGAACTATCTGGGTAACGGTTTGATTGAGTAGATTGATTGAGTAGATTTAATTAAATGCTTGCTCGTTTAATTAATCTTGTTGATTGAGGTTAGTCATCTCTTGGTAAGGGAGTGACTAACTGGTTGAGTGGTTTAGTTTTGGGTTGGAGTCTTGTCCCTTAGGTCTTTCCTAGGGATAATTGTGTCGAGTGTGTGTTATGCCGACAGCAGGTGCGAAACCCGCCCATGCTAGGCATGTTTTGGGGTGGACTAGTGTTTCCTCGCCCTCGTATTCAGCGGGTTCAAGGAAACCCCTTATTCGCTGGATCGGGAAGACTCAGATAGAGGGAGTCATGGCCTATGGCTGAGTGATTACACGACGGTGTAATGTGGCAGTGACCCGAAGGACTGTGGGCTGTCGCGCGGTGACCCGAAGGACTGTGGGCCGCGGTCGGTTGAAAGTTCCTTCTTTTGGCCTTTGTGGTAGGGAGATAGGATATTGCCGATAGAGAGGAGGAACACGAAGTCACCAGGGCCCAGGTTAGAGTGTTGTGTTAGTGTGTCGTAGAGGGTTATGGAACCCTCGAGTTAATGTAGCACCGATATACGGTGTTACGAGTAAGATCGAGTCATTGGTAGTTACTATCTTGTTATTATTGTGATTGTGTTTGGTTGTTGATTGTTTGCTTGCAGGTTTTGACATTAAGTCCTAAGTCTGGTTTAGGTACCGGATTAGGCTTGTGTGTATTTTGTTAGTGTAGGCCTGACGTTGGCCTGTATGTGTTTGAGGGATTGCTTGTGAAGGGTGGTGGATATTAAAGCTATGCGGTATCATTGGTTGGCCGATCATGTTCTTGTTTGATTGTTGGTCGACCGGCTCATGATACTTGTATAGTCTAAGTGTCTAACACTACATGAGTACTGAACTCAAGCGTATATATGGTTAATTAGGGATTGGTTGTTGACTTGTTTAAATGCAGGTTCCCGTTACTTGAAGTTAGATTATGGCAGGAGGCCAAGTCTAACTTAGTAACGGTTTGCTTAGCCTTAGCTTATATTGCATGCTAGGGCTAGATTGATTGTTATTTTTGGTTGTCTGGGTTAGAGTCTAGGTTGCGGGTAGAGGCCGCCAGCTCACTGAGTAATACTAGATTACTCATCCAACTCCGTTGTCCTTTTTGCAGGTCGCTTTAGGTAAGGATGATTGGATAGCATGGTGCTGGACGTTAGGAACGCCGGTGTAGATTTTCATGCCTTTTGTAAACGGTACTGTGAATTATGTTATGTTGACTCGATTTGGCATTAGGCCGGGCCCAGTCTGGAATTATTCAATGTATGAATATTTCTTAAATCAATAAAAGTAATTGTTTTATATGTGCTACATGAGTACTCTGATATTTGACTAGTCGGGTCTAACACAACGTTAGGTCGTGGTACGGGTTGAAAAGCTTTAGGCCTCGATCTAACGGAAAACGCTAACTCTAGGTACAGGTTGCAAAGCCTTGTGCCTTGACGCAGCGGGACGTGTTAGTGGACGAACTGGTCGAGGTCGTGGAGTAAATTTTGTGACTCTGGCCGGATCGTCTCTAACCCGTCACGTAGCGCTCCCGGACCATGGTGTTGGGTTGGACGGTCAGTCATGTTCTTGTTTGATTGTTGGCTGGCCGGTTGGCCTTTCATCTCCAACCCTTGGTGTGGGTCGTCCGTCGGTCATGTTCTTGTTTGATTGTTGGCCGGTGGGTTGACCTATGCCAAGGGACGGTTCGGGGGTGTTACAGACATGGCCTATGAGTTCATGAAAATAGAGGTTCGAGATGGATAAACTATACATTTCTGGTTCGATAATTAGATGGGTATGAGGAAATTAATCGAAGTCACAGGAGCCATTGGCACTACGTATTTGGGTCTTCCTCGAAAAGCACTGGTGTGTGATGCGGGTTCAGGTTATGGCTGGAGTATGAGAAACAAGCGCAGCAGAAGGTTTCACGTGTTATATAATCAGATTCTTACAGAGCCTGTCCCTGATGCAGATAGGGGAACTGATCTGGTTCTGGGGAAGCAAGGAGAGGATGATTTCCAGGATAAGTTCTGTACTGCAAAGACTTGGGAGCAGATAAGGATCAAGAAGCCGAAGGTTGAATGGTGCAGGGTCGTTTGGTTCACGCAGAGTGTTCCTAGGTACGCATTTATCACTTGGCTAGCAGTACAGAACATGCTGTCTACTAGAGACAGGACGAGGAGTTAGGGTATCACGCAGGGTTGTGGACTCTGTGGAGAGTGGGACGAGACAATAGATCATCTCTTTTTTGCTTGTCCTTACTCATTCACAGTTTGGGAAAGTCTGGTGAGAGGCTTCTTTGGCCAGAGGACAAACTCCGACTGGACCCTCACACTCAATGCGATCCAGCGAAACAGGTTGAATCGTCTTGATTCCATCCTAATCAAGATGATCTTTCAAACAGTCATTTACTATGTATGGAGGGAAAGAAATACGAGGCGGCACCAGGGTAAATGGACATCCATGGACCAGCTGCGAAAGGTTATTGATAGGTCGATGAAGAACAGAATCATGTCACTGAAGTATGGTCCGCAGCATCGAAACGCTGGACTTCTGCAGAGATGGTTTCCGCTCACCAACTAGTTTAGAAGATGGAATTCCATATAATCACACATTATTCTTTACAGTATATTCTTCGTAGCCTGATTCTTTTGTAAATGAAACTCTTTCATGATTGATCAATAAATTTGAAATTTCATCAAAAAAAAAAAATCATTGAACCAAAAAATCCATTTTAAAATCTTTTTTCAATCATCACATTATCTTATCTACTATATTTATGGTCTCTTTGACTTAAACACGAAATATTTTATAATTGCAAAATTATCATATGTCTTTAAAGCTTATATATTGAACGATTAACATATATATTCTTCAGTGTGCATTGCAATAATCACACATTTATATTGATATCTAATTATCACATTTATTTTATTTTATTTTTAATTGAATACATAACATTTTTCTATTGTAAATTTCTAATTGTTTTTTAATTTTTCTAATTTTCTCTAATAAATAATTTATAAGTTCTTATAAATTATTTAAATTTTCTGATAAAATAATATTTAAACCATCATCATTAATTTTATAAATGTTATTGAATTTATATAAATGATTTATAGGGCTTGTATGAATTATATAATACACTATAGTTATTATACACTTATATATGAATATAATTTTTGATGTAAAATATAAAATTATTATATTCATTTATATATATTTTTTAATTATATAGTTTATAAATATAAAAATAATTAATCAAACATCATAACTCTTTCTATAATTTCAATAATTAGTTACCATAAATCACCATTTGTAATATTATTCGATTATTTGGAAAGTGATATTAATTTGTTCTGGACGTAATATATATTTTTTAAATCAAAATAAATGAAATAAAAATTAGAAATCATCGACCAACTAAATTATAAGAAATGTTTAAGACTTCACCAATGATGGACAGTAGACACATAAGAAAGTGTAACTTAAGTGACTTCTTGTTAAATAAATAATTTACATTTTTATAAATGATTTTTATAATTTTATAAATTATTTTAAAATTGGGATAAATTGATTTTTTAATAGATTATAAATAAGTTTTAAGTCTTTAAAAACATTATTAATGATTTATAAAGCATGTGTGGACTTGATATGATTTTAAAGTCATTATATATGAATATATGAATATAATTCATTATGTAAAATATAAAATTATTATATTTATTTTTAGATAGTTTTTTTTGTTCGCTATATTATATAGTTTATAAATATCAAAAATAATTGATCAAACATTATTAGCCTTTCTCTAACTTCGAAAATTAGTTACCATAAGTTATGATTTGAAATATTTTTTACATTATTTGGAAAGTAATGTATATTGATTCTACACTTACCTTAAATTTTTAGATCTTAATTATTACAATAAATAAAAATTAAAAATCATCAACCAATTAAATTTTAAAAAGTTCATAAGACTTCACAAGTAAGTGTGACACATAAGGAAAAGTCACGTAAGTGACTTCTCATTTAACATATAAGATGATTATTATAATTTATGAATAATAAATTATATATATATTATTTATTATTAGTAAGTATTTCTGCAGTTCAAAAGGTAATCGTCACAGTTTTTTTTTTTTTTTTGGTAAAAGTAATCTTCACAGTTTTATAGGGCATAGCGCATAGGTGGCATAAACAGCTCCCTAAAACGTTTCTTAACACTTTGATCCCATTTGAAACTGTATTTGTTTTATTTGTCTGGTATATTTATTTTTAGACTAGGTCTAGGGGATGTAGAGAGAACAAAACCTCATGAAAAAACTATGTGTCTTCTTTAGTTTACGCATTTACATATCACATTGATGAAACATATAAATATATCCTGAAAATCCAAAATTTCAAATGGTACCAAAGAGGATTCATGCTAGAGATCTTGTAAATCTGATCTTGTTTCGGGTAGATTATGGATTGGTGGCTAGGAGCCTAGGAGTATATTATCTGAAGGAGATGAGGAAGAGAACTTGTAAGTGAAGTAATAAAAGAGTTGAATTAGTGATGTGACCGAGAAGTATGAAGTTCCATGGATACATTTCTGATGAATGGCATGTGAATTTATTTTCGATTAATTAATGGTAATCAGTCGTATATTGCTTGAGGAATTCCTTGGTGGATACATGGTAGGATCATGGAAAAAAGTTTGGCATTATCACGAGAATTCAGAGTTGTTGATCTTTTGATTTTTGAATAAACTTATTGATGTATGTTTCGTAGGATATCATGATATTTACTTATTTTGATTAATTTATTATTATAAATATTTATAACTAAATATATAACTATAATATATCCATATAATTATTCATTAAGGGTACCAATGACTTTAACCAATTTATTCATTAAGGGTACCAATGACTTTAACCAATTTAACTTTTAAAGTGAAAAATTTAATACGAAAATTACATAAAATCATGGAGAACATGACAATTAAAATTACTTTTCGAATGCAAAAAAATTAATTCAAATAATAGTAATATACATTATTCAAACTAATTATTTAACATAAAATAGGGATTTTTTAGAAGTTTTGACTATGTCGTTGGATGTAAAGGAGGAGTAGACTGACTCTCATGTGTTGTTTATGATATTAGATGAGCTTAGAACCTGAAACCAATTGATAAGTGGATTGACCCCATATATCTTATATATTATTTATGTTTACTTTCAACTTTCAATTTGGGAGACTTTGTCTCTAGTAAGCACACTCGAGATTTGATGGCTCTTTTAACTTTCGGAAAAATATAGATGGACCAACTTTGGATTGCGGATCGGGTTGGATTGCGGATCGGATTGGATTGCGTAGATAGGGATATGATACCATATTAAGTTCGATAAGTTTTTAACTAAAACCAATTTGTGATGACTGGGTTGGTATGTATATTTATATTATTATATATTATTTATGATCACTTCCAACATCTAGTGTGAGAGTTTGTTTTTAATATTGTTCTCATATTGAAACAGACATAATCGACAGAGATATTAAGATAGATGTGATGGCAGTGTGTGATGCAATTATTCAGGCTTTGTGATGCATCATGGTTGGTGGTGCATAAGGTTCACCATTCACTGGATGCAGCTGTCAGAAAGGGAGGTTCGCAACTATCATGAGTGTTCAGAACAAGATTGAATATCCATATAAACTCTCAAGAAGCTGATGTGAGGAGAAGTCCTCATGGAGGGGCATAGTAAGTTTTTGTTTCAAATTAAGAAGACATGGGTTGTTGTGGTATGGGATCAATCACATGACAATCATAATAGACTCATAAAGTGCTCAAAGCTTGGAGGCGTTTGGTTTTGGATTTGGTCTTCGACAGGCTGAGTTTCGGATTAAGGAGTTAAAGACTGGTTGTAATCTAAAATTTTCGCTAGATCATGTTATATGAGTCGGAAGACTCAAAAGAATTTTATTGTGGAGCTTATTTTTCTTGGACAAGTAAGTGTTTTGCTCGGAATAAATTTCGATACAAAAGGACGTTGTGACAGTAAAGGGTCAATATGATTATGATCGCAAGTTTGGAAATAAGGCATTGTGATAATCGGATGATGATCGTCTACAAAAGTCTTGATATTAAGAAGCTGTGATCACAAGATGTTGGTATGAGGCAAGGGTCCTGATCATACCATCTTTTAAGAGAATGCTAAAGCCGAGTTCGGAATTGTGTCTCACGTGTTCTTGTCAAGCTTAGAGAGAAACCGGGAATATCTCTGATGATGTAATAGTATGGTAGGTTGATATTTGACAGCGGCTATAAGACGCTGGAATAATAAATATCACTAGGCTTATGGTTTGTATAAGAGTGTGACCATTTAAGCAGGGAGAGAATGAAATGCGATGACATAGGGGTGTGTTAAAGTTGATCTGATGTGAAGCTGCTGTATGTGATTTGGTTGTTTGATCTGTTAATGGGTTTGAAGTGTCGCACTTAAATAAAAATGGGGAGAACGAAAGAACATGTGTTACTTAGGTGTAAGACAGAAAATTATTGTGTTGATAAAAAAAAAAGACAGAAATTATTGTTGTTACAATGAACCGAATGTTTATTTCAACACAGATGAAGTTGACATGTTATTGACACATACACAAAGTGTGATGAGAGAATAAAAGATGTTTTCAAAAAGCTTCTTCGTATGTTGCTTACGACTGGTGTAGCTTAGAGAAGAAGCAATTTACATCATATTAAAGAGTGTGATGGATAATATGAGAAAAGGAAAGATAGAAATGTTTAAGAGCATACAACATCGATCAAACATATATATAGTGTGTGAAATCTGAACTTTCATCGTTCTCGTAGCTAAAAAACTGAAAATATGACAATCACACCCAATGTAAAGTGCCATTTCCTAGCAAGATTAGTAGATAATCGCAGTCTAGTAGCATTCCTTGCATTGAGTCCCAAACATATGAAAAAAAACCCAAGCAGTTTATTTATATATAAAAGAAAAAGGAAACAAAACAACAACAGCGAGTACGTCTGGGAACAACCAAAAGTAGTACAACAACTGACAAACCCAAATTACCACACAAAAGAAACTGGAAACTGAAACTAAGTCTTTTACCATATGATCGATCACCAGCTTCATCTCTCAGTACTTAGTGCGACCATCCCCTTCTGTTATTACATCTTTGAAAGTGCCACCACTTGGGATCATCGGTAACACATGTTCTTGGTGCGGACATATCACATCCAACAGGTATGGTCCTGGTGTATCCAGCATTGTCTGAATAGCTTCTCGGAGTTCTTCTTTCTTCGTCACTCTCGCAGCTGGAATCCCGCAAGCTCCTGCAAACTGCAGCATGTTAGGGAAGATCTCGTTCTCCCTTGCCGGGTCCCCGAGATAAGTGTGAGCTCTGTTAGCTTTGTAGAACCGATCTTCCCATTGCATGACCATCCCAAGATGCTGGTTGTTTAACAAGAGTATCTTCACAGGAAGATTCTCTACACGGATTGTGGCCAGCTCTTGAACGTTCATTATGAAGCTTCCATCACCGTCAATATCCACAACAATCGCATCAGGGTTCGCCACAGACGCTCCAATCGCAGCAGGAAGTCCAAAACCCATAGCTCCGAGGCCTGATGACGACAGCCACTGTCTCGGCTTCCTGTACTTGTAAAACTGCGCCGCCCACATCTGATGCTGTCCAACACCAGTACTGATAATTGCCTTCCCTTCGGTTAGCTCGTCGAGGATCTGAATCGCGTACTGCGGAGGAATGGCTTCTCCAAACGTTTTGAAGCTCAAAGGGAACTTCTGTTTCTGCTCGCTCAACTCACTCCTCCAAACACCGAAATCAAGCTTGAGCTCCTCCGCCCGGTTCTCAAGAACCTTGTTCATCCCTTGCAAAGCCAGCTTTACATCACCACACACAGACACGTGAGGTGTCTTATTCTTCCCAATCTCAGCAGAATCAATGTCTATGTGCACAATTTTAGCCCTGCTAGCGAAAGCCTCGAGCTTTCCCGTGACACGGTCATCAAACCTAACACCAAACGCCAGCAACAAATCACTATGCTCCACAGCGTAGTTAGCATACACAGTCCCGTGCATGCCAAGCATCTGCAGGGACAACTCATCGTTACAAGGATAAGAGCCAAGCCCCATCAAAGTACTCGCAACGGGGATCCCAGTAAGCTCGACAAATCTCCCCAGTTCTTCACTCGAGTTCAAGCTTCCACCACCAACGTACAAAACAGGCCTCTTAGACTCCGAGATCAACCTAACGATCTGACCTAACTGAGAAACTTCCGGAGGCTGAGGCAACCTAGACATGTAGCCAGGTAAGCGCATAGGTTGATCCCAGTTAGGAATCGCAAGCTGCTGCTGAATATCCTTAGGAACATCAACCAAAACCGGTCCGGGTCTACCGGAAGTAGCTAGAAAGAAAGCTTCTTGAACGATCCTAGGTATGTCATCAACATCCATCACCAAATAGTTATGTTTCGTAATAGACCTCGTTACCTCAACGATTGGTGTCTCTTGGAAGGCGTCAGTACCGATCATCCGGCGAGGGACCTGTCCTGTAATGGCGACAAGAGGAACACTGTCAAGCATCGCGTCTGCTAACCCGCTGACGAGGTTGGTAGCTCCGGGACCCGAAGTGGCTATGCAGATTCCCGGTTTGCCGGAGGAACGAGCGTAACCCTCGGCGGCGAAGACTCCTCCTTGTTCGTGACGGGGAAGGACGTTACGGATGGTGGAGGAGCGAGTCAAGGCTTGGTGGATCTCCATGGAAGCACCTCCGGGATAAGCAAAGACGGTTTCGACGCCTTGACGCTCGAGGGCTTCGACGAGGATATCAGCACCCTTGCGGGGCTCGTCGGGAGCGTAGCGGGAGACGAAAGTCTTGTTCTTGTCGGTTTTTTCAGGGGAAGGAGGTGCGACATTGACGGGTGAGTTGAGAACGGCGGAGATGGCGAGAGGACGGTGGAGACGGGAGGAGTCTTTCTGTGGGGTTAAGGAGAAGGGAAGGGAGAATCTGGAAATGGGTAGAGGGGATTTGGAAGAAGGTTTAGCGGTTAAGGAGATCGGAGAAGACGATGTTGCCGCCGCCATGGTTAGAGGAGAGAGAGATGATGAATGAGTTTGTGAACGTGAATCGTTTTATAAAACGAGACTTGTGAGGGTTTTGTTTGTTTACGAAAATACCCTTGGAATATGATTTTTGTTTGTTTGGTCTTTTTTTTTTATTAATTATGGATGAATAGAAACGAATCTAATCTCGTTTTTTGTCACTTCACTTATTAAATAAAATGTAGAATTTGTGGATCTAACTGTTCTTGATTTCTTGATTGTGAGACCTGAATCTAAGCAACAAAGTTGGGAAACTGCAGCAATAGAGTTATTTATATAAAACAATGAAGTAGTTTTATTTTACAGAAATTAGGACCAAATCCGTAATATATTTGCATTTAAAAATGTGCACTAAGAACGTTTAGGCTACAATATCTATTATTATAAAGAAGAATTTTCTTCACTCTTAGACTATCTACCTCAGCTTCCATGTTACTAAGTCGTTCAACTTGAGCGTGAAACTTTATATAGATAAGTGGATTTCCCCCGTGCTGACACATGTCATTCAGGAACGAAACTCATGGTTTCATTAAACGCAAATGTTGATGGGCTTCCGTTGGTTATTACGTTGGGCTCTGAGTTTGGCCAGCAAGACCAAAGCACAAACTTTAGAGTTCCTGTTCTTCTTCCACACTGAATCGAAAAGGCTTCTCCTTCGATCTCTGTAACCAGCTATGGAACTTCGAGATTTTCAATTCACGTGATGATTTCCTTTGTAGATCATCAATCTTGACGTTTTGCCTTCTCTTCTATCAACGGAAACGGTTCCTTCTCTATCACTCGGAATGTGTATGAATACATCGCAGGTGATATGTCTTGGCAAATTAATTGGAGATTTCCTATTATTACTTTATGGTTTCTAATTTTTTTTTACACTTTGATTTCTGATTAAGCGATTCCTTGAATCTTTTATTACTTTATTGTTTCCAGTTATTCAAATCCATGATTATTCTCTTTTGCTTCCCTTCTTTCCATTTTCTAAAAATCTCAGGAGATGGCGAAGAGGTTCGGTCGGTAAGATCAGCTCCACAGGGACCTTCACGACGCTCTCTGGAACCACCAAATGGCAGGTTTCATTCTTTATCTCCTTCTCTGCTCTCATATTGTCTTATTGTATAACGTTTATTGATTGCCAGTATCGTTTCTCTGTACTTAGATGAGTTCCAAAATGATGTTCAATCTAGCTACGACAATGGTTTGAAAGACGAAACTCGAGACAGGCATCGTGAGTTTACTTTCGCTATGGAGACTCAGGTTGTGAAGATAGAGAAGTCTCACAAAGAAGCTAGCAAAGGAGCTCCGAGACGGGTTCGTTTGGACGAAGATGATCAAGATGATCGTAATGAGCTTACCCTTTTCTTAGCTGGACCATCTGACTCTTAAAGGAAACATATTTCCACAAATGGTGTGAAAGTAAATCAGCTTCAAGAAGAACGGCGAGTGCTACTGATGATTTTGGTGCTTGGATTGCGCTTTCTGATGATGGGGTACTCCACAAAGCTTTGGCGAGCCATATGTCTGACCTCCAAGAAAAGTTCCCAGCTTCTCTGGTGTCTTGAACTATATGGAAAGCCTTAGATTGTCAAGGAGACTTTGATGCTGCATTGTTACTTATCCAAACTAACCAAGCAAGATCTTCCAACGT
This sequence comes from Brassica napus, assembly GCF_020379485.1. Classification (NCBI taxonomy): domain Eukaryota; kingdom Viridiplantae; phylum Streptophyta; class Magnoliopsida; order Brassicales; family Brassicaceae; genus Brassica; species Brassica napus. The sequence goes on along the minus strand of NC_063444.1, from coordinate 23,797,641 downwards.
AAGAACATTACGCACGTTGACCATATCGGTTCAAAATACTTGCTTTGTGCTGGAATAGATAATTCACTCATTTTGTTTTCAACCATATATAAGCGACCACTGGATATTCCATTTCAGTTAGAGGCCGGAAAAGAAGACTAGGACGAGGTACAGCTTCTTCAGTGAGACCCCTTCGGTGAGCTTGCACGTTACCATGGAAACAAAGCATTTGGATCATGCTTGGTGCCACTGAAGTATTGTCTTATTTACATTAAGTTAAGGTAAAATCTTAAAACCTAAAAACCACTTTATAGGAAACTTGGTCGATTCTGATCATGACAGTTCTTGAAAGTTAATGAAGGAACAACTTAACACACTTACTGTATATATATGTTCGACTATGGCCCACGAACATTAGACTAGGAGTCTGACTTCTGTGAACTGTATTGCGATATCTTGGGGAGAAATTTGTGTGCTGGATTCTCTAACAGCCAATGTTTGGTTAATATGTGGTTCAATGGATGATAGTGTGTAATATATTTGGTTGGGAAGGTGATATTCAAATCTTCTAACGTGCTGTTAACTAATTATTTTTCAGAAAATATGGGACCATAGGCTTACAAGAGAAGGATCTCAGGCGGACAATACTCACGTTACAACTGCAGTAAGCAATGTTAGTGAAGTCTATGTTACGAGGAAGCTTCATGCTTTAGTTTTGTAATAAGGTATAGGAAGATGAGTGATTGATTGTGTTATGTATGCTATTGCTTTGCTTATAGAGACAAAGAGGAGAAAGTGGCTTCAAGATAACCTAGAAACAAGAAGAAAAAGATAAGAGAATCTGAGAAAATGGGTCCGCATCTAGAAGGACCAAATATATTTCTCCTTATTCTGGGTTTGGTTCTGAACAGTTTATTGCTGTTCTGTCATGGTGGCAGAACAAGTAGATATGTCAGGAGGTTAGAGGAAACAGTTGATATGCCGCTCGATAGTGATGTTTTTCGTGTTCCTCCTGGTTTCAGTGCACCGCAACATGTACGTATACACCTTTTCTCTCTATAATCGACAACCTCTTCTGAGTTTTGTTCCCCAAAATAATTATAATGATTAAGTATTAATTTTTTTTTTGTTTTTTTTTGTTATGTTGCTGGTACATCATTTTAATTTTTCGGTGGGTGTTAGATTTTCTCTTTTTAAGTTTAACATTAGAAGAGCCGGCCATCCTGAAATTTTAGATATTACAGTAATTTAACTCTTGAAACCTAGGGGTTCAAAATCTTATTTAACTATGCTAGAACCGGCTCTGAATATTAGGTGTGACGTGTTATCTTTTTAATATTTGTTTCTTTAGCTACTTGGGTTAATTGTGTCAGTAGTTTTAGTGGTATGTATTCAGTTAGGTTTGTTAAGGTGTAGATATTTTAGATGATGAAACGTTCCAAAAAGAAAATGATGAATCGTTTAATATTTCTATTTCATATTTATCTATGTGCAACTATGCAGTTCCTAGATATGTGCAGACAGACCATCTTCTGTTAAAGAGGGATCTCTACGGTTTTGTTGTTGTGCTCAGCCAGATCATATCCGACGCCCGAACCAATGAGAGAAGCAAACCTCACACTGAACCTGACAATTGATGGCTCCACAATAACTACGCAGCTGCAAGAACATGGAGTTTGGGTAGACTTGCTGATCTTTGTTTAAAAAAAAAAACGATAACGATTGGCCCAAGTTGAAGATTGTAGCGAAAACTTGATGAAGATTATCGAAGAATCTGAGAGTGAGGAGGAGTTAGTGTTGGAGTACAATTTTTCGTTTTCAAGTTTTTTTTTTGTTCAAGTTTCATACTATACTAGATTTTAGGGCGGATTTTTTTTTTTTTATATTTGTGTGTTTTTAGTTATATCTATGTTTTTCTTTGTATAATATTTTCTTAAATGATTAATAAGAGATTTTTGTAATTGTACTAAAATAGTTAGACCATACATATATTAATAGGTTATGTTCCTAATTTAATACTCCATCTGTTTCATATTAGTTGTCGTTGTAGAGGAAAATTTTCATTTTAGAATAAGTGTCGTTTTGTGATTTCAATGAAAAATTTATTGATAAGATTTTTTTGTTTATTTTTCTATTGGTTGAAATATGGTTAGGTGTATGGGTAATGATGTTTTTATTTTGAAAATGTACAAAATTAAATGTTTTATTAATATGTGTGCATGGACCTAAAACGACAACTAAGTGAAACGGAGATAATAATATCTAATTATATAAAGGAGAGATTCTCTCAACCCTCCTTCAGCCACGTCATAAAATAGAGATATGAGAGTTTGACACGTGTCTATCTTGCTAATGAGCTTCACTATTGTTTTATGTTAAAGGGCTTAAACGTTTGGGCTTGAAAAAATCCACAGACAAGGTCACGGCGTTCTCCTTCTTCGATAATGTCGACCTTAGATTAGTGCTATTCGTTTTCTCAAGCACGGAATGGAAAACAATGAAGGTTCAATCTCTGTTCTTGACGTTTCTTGGTTCATCTCCCCTATTCGTTACAAGATGAATCACAATTCGTCATTTAATGATCCTTATCTCCTTTCCAGGCGGCGGAACTCAACCTATAAAAAGGTCCGTCTCCATCCCATGAATATCATCTTCACCATCTTTCTAATCATACGAGAGAAACTGCTTTCAGTATTATATCTAACTCATCTGTCATACTCTCTGATTTGAAAGCGGATCGTTGTTTTTCCACCGTGGAGGTCCGACTTCTCAGGTTTTGGGAAGCTATAAAGTCAACCTTGAGGCCAGAAGTGTGAAGCGAGGCGGGTAGCTTATGGGTTTTCATGGCCGAGAGTTTCAGTCCCTAACAAAAGAAGCTTTCATCATCATCCTAGATTCTTATTAATGGAAATCAGTAAGTAAACTTTTCTTTCTCGTTCTTCCCGTGCACATGGAATTTACATTTGCTCAATTTTTTTTAATTTTGCTTATGTGTTTTTGACGACTGAAGATCAGAATCCGATTTCAAGTTATGGATCTGAAGATTAATCAAGCGCTGGCAATTGAATTTTTTTTTCATACCAACATAAATTCACAATTGAAGGCTTGGTGAAGTTTACGACCGCAGGTTAGCGTTTTGCATTTCATCCTTCTAAAAGTTTTTTGTTTCCGCATACGTTTCTATCGTTCGCTGATTTTGATTGGGTTGGTGATTTACATGTGAAGTTGTGGCTGATGACAAGTCGAAAACCGGAAGAAGCGGTCTAAGTCTCATTTTACGAAGCTTCTTTCCGGTATCCACATGTGTGTCACTGGTTTCATATGTTGTTTGCGTGTTTCGAACGGGTGTGGCGTGTTCTCCTGTAAATTGAGCTTCTATGGAGCGAAATTTGTGAATTCATGAAGGTAAGACCAAACAACTCTCTCTCCCTCTAACTCTTGCAAGGTGATGTTAGAATAATGTCGCTGTCTGGTGAAACTCCAGATTATGTTATGTATAGAAGATAATGATTCCACGTTCTTTATAGGTGTGTGTCAGATACGTAATTCTTTAGTATCCAAAGAAAACAGGTTACTTAAGAATCAGCGGTATCAGCTTCTAAATCTTTTCTTTCTTTTCTTTCTCTTATTTATATTATGAGATTAGTTTTTAACTTTATATCGACATGTTTGACAAAAAAAAACTTTATATTGACACAAAAAAAAAAACAAAAAGAGTCAATATGCAGAGGAAAGAAAGGCGGAACAGAACTGAGGATTTTACATAGATCCACTTATTACTCTGTTCTTCTTATTCTTCTCCTGGTTTTTTCACATACTTAAAAATTATTGGCTTATCTTTTTAATAGGGTTCAAGTATATTCACGGCTAAATGATCCGAGTTTTTATTTTATTCAAGATCTTCTGGCCTTTCACGTTTACAAAATTTTTTTTGAAGAATCTACAACCAATTATTCTTCACTTATGTGTACATAAGCTCTAACAGTTGACTTCTCCGAAACATTTTTTTTAAAAAGGGTAAAAGACAATCTCTTGCATTTTATTTATGATTTCAGACAAGATCGTATATATATATTTGGTGTGGTAGTCTTATCATTGTTCTTTATATATGTCTTGATTGTTTCAACATATTCCTCAAAAAGATTTTTATTTCTCTGAACTATTTTCTGGTGTATGTAGTAGAAACCCTCCCCAAAGCAAAACAGGTGGTTGCATTTATTCACAGAGAAAACTCAGCAACAAGCTTCATCAGATTTGGGCCATTTGGCAGACCTGGAAAATGCCTCTCGGCTTACGACGCCCGATAAATAATCTTAATGTAGGAAACTTCAACAAAAGATCGAAGGATCTGTGCAAAAGAAAAAGGATTGAAGTGTAGTCTAAAAAAAAGGATTGAAGGATATGTAAAGATTACGCAGGTATCTATATATATATAAAAATGTATATAAAAATGTTTGTTTCCCTCCTATTGCGACACGTCCGATTCCACATAGGAAAATCGTTTTATGGCGTTGCGACACGTGTCCAGAGAAGGAAACCGCTGCGTTTCATTAAACGTCCGTATAATTTTTAGATCTTAATGGGCTTTACCTTGAATTTGAAAGTGGGCTCCGTGAAACGATTATACAAGATACAAATTTGATAATCAACTCCGCATAACAGCTGTCGTCTCTCCTTCCACCGCCTTAGCTTGGCCGAGCAATTGCTATCAGTAATGCATGTCAATGAATTCATCCCCACTTATGTGCTATTAAAGTTAGATTTTTTGGCTTCTCTTTCAAGCTAAGTTGTTATATATACTGGCCCTCTTCTCTTCTGCGGATGAAACTCCAAAGTTTTTTCTGCATCTATTTATCACACGATCTCTCTCTGTCTCTTTTTAATTATGGTGATTTACAAGAGACTATGGCTGAGAGCTATAACCATGGCCTCCATCAAATCTGACTCCATCAGACAGATCTACCGAGCATCTCACGGTTTCAGTGACTATTGCTTGGCTCAACAACGGCGGCAGTGAAGATGGTGATTCTTGCTTGGCTTGATGGCGGCGGTGGAGCGTGTTGAATCGAGAGTGGATATGGCTGGATCAGGGCCGGGCCTGAGAATTACCGGCCAGAAGCAAAATATTTTTTTTTTGCCCTTTACTTTTAAAAAAAACATGAAAAACACTGAAAAGTGTAGAGAGGAGATTCGAAACCGGCCCCCATTAGATAATATAATGCATCATTTCCGCTAGACCAAAGACCACTTTATGTATCTTTTGGCCCCTAAAATTAATAATTATAGTCCGGTCCTAAAGCAGATGCTTTACCTGCCTCTATTCAGGCCCGACCCTGGGCTGGATGACGGGTTCTCTTGAAGCTCCGACGGTGCCGGTGCGATGACAAAACTCGACCTCGGCGGCACACCTAAATCACCGATGGAAACTCGCCGGAGATGAAAACTCGGAGACGTCGCCGGAATAAAATATATATGCATCTGAATAATATATGTATATATTTTATAGTTTCTATTTTACTTCAATTTTTATAGTCTAAAAATTGATATTTTAATCTTATTTAGTATGACAATAAAGCTAAAAATAAATATAAGGCCCAAATGTCGATTCATTTATAAGTATTTTCCAACAAATTACATATATCAGATTTATATAAAACATAAAATAAATTGTAAAATGGTATAACATTAAAAATCTGTCATTAAATAAATACTTTACTTTGTTATTTTTACCGATCAAAATATGCTTCATTTTATTAACAATAATTTTTTTGTGATTTTATATTTTATAAAAATAGAAAAGAAAAACAAATTATCTGTCATGCAGTTTACTTAATTCCACTTAATTGCAACAGTTTTGAAGTGTAAGCTCCTAAAGTTCTATAATAACAGAATTTTACATATATAATGTTATATACTAATTAGAAGAATATAATTACTAAAATATATTTTATAAGTTCTATTGTTATTATATTCTAATTTTGCTAAAATTTAATTCTAATAACTTTAGTAATATATATTATTTCTTTTTAAAATATCAAAGAATCCACGCCGTGCGAAGCAGTTAAAAGTATTTCTTGACTTAAATTTCTGTGTTTTTTCTTTAGCTTAATACATGTCTATTTTTTTAATTGGGCATGTACTGCAAAAAAAAAAAAAATTTGAGTTGTATCTCTATCGAGACAAGGAGATGCATCGTGATTTTCTTTAAACGTTTTTTGTTAATGTTTTTATCTCTAATCACCAATCTTTGGTTTATGTAACATAGCTAACAATAATGTTTATGAATCATGAATATGAGAAAGGCTTAGCATTCCCTCCAAAATTAGTAATAAATTAAGTTTTTTTTTACCCTGATTCTCTTAAATGATATTGACTCTGAGAATTCGTCTGTGAAGCGGTTGAATCAACCTTGCTTACGACTGGAACCCTACTAAAGTAGATAAAAACATGATAGAAGCTAAGCCATAATATGGAGAATGTATGGTGACTATGGCTCAACTTACTTCTTTACAAACTGACAGCTCAATACGTTTGTATCTATAAGTTGGTTAAATATCAACAAGACAAAAAATATTTCCTTCTGATTAACTTTTGTCTAGAGAGCTTGATTGTGTGTTCTTAAGATAACTCTTATGAAAATGAACAAAATACAAGTCTTTTGTATTTAATTTATTCTAAATTCTAAAGCACAAGTAGGACTCAAAAACTAAGACCCACCTAACACAATACAAATCTCCATAAAATACAATTGTTGTCATGACTCTATGTTTTACTACGCTAAACAACACAAACCAAACTCAAAATACATAAACCTTACGGTCCACGTATACGTCAATGTAGAAAACAATTCATATAAGCTAATATTTTTGCTAAAGCAAGTTATAAAAACTGCACTAGCCCTCACAAAGAAAATAAAAAGTCCACAGCGAAAACCTACCTATAAAACTCATGTTGTTTTCACCAATGCATTCGCTCAACCAAAATCGCATTCCATTATATGCACAAGAAACCACACTTAATTAAATAATATAGTCCAGCTACAAAAACTCAAAAACAATTCAAAGAACATGATTTTCATGTTGAATCATCCATCCATCAATTTAAACTCGACAGAAAGAAACCAACTACAACATCATTTGCCAACCAACTCTCACAATTGGATTTCCATATTAACAATCATACATTTATAATAAAAAAAATATAAATATAACACATTCCGCACGTAGCGCGGACCGACCCTAGTATTATAATAATCAAAGGGCGCTGTTAACTATAATTATTTGGGTTTATAAAATAAAGAAAGGAAGTCTCGGTTTTCACCTTCTAATGATCTCAAAATTCACCGACTGATATAAAAGACCAGAAGTTGTGATTAAGAACCTTGATTAAAACACATTAATTAGGAAATGAAAAAAACCATATTATTGATGTAATAGATGATACGAATTGTTGATAAAAAAAAAAAAAAGATGATAACCAAAACACTGTGGGGTTAAACAAATAAAAAGCTTGAAAGCATTTGAAGAAAAGGATGTAAAATCCTAATTGGTGATTACCATCTCCAATTAGATGAGCATTGAGTGGTGACAGAACATTATGATAATAAAGTAATATATACAAAAGAGGTACACAGTACACTAGAACATCTATCAATTACTTACACACTCTAAAGTGTATATAAGGCAGGGGGTCAAGAAGTTAACCAAAGGCAGTTATGGACTAAGGGAATGTAGGGAACATCAACCACAGATTACAAAGTTGTAAGCCGGTGAACCAAACAATTATGAACCTTAGTGATACTTTTAGTTAAAATAATACAATTTTTAATTAAATTTGTTTTATCAGTTTATTTACTCGCCCGCCCGTAGGGCGGGTTTACCCTAGTTGATATATATATATATATCAATTAAAGTCAATTTAGTGGTTCGTGCGAGTATTTGCTCTGAGGTCTGACAAATATATCAATGACGCTATCACTTAGTATAATATCAAATTCCAAAGTTTGGTTTGCTAAAATTATAGAATAAAGGATAAGCTTTGTATAAATTCTAATACTTGAACATGTTATTTTGAATTGCATATGTAGTTATTTTGTTATCCAAAAGAAACACGAACAAATGTACACATGTATGCTATGAACTTTATAATTTCATATATGCATTACATTTTCTCAACTCTCACACTCCCAAAATTTTGAAGTCTAAAAAACGAGCATAATAACTATGATGTTGATGACTCTTTAGCTTATGTTTTCCTGAAATATTAAATTAAAATAAAATGATATGTGCATATGTAATTTTTTTTAAAAACTTAGCTATTAGAATAAATAAAAAAGCAAAATTCTAATAAATAAAATGAAACTTATGTCTAATAATAACAAACTTTAGTCAATTTTTTAAATTTACACTAACTTAATTATATATAAAGAAATTAATGTAAAAATCATATTCCTAAAAAAACCAATAACATTTATTTAGAAAATTATAGACGTATATTCAGATAATATGGTTTACTTAATTTACAAATATAGTAGTATATAAAAGAATAAATGATGTATATTTTTTTATCACAGTAATTTGAGTATTTAATTTTTACATTCTCTAAATAAGAAATTATAAAATAAAAATAAAATAAAATATCTGTAAATCCAAAAAACAAACACAATTGTAGAGAAATACATCAAAAGTAAAGTGTAATATGTCTGAAGCTTTTTATTATCTTATTATATGTATTAAGAAAAAATAAAATAGTGTTATCTTTTTATTACATAATAATTGTTATTAAAAATATAATGCAACTATTAAAATCAAAATTTACATTATAAATTAGTTTATATGGAATATATTTTACTGTAAACTTTTTTCGTACTTTTTTGTGATAATTTGTATTTTGTTAAAAATATTTAATCAGAAAATACACAATCTCAATGAAAATTTAACAGTTTTTGGAGTAGTAAATATAAGCAATAATAAACATAAATCAATAATTTACAGTATAATATAAGCATAAATAAATAATATATATATAGTATAGTATAGTTTTAATCCAACAAAGCATTTGACTAATTGTCACTTATATATCAAGTTTTATAATATAAATTTACTCTAGCAATTCTAATTATTTTTGATTTATAATCCCGCCCGTAGGGTGGGCCGGCCCTAATAATCTATATTTAATAGTAAACTCATTTTTTGTTAACCGCTGACGTCATTAAATTTTTATAGGAAAAAAAAATCAAAATCTAACGGTGGAAATAATTCTGAAAATATAATCTAAAAGATATAATTTTGTTTAGAATAAAAGGTATGACGCCATCGCTTTAACAATCAATGCCTTTATCGTATCTCTTCAAAGACGTTCCCTAAAACAAATTGCAAGTTATTTTCCCTTTAAAAATTGTATTCTTTCACACGCATTGTTTCAGTAGAACCGTCTTATAATTCCAGACTCCATTAAATTATTGTTAACCCTTATTTCTCCGCAATTCTCTAATTATCTAAATTATTCCCTTTGGAGTTTCTTCAATTACAGTAAGCATATTTTTGTTTAATCAAAACCTAACAGTGGAGATTGTTCTAAGAATATAATATAAGGGATATACTTTTGTTTAGAGTGAAAGGTATGACACCATAGTTTTACCAATTGACGCCTTCATCCCACCAAATCATACCTGTTCAAAGGCGCCTCTTAAAAAAAACTGCAGAATCTTTCTCGTATCCCCCCACTCGTCACCTTCCCTTAAGAGACATGTCTTTTCAGAATGTTATACATTGAAGAGATTGAATAGGTTGTCAAATTTATTTGAGGTTTTCTCTTGTTTTCTCTTTCGCTTTGTTTTGTTGCCATGCTTTGCAGAAGATCTTATTTCCTCTAATCCTCTCTCCTTTTCAGGTAATTTCACTCTCATATTCTGTCTCTGTTGAGTTTATTGTCCCTATTTAGTTTCTGCAATCCGATATATTTCCCTGCAATATTGTCCTTGATGAGTATCTGGTGAGTTTATTGTCTCCCTTTGCTTCCAGTAAATTCAGTTTCTTATTGTCTCTGTTGAATTTACTGTAGCTATTGAGTAATCCAATCTATTCTCTTCTCTGCTATCACTCAATTTACTGTCCTTGTTGAGTTTTTCATTCTTCCCATTCAGAATATCTCTAGAAACAACAATTCAATACAAGTCATTTGTTCGCTCTATCATAGTAGCGAAAAGGTACCTTTCCAAGCTGACTTGGCGTCCATATTAAAGAGACGTCAATGAATAGAAGTAATAATTTCAACTAAATTCGACTGATTTTACGAATGTTTCCAAATGTAGAGATTTTATGTTTTTAGGATGTAAGAATATTGATTGTATAGCTTCTACGTGTATACCAATGTTCTCCTGAAGATAAATGCCAAGCTTGGTGGACTGAATTGTATGTTAACTATGCAGCGTTCACCAGCAATGCTTTTAGTAACACAAGTTCCTACCATCATTGTTCGGCTGGATGTATCCCATGGTTCCCCAGGTCAGTCTGTTATACCGTCAGTTGTTGCGGTTGTGAGCTCCATACAATGGCCACTCTTATCAAAATATAAGGCATGTGTGTGTGCGCACACAATCATCGGAAAGCAGTAATGATTAATAAGCACGTCTAACCCATCACAATCGAAGAGATTTTATGTTTTTAGATTGGAGAGAATTGATTGTGTAGATTGTAGACGTACACACACGAGAGATGTAATTCATTCCTTAGTTTACAAATCGTTTTTTAACTCTTCGTAAGTTCTAGCAAACCTGTTTCTTTGGAGGTAGACACCACACATTTTGCATCTTAGGGCGGGGTTCAGTCTCTCTCTAAAAACCTTACGTCTCAACAACAAAGTATCGACCTCAGATCTGCTTGGTGGCTCCGGCGGTTCGCCGCTGTCGGAGGCCTTCCCTCTCCCCCTCTGTTTTTTCTTTGCTTCTTCGCCAGCTCTCCTCCTCCCCCGATATGTTGGTGGCTCTGTGGCTGAGTCGATCCGGACTTAGCCTCTTCGTAGTCTGGTTTGGATCTCTCGTTGGAGCTATGGAGTCACGATGAGGGGTGCTGCGGTGGTGGGAGTTGGCTGGAAGTCGTCTTTTTGGGTTCGGCAAAGGCTTGGGTTGAGGTTTTCATTTCTAGATATGGTTCCTTTGCCGGTGGTGGGGGCGCGTGGCCGGGTGTTTAGGACTCCTTCGCCCAGATCTGGGGTTCTCGATGTTTAGGGTTTCAGATCTGCGGTGGAGTGGACCTGTTCGAGGCGGCTTTCTTTCTCGCACGGCTTTCTTTCTCGCACGGCGTCGAGTGGTTGGTTTTCCGTCTCTTCCTCCGGTCAAGTTGGACCTCGGGCCAGTTGGTCTCCGAAGGCGTGCTCGTCGTGGTGAATGCTACTGTGTGGTAGCGGTAGCTTTGGCGCTTGCTCGTGCGGCTGCTAGTGTCTGTCTCTCTGCCTGGCCGTCTATGACCAGCCAGGGGCTGTTCCGGCGTCACTCCGGCTTTGTTATCCCGGGTTCGCCGCTTTTGGTGCTGCTGTGCCCATCTGCGTATGGGTTCTCTCCCCCTTTCCGTCTCTTCGGTTAACTCGTCGGTTCTCCTCAGTTGTTGTTTTGCTGAAGAGGCAATATGGAGCTATCATCGGTTCTCGATGCTAGCACGAGTCAGGGTTTTTGGGTCTTCGGATTCCCGGTTCCTCGTAGGAGCCTCGTGTTCCGATTGGTCATCCCATCCCCATTGCTTGTCCATTTGGTAAGTAGTGGGGGGCCAATTGTTTGTCCATGTTGCAGGTTTTGTTGGACATCATTGAGATGTGGCTCTCACCAGACCCGTCTTTTTGCTAGGGTTCGCGTTTACTTCCGAAGTCGAACCAAATAAGTGTAGTTCTCAGTGTTCTTTGGACTAGCCAGATGGCGCTTCTAGGGTTCTCTAGAGTGTGTAGCTGCTGAAAGCTCTTGGTGTTCGGGTTCTCCGTCCATCGGTGGTGGTTCGTGAGACTTGAGTTTCCTTGACTAGGACCGACAAAGCTGTGCGAGATGGATTCCAATCAGTTGGAGTAGCGCTGCGGGCAAGCCAATATCTACCAAGGCGTGGTCTCATGGTATATCAAAGGTTTTCTTCCCCTGCGGCAATGTCATCACTTGGTCAAGCCTTTTCTCTATGTCCTTTAGATTTCTCTATATGTTCATGTCTAAATATGTCTGTGGTCACTGGGAATTGCTTTTTCTTTCTTTCTATGTTGTTGCTTTAGTTTATTTTCATTTGCTACTAGTTTGCTTTGTAACTTCTGTCACAAAAGAAAATGGTATAAAATTTAACATTTTTACCCAAAAAAAAAAAAAACTTGTTTGTTTGCTCTTCCCGTGCCATAAAATTCTATGTATTTAAAATTGGTACTGAAACAGCCAGATTTGTTGGCTTTTAAATATTTGGAAGATAATTTTTCTTTTCCTCTAACATAGGAGGAGATTATTTCAGAAAAAAACCATGTTGACTATGTCCTTATGGTCGACTTTTTTAATTACTGAAATAAATATATAATTTTACGTGAAGTGCAGAAAATACCAAGTCTTCAAAAATTGAAGACCAACAGTATTGTTATACGTAGGGGAGAGCTGCAGTCATGCAATAATTTTGTTACCATCTATGTTGGTAGTGAACATGAGTTAATATTATTTCCAAAATTTTATAATCAGCAAAGTGAATAACATATCTATCATATATGTTGTAACAATTGTGAGAAGAACAGATGCGGAAACAAATGAATAAAAACGATGTAACAACGACACAGAGATTTAACGTGGTTCACCAACTTGGCTACGTCCACGGGTAAAGAGAGATCTTATTATTGGAGGCGATATTGAGTTTACAGAGTGCAAGTTTAGGGTTACTTCGAATACAAGATATATATAGTAACATCTCGCATCTAAAACCCTAGACTAAACGGACTCATGGGCTTAAGCCCACGATCAGATGTAACATCCATAATAACTTGATGCAATGCTCTTGATGCAACCGAGTCGGTATGATGTACATGATGTAACATCCATCGCCTAGATGTAACATCCAGATTCAAGGCATATCAACAATTCTCCACCTTGACTTGAATCCTCTCAATAACAGATGTACCAGATGCAACTTCAAGTGTCAAATGTACCAGATGCGCTTCTCTGCGCTAGATGTACCATCGCTCTCTTTGCCTCAGATGTCCCTTCGGACCAGATGTGCTGCTTAGACGAACCAGACGCCATTTAACGGCCAGATGCTCAACTAGAGCCAGACGTTCGTTATCAGCCAGATGTCCCAATAGACTAGACGTCCTTACGGACCAGATGTCCTTACAGACCAGATGCCCCGACGGGCCAGATGCCCCAACGGGCCAGATGCCCCAACGGGCCAGATGCCCCAACGGGCCAGATGCCCCAACGGGCCAGATGTCCTTGTGGACCAGATGTCCTTGCGGACCAGATGTCCTTGCGGACCAGATGCCCCTTCGGGCCATATGCCCCTTAGGGCCATACTAACAGTTTGAGATGTTTAGCAAGTCTAAGCAATGCTTAAACTTGCTGTGAGGAACCGACTTTGTGAACATGTCAGCAGGATTATCTGCAGTTCCTACTTTCTTCACTTCAATTCGCTTCTCATCTCTCAAGAAGTGATACCTCACATCAATATGCTTCGTTCTCTCATGATGAACCTGATCCTTGGCTAAGCATATAGCGCTCAAACTGTCACAATACACAGTAGCCTGATCTTGATGCAAACCGAGATCATTAACCAATCCTCTAAGCCATATTCCTTCCTTCGCAGCTTCTGTTAGCGCCATATACTCTGCCTCAGTAGTAGACAATGTCACTGTAGACTGTAAAGTCGCCTTCCAGCTAACCACAGAGCCGCCCAAGGTGAACACATAACCGGTCATAGATCTTCTGCTGTCCACATCTCCAGCATAATCAGAATCAGAAAAGCCTGTTACCAATCGCGGATTGTCGCATCCATAGATGAGACCAACATCAGATGTACCCTTCAGATACCGGAAAATCCGCTTCACAGCTGCCCAATGCTCCTTCCCAGGTTGTCCCATAAACCTGCTAACCACACTGACTGCATGTGCCAGATCTGGTCTTGTGCAGACCATTGCATACATCAAGCTTCCTACAGCGCTAGCATAAGGAACTCGAGACATATACTCTGTCTCTTCTTCAGACTGAACCTCATACATGGTAAGATGAAGATTTGATGCACACGGAGTACTAATAGGTTTACATGAAGACATTTCGAACCTTGTCAACACCTTATTAATGTAGGTCTTCTGTGACAAGAACAACTTCTTCTTCTCCCTATCTCTAAAGATCTCCATCCCTAGAATCTTCTTTGCTGCACCCAAATCCTTCATCTCAAATTCAGAACTCAGAAGCTCCTTCAGCTTCTTGATGTCACACATCTTCTCTGCAGCTATCAGCATGTCATCCACATAGAGCACCAAATAGATGAATGTGTCATCTTTCAATTTTCTCATGTAGACACAACAATCATAAGGACTTTTGATGTAGCCCAACTTGATCATATAGCTGTCGAATCTCTTGTACCATTGTCTGGGAGACTGCTTAAGTCCATAAAGGGACTTCCGAAGCTTACACACATAGTCTTCTTTTCCAGGAACTCGGAAACCATCCGGCTGAGTCATGTATATCTCCTCCTCAAGCTCTCCATGAAGAAACGCAGTCTTCACATCGAGTTGCTCAAGCTCCAAGTCCTGATGTGCTACCAGCGCTAGCAACACTCTGATGGAAGTATGTCTGACCACTGGTGAAAATATCTCATTGTAGTCTACTCCCTCTCTCTGACTAAAACCTCTTGCAACAACCCGAGATTTATACTTAACTCCTTCTGTCGGCGATGCTCCATCCTTAATCTTGTAGATCCACTTGCATGTAACAACTCTTCTCCCTGGTGGTAATGTGACCAAATCCCATGTATGATTCTTCTCATGAGACTCCATTTCGTCTCCCATTGCTGCATGCCATTTCTCATACTCGGGACAAGAAACAGCTTCCATGTAAGTGGATGGTTCATACGTATCCACTTCCTCTGCAACCTGAAGTGCATAACCCACCATATCATCAAAACGATATCTCTCTGGTGGCCTGACATCAACCCTTCTTGGTCGATCCTTCGCGATGCTACGCTTCGTAGCATCAGGCGGTTGAGTCTCCGTAGACTCCAACTGAACTTCTTCTACACGCTCCTCTTGATTTTCTGTGTGTTCATGCACATTGATCACGTCATGATCATCTCGCAGCTCCACCTGTTTATCAGTGCTACCTTTCTCTGCTTCAGAACTGGACCATGAGCTTCTAACCATAGATGCTTCATCGAAAACAACATTCCTGCTTAGAATCACTCGGTTTTCTGATGGAGACCAGACCTTGTATCCCTTGACTCCATCGCCGTAGCCCATAAAAACTCCCTTCCTTGCTCTCGGCTCTAGTTTACCTTCACTTACATGATAGTAAACAGTGCAACCGAACACTCTTAGAAGTGAATAATCAGCAGATCTACCTGACCACACTTCAGAAGGTATCCTGCACTCGATGCCTGTGTGGGGACCGAGATTTATCAAGTAACAAGCCGTGTTGACTGCTTCAGCCCAAAACCGCTTCTCCAGACCAGCATTCGAGAGCATGCACCTTGCTCTCTCTAGCAATGTCTGGTTCATTCGTTCTGCTACACCATTTTGTTGTGGTGTTTCTCTGACTGTAAGATGCCTTGCAATCCCCGCATCCTTACAAAACTGATTGAACTCTGCTGAGCAGAATTCCAGACCGTTATCAGTACGAAGTCGCTTCACCTTCTTCTCTGTTTGATTCTCCACCAATATTTTCCACTCCTTGAAGCTACTGAACGCTTCACTTTTGTGCTTCATAAAAATTATCCAAGTCTTCCTCGAATAATCATTAATCATAGACACAAAATATCTGTGACCTTTCAGTGACTCTACTCTGGATGGACCCCAACAGTCTTAATGGATGTAATCGAGTGTGCCTTTTGTTCTATGAATTGCCTTGCGAAAGCTCTTTCGATGCAGCTTCCCAAATACGCAGTGCTCACAGAACTCTAGACTCTTGGTCTTGTGACCACAGAGAAGACCTTGCTTCGACAGAAGTTGCATCCCACGTTCACCCATATGTCCAAGCCTCATATGCCACAACTTAGTCATATCTTCCTCTGAGATCTCTGGTGATGCAACATATGTTGAACCTGTAACGGTAGTACCCTTTAGCAAATATAGAGTACCTTTCATGAAACCCTTCAGAACCACATCAGAACCCTTGCAGACATTCAGAACTCCATCACCACCCGAATATTTGAACCCTCTACTGTCCAGAAGACTCATGGATATCAAATTCTTCGTCATTGATGGAAAATGCCTAACCTCGTTCAATGTGCAGAATCTACCATCATGTGTCCTAAGCTTGATTGAGCCGATCCTAGCAATCTTGCAGACAAAATCATTTGCCATCTTAATCTTGCCGTCAAGTACCTCTGTGTACTTCGAAAACCACTCTCTCCTCGGTGTCAAATGGTAGGATGCTCCTGTATCCAGAACCCACACATCAGAAGAGTGTGTGTGTCCGTGCACAACAAGAGCGATGTCACTATCAGACTTGGCTTCATCCTCAGCTACTGCAGCAGATCCAGACTGTTGCTCCTTCTTCTTCTTGGGACAGTCTGACTTCCAATGTCCCTTCTCTTTGCAATAGTTGCAAGTATCAGTTGGCTTAGGACCTCTTGGAAACGATTTTCTGTCTTTCGACTTCCTTTTGTTCCCATGTCCCTTCACACCACCGACAAACAATCCCGAAGCTTGATTGTCTGTCCCTGAGCTGGATGCCTTGTGGCGTAATTCCCGACTGTGAAGCGCCGACCTAACTTCTTCCAGTCTCACTGTATCTTTGCCAACAATGAACGATTGCACGAAGTTCTCGAAAGAGTTCGACAAAGATACCAACAGGATTAGAGCAGCGTCTTCATCCTCCACCTTAACATCGATGTTACGCAGCTCCAGTAATATCGAATTTAACTTGTCAAGATGGTCGCGAAGCTCAATACCTTCTTGCATACGCAAGGCAAAGAGGCGTTGCTTCAGAAGTAGCTTGTTCGTTAGAGATTTTGTCATGTACAAGCTCTCCAACTTCTGCCACAAACTAGCAGCAGTTTTCTCATCCGACACTTCGATGATGATCTCGTCTGCTAGACACAACAAAATTGTTGAGAACGCCTTCTCTTCTAGAGTCTCCAAATCAGCTGCTTCAGATTTCTTCTCTGACAATGGTCCTCAAATGCCTTGTTGCTTCAACAACGCCTGCATCTTAATCTGCCAAAGACTGAAGCTATTTCTCCCATCAAACTTGTCGATCTTCGCTCTTATTCCAGACATCTTCTCACTAGATCACAACCCGAAGCTCTGATACCAGTTTGTTGTAACAATTGTGAGAAGAAACAGATGCGGAAACAGATGAATAAAAACGATGTAACAACGACACAGAGATTTAACGTGGTTCACCAACTTGGCTACGTCCACGGGCAAAGAGAGATCTTATTATTGGAGGCGATATTGAGTTTACAGAGTGCAAGTTTAGGGTTACTTCGAATACAAGATATATATAGTAACATCTCGCATCTAAAACCCTAGACTAAACGGACTCATGGGCTTAAGCCCACGATCAGATGTAACATCCATAATAACTTGATGCAACGCTCTTGATGCAACCGAGTCGGTATGATGTACATGATGTAACATCCATCGCCTAGATGTAACATCCAGATTGAAGGCATATCAACAATATAAATTTTATTTTGTGTTAGGTAGAAGGTTAACTCTAATTATTCATCATATTAAATTTTTATAAGTAAAAAAATATACATATAAAACATTAGCCATATCGGAATTCATTCATTACGAATATGTAAATATGATTATGGATATAAAATGAGCCAAAGCAACTGGTAAATAAACATATCAATCAAAACGTCTTTTAAATTGAAACTTTCCACAAGTTTAATTACAAGGTATGTCAACTCGATATTGTTTTATATTCATATTCTGTAAGTTCTAATTCAGCCCCATTTCTAATTTGTATTTGATGTTTTGCCAGTCGTAGTGATATAAAATTGTGAAAAACTTCATTGTAATATTCATCTCTTTTTACTTATATTTGATTTATATTTGATGTTCGTATCTGTTTCCAAATTATAGTATTTCTCTTTTTTCTTTCCAAAAAACTTGAATGCGTAACTATATAAAAGAGCAAAATTGTTTGAACAACACCCAATTAGGTTTGAAAGAGAGGAACTATTCTCTTTACGTCAATGAATGTTCAGGGAGACAAACTTTGGAAAACAGAGAAGTGTAAAATGGGTTTAAAACTGATGAAACTGGATTATGTGTTCCCAGAAACATATTAGTGTTGTTACGTAGGTTTAGGAAAATTCCCATCTACGTAGTATTATTTGTTTGGTTGAGTCATGTTAGTTTGGTGATGCAATTAGACACATTGTACATATTTTATCATATATATCCTTCTCTAGAATAATAGGTACCAAAGAGTATAATGATTTCAAAGTATAATACTTCTATCTAAACTCTTCTATGCTGGCTTATTTCTCTGTTGAATGCATATACCCTTTGTGTGGTTTTGTCTGTTTCATTCTTTATGAATCATTTTTGCTGGGTTTCAGAAAGTTTTCCATATTTTTGGTAAGTTCTAAATGAGGGATCTTTAAAGGCAAACCACTTGCTAAAGAGTTTAATCTAACACTCATCTGCCGATGCATGCGTTTAAGTGGGGAAGATTTTATTAGTACAGATAGTGTTTATCTATAAGATGTATTATCATGAGATAACGACTACACTTATGTAGTTATTATCTTGTACAGATTCGGTCTTATCTCGAGACTATATGATGTATATATACAGAACTCATATGATCGAGACGATCATCCTTTCACAATACTTCTATATGGTATCAGAGCGGGTTTAACCTATCCTAGCAAAAACTTTTCTTTCTACTTCTCTTATCATGTCGACCGAATCTTCCTCTTCTTCTGAAACTACAGTAGTGTTTAACATTACTGATCCAAAAACAACTCTTATCTCCCTCAACATGTCAAACATAACAAAGTTGACACCAACTAACTTCATCACTTGGCGTCTCCAAATCAGTGCCCTTCTTGAAGCTCATGAGCTTCACTGCTTCATCTCAGACGATGATCAATCACCTCCAGAAACACTGATATCTTGTATATTTCCATTATCTTATCCATTCATCCATGTGCATTTTGATCATATAGACTAGGATTTAGCCATGTTTAGGTTGCATTTTGCATACATAAGTCTTTATCAGGTATTGGAGTACCACATGGAGTTCTCGGAGACATTTGGGTGTGTTTGGAGCTCGAAAGAGGTGTAAAGATGATCATTGGACGAGCAGAGCGTTGGGAGCGACTTCCCGGAGCGACACCAGCAAGTCGCTCTGACCTGCCTTTTCAGAGCGACCTTACCAGAGCGATGCGGAGAAGTCGCTCGCCATTTCATCCCGGTGGAAGCCGAAAACTGACCCGGAGCGACCTATCAGAGCGACCACTCCAGGTCGCTCCCGAAGCCCAGAGCGACTTGGCCAGAGTGACACCCCGAGGTCGCTCGCATTTCTATCGCATGACGACAACACAATGGAGCCAGAGCGACCTCTCGCAGCGACACAGCGAGGTCGCTCCCGAAGCATGGAGCGACTACTCGGAGCGACGAGCGGAGGCCGCTCGCATTTTCATCACTCGGGAACGCGAGAACGAGTCCGGAGCGACCTCTCGCAGCGACACAGCGAGGTCGCTCCCGAAGTGTGGAGCGACTACTCGGAGCGACGAGCGGAGGTCGCTCCGCGTCTTATTTCTGCTCGAACTTATGATTTCTCAAGGGCCTTTTGGTCATTTCATGATGCACGTTTTTATTTTCTAAACCTATGTTTTAATACTCTTTAAGCCACCAGGAGGCAGATCTATCTTTGTTCTGAAGAAAACCACCAAAAACCTTGAAAAAGGGGATCTCTTTGATTCATTGATCACATGTTCTACTGTTGATTTCTATTCTATTATCTGTATTTTCTCTGAATGATTAATCTGAAATCCAATATGGGTTTAAGAGGAATCATGGAGATTAGTGAGTAATCACCTTTTGAATTCATGGGTTAGGGAGATTAAGGGTGATTAGGTTAGTTCTAGGATGTTTTAGTGTAGATCATTCTTGTTCCTTGCTAGTAGAGTATTCTTAATGCATCTTCTGAGTTGGGCACTCAAAAGTTGATCAATAGGCATTTCCCACCCGAAAGGTGTTTGATGAAATGCCTGAGACAACTCTCCTAGGCTTTTAGTATACTTTGCCAAAGACATTTGTTGTTAAAGATGCTAAGATAGCTAATAGACTTGTTAGTAATGATTGCCTTCATATTATTCAACCAAAGACATTTGATGTTTGAGATATGTTAGCAAATGAGTATTCATCTAGACATAGAGCTTGCTTAGAATTGTGTCTAGGCTTAAGGTTGATAGTTTGATTGATCATTTGTCATCCTTAGTTCGATACTTGATCACCCAAGGTCTAATCCCTATGCCCATCAGTTCTCTTTTCCCTTAGTCAAGAAAGTATCATTCTGTTATTGCTTTCTAGTTTTAGTCATAGCTTAAAACCCATCTAAATCATTGGTTGCACTTAGATTAAGTGAGTACTTGCATTCTCAGTGCTTTGATATCCCTCAGAACTGGTTCGACAATCACTATACTACAACATTTGTCTTAGGAGCCTTGAAAACTCCTAACATCAAACACTCACCACGGCAGAAGGACAACATCAACCCAACCCCAACTTTGCGGCATGGAAACGTCAAGACAAACTTTTATATAGTGCGATATTTGGCACCCTGACTGTTGCGGTTCAGCCGATTGTTGCTAGAGCCAAAAACTCTCGTGAAATATGGGAGATCTTATTCCGTACGTATGGTAAACCATCTAGGGGCCACATCAAACAGCTAAAAAAACAGCTGAAGAATAACAGCAAAGGAAACAAGTCCATCAATGAATACATACGAGGTATCATTGAAAAAGCAGATCAACTTGCTCTTCTTGGCTCCCCTCTGGAACATGAAGACTTGCTTGACTACATCACTGAAGGTCTTGGTGAGGACTACAGAGCAATTGTCGAGATGGTCAATGGAAGAGACGTTCCAATCATGACTGACGAGCTTCATGAGAAGTTAATTAACCGTGAGAACAGTCTCAAACTCACTGGATCTAACGATGTCAACATACCAGTGACTGCTAATCCCACCAATGTTCGTCCTCAACAATCAAACTCACACAACTCATCTCGTGGTGGATCAAATTCTAATCGTGGTGGTTTTCGTCAGTCACGTCCTTACCTTGGTAAATGTCAACTCTGTGGTGTTCAAGGTCATGGAGCTCGACGATGTCCTCAGTATCAGCAACAACAAACACAAATGAATCGTGGAATGCAACAATATGCTACTCCTCGTGGGCATCCACAATATACCTCACCGTGGCTTGCACCTCACCTTCCTCTACCCACGCCACATTGGCAACAACAAGCTCATCATGTAACAATGTCTTCTCCTGATCTCTCTCCATGGCTTCTGGACAGTGGTGCCTCACATCACATTGTGAGTGACTTCAATAATCTATCATTGCATACACCTTACAATGGGAATGACAATGTTGTGATTGGTAATGGAGCAGGCTTGCCCATCACACATACTGGTTCAGTCTCTCTACCCTCTAAATCTTGCAAACTTCGTTTACACAATGTTCTTTGTGTACCAGATATGAAGAAAAACCTTATCTCTGTCAACAAATTGTGCAAAACTAATAATGTTATGGTTCAACTATGTCCTTCTAACTTTCAGGTGAAGGATCTACACACGGGGACAACTCTTCTCAAAGACAAGGCCAATGAGGGAGTGTATGAGTGGCCATCATCATCTTCTCCTCTAGCTTTCGTGTCTAACAAGTCCTCTCCAGCTCAGTGGCACTCACGCCTTGGGCATCCAAACTCCCAAACACTTCGTTTTATGTTATCTCGGTTTTCTTTACCTTTGTCGTCTGCTTTATCTTCTTCTTCGGTTTTGTTTTGCAATTCTTGTTCAACTAATAAAAGTCACAAACTCCCGTTTTCTACTTCCAGTCTGAATACATCTCATCCTCTTGAAATACTATTCTCTGATGTGTGGACATCTCCCACAATGTCAGTAGATGGGTATAAGTATTATGTTCTTTTTGTTGATCATTACACACGGTATACTTGGCTTTATCCTCTTAAAACCAAGTCTCAGGTTGCTACAATCTTCCCCATATTCAAGCAACTAGTTGAAAACCGGTTTAAAAGGAAGATCATCACACTATACTCTGACAATGGGGGCGAATTTATTGCTCTCAAACACTTTCTTGGCACACAAGGAATCACTCATCTCACAAGTCCACCACACACTCCTGAACACAATGGGATGGCTGAAAGAAAGCACAGGCACATCGTGGAAACAGGATTGTCTCTGCTCACACACGCAAACATTCCTTTCATGTACTGGACATACTCATTTGCGGCTGCAGTGTATCTAATCAATCGACTTACAACACCAAATCTGGCGAAACAGTCTCCATATCGTCTGCTCTTCAATGGAGAACCAAATTACAACAAGCTGCGAACGTTCGGATGCCTGTGCTATCCTTGGCTCAGACCGTATGGACAAAACAAGTTCAGCCCAAAGTCAATACCGTGTGTCTTCTTGGGGTACTCTTTAACTCAAAGTGCTTACATATGTTTAGATGTAGCAGCAAATCGTGTTTATATCTCCAGACATGTTGAATTTATTGAGTCAGTCCTTCCTTTTTCTTCGCTTTCTTCTAAAACATTTTCATGTTCAAATGAAGAGTCCCCCTCCTCTGCTTCCTCTGTTTTTCGTCCTGCAACTCTTGCTCCTGTTTTTCAGCGGCCACTCTCACTGACCCCGTGTACGGATCCTTTGCCATCACCACCTGCACCGCCAACAACAGAGGACACTACTGCACCTGAACCACCAACGACTACAGCACTTGAGCCACAACCACCACCAGCATCAACGAACACTCACAACATGACGACAAGATCCAAGAACAAAGTCAGAAAACAAAACCCCAAATATGGTCTCACTGCGATTCTTGGTGAAGTGGAACCTGATAACTACACTCAGGCTCTCAAAGAAAAGAAATGGCGTAACTCAATGAGTGCAGAACATGATACGTTCGTGCGCAATGATACGTTTGAACTTGTTGATCGATCATTGGCTACTAACATTGTTGGCTCAGGTTGGCTTTACAGGATCAAAAGAAATCCAGATGGTACTGTGAAGTCTCACAAATCACGACTTGTTGCAAGAGGGAGTCATCAACGACCAGGTGTAGACTTTCATGAAACATTCAGTCCAGTTATCAAACATGCCACCGTGCGTCTGGTCATTGGAACGGCTGTAGCAAAGGGTTGGCCACTTCAACAACTGGATGTCAATAATGCCTTTCTTCAAGGCCCTCTACATGATGAAGTATACATGCTGCAAGCACCTGGATTCGTTGATAAAGACAAGCCTAACCATGTCTATCGCCTCAAGAAAGCTGTCTATGGTCTTCGTCAAGCTCCTCGAGCATGGTACAATGCTTTAAAGGAGTTTCTTCTGAGCATAGGGTTCAAGAACTCCCTTGCTGATGCGTCACTCTTCATCCTCCAGAAAGGCTCTCTGTTTGTCTACATACTCATATATGTTGATGATATAATAATAACGGGTACATCTACGTCAGCAATCAAGCAAGTAACAGATCGTCTGGCTGCGAAGTTCTCACTCAAGGATCTTGGTGAACTCTCGTACTTTCTTGGTCTTGAAGCCTTTCGCACTCCTTTTGGATTGCACCTCACGCAAACAAAATATATTACAGACCTTCTCAAGAAGACGAAAATGGCAGAGGCAAAACCGGTTGCAACTCCAATGTCATCGTCTCAGGTTCTCACGCTCAACTCTGGAGATCTCTTACCAAATCCATCGGAATATCGAGCTACGGTTGGAAGTCTTCAGTATTTGGGATTGACGCGTCCAGATATTGCTTTCACCGTTAACCGGCTTTCTCAGTATATGCACCAGCCAAGGACACTACATTGGGAAGCAGTCAAACGTCTATTACGTTATCTTGTTGGCACAGCCAACAAAGGAATGTTTTTCTCTGCATCATCCCCTCTTTCGCTTCATGCGTACTCTGATGCTGATTGGGCAGGGAATAAGGATGACTACACCTCCACAGGTGCGTACATTGTTTACTTAGGAAGACAGCCGATCTCCTGGTCCTCTAAGAAGCAGACCGGTGTGGCTGGCTCTTCAACTGAGGCAGAGTACAGAGCTCTCACATCTGCTGCAGCAGAGCTCAAATGGTTATTGTCGTTGATGTCTGAGATTGGTTTAAAGTCATCTGAGATTCCAGTATTGTACTGTGACAATGTCGGTGCAACGTATCTCTCTGCTAATCCAGTCTTTCACTCACGCATGAAACACTTAGCCTTGGACTATCATTTCGTCAGAGAACAAGTTCAAGCAAAGCGAATAAGGGTGGCTCACATCAGTTCGACTGATCAACTAGCTGATGCTCTTACGAAGCCACTTCCAAGACTGCGGTTTCTTGACTTATCTAGCAAGATTGGACTCTGTTCTCGGCGTCCATCTTGAGGGGGCGTATTAGTATAGATAGTGTTTATCTATAAGATGTATTATCATGAGATAACGACTACACTTATGTAGTTATTATCTTGTACAGATTCGGTCTTATCTCGAGACTATATGATGTATATATACAGAACTCATATGATCGAGACGATCATCCTTTCACAATACTTCTATAGATTTGATCTCGAAAAAGAAGTGAAAAGACCAGAGCAAAAAGTTTTGAAGATAATTCTGGTAAGAACCAAGTTACAATATTAAATTTTATAAGTAAAAAATATACATATAAAACATTAGCCATATCGGAAATTATTCATTACAAATATGTAAATATGATTATGGATATAATGAGCTAAAGCAACTGGTAAATAAACATATCAATCCACACGTCTTTTAAATTGAAACTTTCTCCAAGTTTAATTACAAGGTATGTCAACTCGATATTGTTTTATACTCATATTCTGTAAGTTCTAATTCAGCCCCATTTCTAGTTTGTATTTGATGTTTTGCCAGTCGTAGTGATATAAAATTGTGAAAAACTTCATTGTAATATTCATCTTTTTTTTACTTATATTTGATTTATATTCGATGTTCGTATCTGTTTCCAAATTATAGTATTTTCCTTCTTTCTTTGCAAAAAACTTGAATGCGTAACTATATAAACGAGCAAAATTGTTTGAACAACACCCAATTAGGTTTGAAAGAGAGGAACTATTCTCTTTACCTCAATGAACGTTCAGGCAGACAAACTTTGGAAAACAGAGAAGTGTCAAATGGGTTTAAAATTGATTAAACTGGATTATGTGTTCCAGAAACGTATTAGTGTCTTTACGTTGCTTTAGGAAAATTCCCATATACGTAGTATTATTTGTTTGGTTGAGTCATGTTAGTTCGGTGATGCAATTAGACACATTGTACATATTTTATCATATATATCATTCTCTAGAATAATAGTTACCAAAGAGTATAATGATTTCGAAGTATAATAATTCTATTTAAACTCTTCTATGCTGGCTTATTTCTCTGTTGAATGCATATACCCTTTGTGTGGTTTTGTCAGTTTCATTCTTTATGAATCATTTTTGCGGGGTTTCAGAAAGTTGTCCATATTGTTGGTAAGTTCTAAATGAGGATCCTTTAAAGGCAAACCACTTACTAAAGAGTTTAATCTAACACTCATCTGCCGATGCATGCGTTTAAGTGGGGAAGATTTGATGTCGAAAAAGAAGCGAAAAGACCAGAGCAAAAAGTTTTGAAGAGAATTCTGGTAAGAACCAAATTACAATATGTCCTTATCAACTTCATTGAAAATTCTAAGGCATATCACTATATGTATGGTCAAATTTAATATTTATAAACTACAAATCATTAAATTACAAATACAAACATAATATCTTCGTAACATACAATGCCCATGTATTGATGTATAATACATGCTTTTGAGTTTTGAATGGTTAAATATTAGGAGGAGGAGGAGGAGGAGTTCAATCATTATCTATATGTTAATTAGTTATATTAAATGGCATAAACATTATGAGAATATTTTTATGGTTGATGTTATAATTCATAATTCATTTAGAAATGTATATATATGCATTTATAAGAAGTAGATAAAAAATGGTAGGAGTCAATAGTTGTTTATCAATTCTATAATACAAATTTTGCAAATTGTATCTCCTTGTATACCTTTTGATTCTTCTCCTTCACAACACCATCAGTTACATTGTTTTGTCCTCCAACACTGTCGCCACTCGCCACTCATCATCTCCTCTCCATCTCTTCTTCTATTCTATTTTATAATCACAATATAATATGTTACAATTTTCGTCATCCTCCTCACTAAATTGTATGTCATTTGCTTCTTGATTCTTCTCTTACACTACTCCATCAGTTATGCCGTCACCACTCATCAACACTCCATAAAAAAATGTTGGGTTCCTGATACCACTCAAATTACCCTAAGGAGTGAATTACTCTCTCAAATAAGAGGTTCAGTTGCAGTATTTAGGGATCGAATCCACAAGGAGCTAGAGAACCTATTAAATCTAGTCAAATTATTAATTCTAAGTGTTTGTTGTTTTATGGTTTAAAAGTAAATAGCAATCATAATTGAGCAAGTCTATTGCTCGACTAACAAGATGATTGGGGGTGTAACTTATTGGAAGATATTAGATGCAGGGTTTCTATTCAGGTGTTGGAGATTATAATCCTATAGATGCCTAATAGTTGCATGCATGATATATTATAGCTTAACTCCTTAATCACAGTGATCAGCGGTGGCAATGTTTCAGTGGTTAACTAACTAGATCTTGGATCTCAACTGTCGTCTTTTGATCATAAGAAAGTGTCGATCGATGATCCTATAGGGATATCGATCGATACACCTTTCGCAATATCGATCGATTGTCAGAAGACAATATCGATCGATGCTTCTAGCTAAGCCCTAGGCGCATGTTGATAATGCTCACTAGTCTCCTAGATCAGCGGTTAGCATCTCTCTAGCAATCCTAGCATGACATATTAGATTCAGGACATGATGGTCAAGGATGCTTGACTCATGCTAATTCTCAGGTTCATGTTCTAGTTAGCAAGGCTAAAACAAGCATTAATGAACAATCAATCAATGAATATCACAACTTAGCAAATCTATAGTTGGGGCTAATCCCTCTAACCTATTTGAACCCTGAATCTAACAAGTGAACTACTCAGACATAGTTAAGCAATTCATGACACAAAATATAGATAAAAACTGCATATAATAGAATGGATGAATCAATGGAGTTCCAATCACAAATCTCTCTATGATTTTCTCTCCTAAAACTCTCTGCTGAAAATAAGAATACAATGGTGGCCAAAAGCTCTCTTGCCTCCTAACACTTAGGCAAGTATATAACTATTAGGTTAAAAACTCTTCAGGGGTAATCTTGTAATTTTGTGAAGCCTTGGGTTTAAAGTCGGCTGGAACCAAGTCGCGCATCTCGCGTCTCGACATCGATCGATGGTACAGGATGTACATCGATCGATCATAATCTTCAATCGTCGAGGCTTCTCTTCTGTATCGATCGACGGCACTGGATGTGCGTCGAACGATTGCTTCTTCTTCGTATCGACCTCTAATGGTCAGCTCGGATGAAATCTCTTTTAAGCTTCTAAATGCTCCATAATCATCACTTTACTCCAAGATACTCCTGAATCTGAAAACATACCTAATAGGATAGAATATATAATATATAGATTGTAAAATACTTATATACCATGGATGAAAATGGCTCAAATCCATGGTATATCAACTCCCCCAGACTTACCCTTTTACTTGTCCTCAAGCAAAACAAACAGACAGTCTCTCTGAAAGAGGTTTGAAAACAGCAGGGACTTATAGATTTAAAACACAGAAATCATCACCTCTACAATTTCGAAAACCACATCTAAAAATTCCTAATCACAAAACCACATTACGCATTATCCTCGCTTAGCAACCAAATTCAACTACTCTACAACTCAGCAAATCCTGTCTGACATTCCCCTCTACTAACCTCATTTCTTAGCATAAATATAAAAATGAATGCTTTACCTTGGGAGTATCGATCACAGGATGCAAGGATTTTCAGACAAGTATCTGGAACTGCAGGTAAAAGTTAGTTCCTAAATTCTCTCTCTCTAATTTCTCTCTTGAGTCAAAGTCTGCTTATATTGCAAGATCAGTGACCAAGATTGGACAAGCTTCTATGAATCAATACTTAATGGTGGTTGCCACCAAGCCCTGTTCACTTCTTTTTGACCTATATCCAAGAATTCTTTGTGAAGCAAGCCTTGAAGATTTCCGCCTCCAAGTCCCGTTCGAATTCTTTTATTGGAATCTTTATGAATCAAGCCTTAATGGTTTTAGCCACCAATTCCTGTTCAGATTCCTCCTAACTAAATCCTAAGTCCTAATTAAGTAATAAATTTCAGATTTTTTTTTTTTTTTTTTAAGATAAAAACTAAATAACTACTCTAGGGTCGAAATAGAGAGAGGAAATGTGATAAATGAATCTACACAAGGCGTTACCTTCCAGACTTGTCTGAAGAATCCGATCCCATGTATACCAAGCCCCAAGACAAGCGATTATGTCAGGTTTAGTATTGGAGGTCAGCTTTGGTTCCTTCAAACAATCAAGGCAAGTGTGTATAGTTGACAGGTTGATCCACTTTAGCATCTTTAGTACTATCTGCAATCAGTAAATCTAGAATGGTGCTAAAGAGTGGCTAGACATTCAAGTATAAATCAATAATAAGATCATAGCCCCTTTCACATAGCTAAGCATAATTTATTAAAAATCTTTTTATAAGAATCATAATAAATTATATCAGTAAACCTCCCCCCAGACTTAAATTACACTTTCCCAGTGTAACACAGTCGGAGTTATGGTGGAAACTAAATCATAAGTACTCAATGTAACAAGTTAGGAAGATAAACATGACCGGAGTGGGAATCGATCGATGTGCATCGGTATGCATCGATCGTCGTATGTGATTGTAGATTGATCGGTGTCGACGTCTCGTCCACGGTCGATATGGTGATCATCCTACTTGGGTTTTGCAATAAATCTGAAAGAAGGAAAACGAAAGTAAATACTAGTAATTAAGAAAACCAATTTAAATTACCTAATAGTGGGTTGCCTCCTACTCAGCGCTTTGTTATAGTCATTTAGCGTGACTGTGGAGGTGTGTGGCTAGTTGGTGGAAAGACAACTACTTGTTGGGAAACAAGCATCCACCTCATCTCTGCACATTCTGGACCAAGCTGGAATGAAACTTCTTGTGGCCTCATCATTTCTGGTCCATCTCTCATCCATCTTATGTATTGCATTTGAGATGTTCTGTAGCCTTTCTTGTGTGTTTTCAATGCTGAACTAATGCCATCCTATCTTGTCGTAGGCGTATGCTGATAGCGCGTTCAGTTCCTCATGCATTGACTCCATTTTGTTTTGTAGCAGCTGCTCGGCGTCTGGTGTAGACGTGGTATCGATCGATGCGACCAAGTGTTTATCGGTCGATGGTGGTGCCTTACTGTCGATCGATGCTGATATCTGGTGTTGAGATGCAAATTGCCTCTGAATGGCTTTGACTTCCTTCTGTAACCACTCTGCATGGCTATCCAGTCCACTGAGTCTGACGTCGAATGGAAAGTAGATGTCATCACACCGCTTCTCAAACCGGTCCTCCATGGTATCTATAGCTGTGTAAAGCTTTCATGTTATCTGATCAACTTCTGCTGCTGATCAACTTCTGCTGCTGTGACGTCGAGTGATGCCCTGCGGAACCTATCGATTGATGTTGAACATTCTTCCTTAAAATCATGTTGATCATTAAGCGTTCCAATGTCCCTCTGGACATTCATCATCTGTGTAGACAAGGTGTCCAAGTATCGCATGATAGGTGAGGTGAAACGGTCGTGCATATCCTCGTATGTTTGTAACCTATCTTCCATGGATGCGAACTTGCTGTCGATCGATGTGATGGTGCAGATATCGATCGATGTGGCTGGTTGTTGGTCCTTCTTGCGAATGGTGTCCAAATCTTGCTGTAGCAGATCAATTCTCATGCTTAACCAGTCCACATTGTTGTTGAGAGGGTTGTATACGTCGTTAATCTTCGTGTTAATGTATGCGATCTCCCATTCATCCTTCTTCTCTGCCAAACTTTCCGGTCCTGCAAGAATCTGGGATGTCTGTGGCTTGACGTCGATCGATGTTGCTTTGTTGGCGTCGATCGATGGTAATGTCGTAGCTTCTTTCTCAAGAATGTGCTTCATACTCTCAATCTCTGTCCTCATCTGTGCCATACTTCTGAAAAGCTCATTGTAACCTCTGTCCAAAGGTTGATAAGTGTAATCTACCAATGTCTTGAGTTCATCTCCTAGTTTTTCCTTAGCTCCACAAATACCAGTCACCATCTCATTAATCTCATCCTTGGTGTAGATCTCTGGTGCCAGTTTTGTAGGTGTGAAAGAAGTGGCATGTTATGGAAGATATATGTGACTCTCCTCAAATAGGGATGCTCTCTCCAGAATTTTTTTGATGTTGTCCTTGGTAACAAGGAGTATCTCACCAGCTACGCTCCTTGCATATCCAGACTCATCTCTGTAGACACCATATTCGTCCTTCTGTTCCCATCTGAACTTTCTGGCTCCATAGATGTCATAAGTGCACGTCCACATTCGTAACGTCTGTTGATCGTTGGGGAAGGTGCCCTGTCGAACGATGTAAGAGCATCCTTGTCGATCAATGTTTGGCCTACTGGTTGGCACGATTGGTGTGAACCAATTTCTGTTGTGTCGGCCCTTGGATGTTCGTCTGGAACAGCTGGGATGTTGTCTGGAATGCTGCATTGCTGCATAAACAAGTTGTCTGGTCTATTGGCCAACTGAAGAATATCTGCTATGTCCTATCTGGATACTTGTAGAATTCTCCCATCCATAGCTCTTGCATGGCCATTTGGGTCCCTGAAAATACCAAATTCATCAAGAGTTAGAAAACCGTAATCAATACTCATATTCTTCTTAGTAAATAAATAAAGTTTAGGTTTAGAATGAGAATCGATCGATGTTGATACTGGATTATCGATCGATGGTAGACGTTTATCTGCTGAATTAGGGTTTTTGGATCGAATGCTCTTCCTTGATGTTCCTTCTGATTTGTTTGTGGGAGCATTCTTCTTTTATGCTATGGTGTCGTGAGAAGTAATCTGGGGTGCAAAACTCCTTATATAGGTATTGGTAAACCTACTTGGAATTGGAATATTCCCTTTTCCTTTTCAAAGGCGGCGGCTTTAATATCAATCGATGTACCTGGTGTGGTTTCGATCGATGCATAAGATTGTTTTCCTGGATGAGGGTGGGTATAGACCGATGCTAAGTAGACTCTGTCGATCGATGGTGGAGACGTGTTGTTGAAGGAATGTCTTGAATATCTTTCATCCTGCATAGCAATCTTTATAGATCTTTCCTTCCAGTAATCCTCATCATACTCCTCAGTAGGATCCTCATTGGATGAAGGAATTACAGTCTCTACTGCAAAACTTTCATGGAAACCACTGTCTGCCCAACTGCCTATGGAATAGTCATCACGTTCTTTTTTGTTGGGTTGTTGAAAGGCAAAGTCTGGATAAAACTGAACTGGTAATGTGAAGTGGTCTACCGGAAGCTTCTCATCGAGCGACGTGGGATAATGTTCATCGGTCGTCGGTGACTCATTGGAATCGATCGATGACGCAGTGTGAGTGTCGATCGATTCCGAGTACTCTGTTTCGTACTCTGCTCCACAATGGCATGCTGCAATGTAGCCAAGATCATTTCCAAGCTCCACGAGGTTGACCTGTTGTCTCACAACTCGAACTAGGTCATAGTGGACGTCTAGATTTATCAGTGTCAGACACAATCTGTTGGTGTTCATGTCACATACAGCTCCTACTGTAGCCAGGAAAGCTCTTCCAAGTAGAAGTGAAGCGTTCCAGTTAAGCTTGATGTCCAGGACATGAAAATCTACTGGGACAAGGGCATTACCAATCTGTACCTCAAGGTCTCTTATGATGCCTCCTGAGCTTCTTTCTGAAAGGTCCACGAAGGTGAAAGGCTCTATTTTCAGACTCAGCTGGTCTGCCATAACCTTAGGTAGTATGATGAAGGCTCTATTTTCAGACCCATCTGGTCTGCCATAACCTTAGGTAGTATGCTGACTGATGCTCCTGTGTCACAAAGTGCATGGGGAAATTGAATACCCTTCACTACACATGGTATTGCGAACTTCCTAGGATCACTCTTCTTCTTCAATGTGATCCTTAGTTTCATCCTTTCCTTGACATGATGAAACATTCTCCTAATGTCCTCCTCAGTCTCCTTAGTCTCTCTGAAGAACATCCACAACCGGTGTGTGTAATAAACTTCATCAAAAGGTTTCTCCACTGGGATTCTGAGGACTCTCTTAGTGATACCATCCATCTCCTTCTCATTAGCTTCCCTCTTAAGGTTCTTAGGAATCTTCTCCTTTCTTTTCCTTAACCTTCTTCCTTCAGTTGCCTCATCAACTTTCATAGGCTTGGTGTAGTGTCTGAAGGGTTGGTTGTAGGTTCTGGTGGGTTTGCTAAAGGTTTAGGTGGTGGTCTGAGTACGTTGATTCGGTCACTATCAATAGATGGTAATCGCACTCGGTAGGTGAGAGGTGCCCGTCGATCGATGGGAGGTGAGGGAGGTCGATCGATATCAGTCTCTCTCTGTCGGTCGAATGCTGGCTCATGCCGTCGATCGATTTTGACATAGAACGGGGAGGGTGGGTGAGGATGTTTTTCTGCGAATTCCTCATGAGTCATGATCCGAACTGCACTACACTCCGCAGTCGATTTAGCAGATGACGTCGATCGATGGTTAGAGTAATCCGTCGATCGATCTTCGTCATGGTCTGTCGAGCGATGTGCATCCATTGACATCGGTCGACACCAAAGTGATCCGCCGAAACTCATGGAGCTTTCAACGTCGAAGTCTCCTTCTCCAAGCTTCTCATGCTTCACCACTTGCCAAAAATCATCATCTATGATGGCATTTACTTGGTGTTTTGCTTTCTCAACTCATGCCGCTCTAGCCAAGGCTTCTTGCCTTTTTACAGTGTCTCCAGTCTAAACCACTTGCATTTCAAGCTTCCTCACCTGTGTTCCTAAGGTCTCAATTCTCGTGCTCAGACTGTTGTAGGCGGAATCTATCTTCCCATTGAAGTCCACAGTGAGTTGTTGCTGTCCTTCCAGAACTCTGTCAACCATTACTTCAATCTTTCTTTCATGAGTCTGTGGTGGTGGATTCTGGTAAAATGAGTTTCCATAGCCTCTGCTGTTGTTGCTGAAAGGTTTCTGGAACTGTGAACTCTGGTTACTCCTCTGACCATTGCCATAGAAGTTTCTGTTTCCACCCTGGTTTCCAGACCTCAGAAATCCAGTACCTCCAATGTAGTTCACATCTTCTTCTCCTTCCGTGTCTACAGCTACTTCTCCTTCAGCTGAGCAGACCTGCTTTCTAAGAAGCTCATGAACCACATCTAACTTTGCTCTAAATTCGTGCATCTGCTCTTTCCCTAGGGATGCAACAGACTTCTTCCTCTCAAAGTCAGTGTTCTTGGTGCTGCTGCTGTTTGCTAGATTTTCTATCAGTCTCAAAGCTTCCACTGGATTCCTGGTGTTGAAGTTTCCCTCGCTAGCTGTATCAAGAGCCATCTGATACCTTAAGGCGATACCTCCGAAGAAAGTGCTCAGCAGTTGCACTTCGTTGAATCCGTGGTGTGGACAGTCTCGCTGGAAGAACTTGAATCTGATCCACACATCTTTTAGAGACTCTCCAGTCTCCTGCGCGAATGTAGTAATTTTGCTCCTCAAGTCTTCAGCGCGTGCCTCATCGAAGAAGTTTTTCAAGAAGGCATTCTTGATGTCGACCCAGGATGTTAGAGATCCTGTGGGTAGCTGCTTAAGCCAGTGCATCGCTTCTCCAGTCAGAGAATACTTGAAGAGCTTGCACAATAGGTATTCCTCGGGGACTCCATCCATACGAATAGCAGCGATAAGATCCTCGAACCTCTCTAGATGGTCCATAGATGCTCGTGCGGTAACTCAAAGTAGGGTATCTGCGACACGAGTGTGTAGTACTGAGGCTTCAGCTCGAAATTCTGCTTCTGGATCTCTGGAAGTCGAATACCTGATCTGTTGGGGTAGTACTCATCTGGACGATTGTAGTCAGCCAGTGCCCTTGGTCGAGCAGCCTCTTCTACAGGTTGAGCAGCTCCTGTAGCATCAGTATCAGGGATTACATTCCCCTGAGCGTATAGTTTTTGACCTGTTGCATTACGTAGATGACCATCCTGGTCATACAGATTTCCATTCTGGTCTTGTCTGAGAATAACAATCGCAACCATGTTTTGCGACTGATGATCGATCGATGTACGCGGTGTAGTATCGATCGATGTCGAACGATGTAGATCGGTCGACGATGAAGGTCGGGTGTCGGTCGACGGTTGGGTGTGAGAATCGGTCGACGTAAAAGCTGCTGCGTCGAGCGATGTGGAACGTTGGTCTTTCCGGATCGTTCGTTCCAAGTGAGAAGGATCTTCTGAGAATAGTAGGTGTTTGTCCTTGTTGCTTCTGGTACTGCTGGGCATGCACCTGAAAAGAAAAGAAAAAATTTTGTGTCAGAATGGGGGTAGAGAAAATAATAAGAATTAATAACACTTAATCTAATGGCGATCAAAGCTCCCCGGCAACGGCGCCAAATTTGATACCACTCAAATTACACTAAGGAGTGAATTACTCTCTCAAATAAGAGGTTCAGTTGCAATACTTAGGGATCGAATCCACAAGGAGCTAGGGAACCTATTAAATCTAGTCAAATTATTAATTCTAAGTGTTTGTTGTTTTATGGTTTAAAAGTAAATAGCAATTCTAATTGAGCAAGTCTATTGCTCGACTAACAAGATGATTGGGGGTGTAACTTATTGGAAGATATTAGATGCAGGGTTTCTATTCAGGTGTTGGAGATTATAATCCTATAGATGCCTACCAGTTGCATGCATGATATATTAGAGCTCAACTCCTTAATCACAGTGATCAGCGATAGCAATGTTTCACTGGTTAACTAACTAGATCTTGGATCTCAACTGTCGTCTTTTGATCCGGCTCAGGTCAAAGTCATTCATCTCAGAAACATCAATCACATCAGAGATCACAGCACCCTGAGCATTAATTAATTGTCATGCGCTGTTGCGAGTGCGACCTTCTTCGTCTCTTAGCATCTCATTCTCATCGACCTTAAGTATGAGCACTTCGACCTTCTCTGTCTCCCCGCAAGTGGTGTCGTTTTTCACCGGATTAACAATATCGGAATGAACAGTGTTCAGATGATCAGTGCCCGAATGAACAGTGTCGTGGTGAACAGTGTCGTGGTGAACAGTGTCGTGATCTACAGTGTCGATCGACGGGAGGTGAACGGTGTCGATTGGCGGGGGATGAACAGTGACGATCGACGAGGGATGTACAGTGTCGATCGGCATGGGAAGAACAGTGTCGGTATGAATAGTACCATGGTGAACAGTATCCAGATGAACAGTAGCCGGATGAACTGTGTTTTTCGACGGTTGATTGGCTCTGTCAATCGCTGTTGTTTGTCGGGTGTCGATCGATTGATGGTGTACGCTGTCGATCGCTGCTGCTTGGAGGGTGTCGATCGGTACTTCCCTCGTAGACTTACGGATCGTGCATAAACCAGCAGGCTCCTTCTTTGAAGGACCTAGAAATCCTCTCTTCATTGTTGTTCCTGGTACTGAGATGTATGTACCTGAAACATAAGAAAATTTTCTATGAGTTTTTCGAATAATTATAAAACCTAGACTAAATCTAACTAAACAAGAGTTAATGGCGATCAAAGCTTCCGGCAACGGCGCCAAATTTGATATCACTTAAATTACCCTAAGGAGTGATTTATACTCTCTCAAATAAGAGGTCGAGTTGTAGTACTTAGGGATCGAATCCACAGAGAGCTAAGGCCAACAAAAGATCTAATAGTTATACGATTAAGCTAGGCTAATAGTTTATAAAGCAGTAAATATAGTAAATTACAGTGGTGAGCAAGCAGTTGCTCGGCTGATTGATTGATTGTTGTTTGATGGAAGAATGGTTGCTAGATCTAGGGTTTCTATTCAGGTAATCATGATTATAATGATATAGAAGCTAATTGATGTATGCAAGATATTAAAGAGCTCAACAATTAAGAACAAATCGATCAGATCTCGCTTCTAGATTCGTCTATTGACTAGATCTAATGATCTCAACTATCATTTGTCGATCAATTAGAAAGTGTCGATCGATGATTCTAGAGGAATATCAATCGATACATCTTTCACGACGTCGATCAATTATTCTATTGGAATATCGATCGACACGCTTCTAGCAACCTTTGCGCGCGGGTTGATAAATTACTCCCCAGGATTCCTAGATCAGTTATCACTTGTTTCTAGCAATCCTAGTTCAATGAGGATCTATTCAGAGAAAAGAACAAGCTATTGCTTGTGCCTAATGATTCTAAGATCAGGGTTCTAGTTCACGACTCTAGAACACAAGCAGTAAGAACATCCTATTGATGAATATCACAACCTAACAATTCTATATTTGAGGCTAATCCCTCATAACCTATTTGAACCCTAAACCTAACAGGTGGATCTATTCAACCATGAGTTGTCATAGAAAATCATAGATGAATAGATAATAAAACTGCAATATAATAAATATAAAAACCAAAGGAGTTCCAGGAGGACTCTGAAGGAGTTCTTCAATTCTCTCCTAACTTAGAACTAGAATAAAAGAAAGCTTAGCCGTCAACAATGGCTTACAAAACACATAAATAGGGTTTTAAGTCGTCCAAGGATATTCTTGTAATTTATGGTTGCTTATGCGCTTCAGCGGTCATAAAATATTTCAGCCCATATTCTGGCATCACCGTCGATCGACAGAAATGCTGTTTCAACGATCGACAGTCCTTCATCTCCTCGACAGCTTCCTCTCGGGAGGCAGACTGGCCACTCTTCAGTAAAATAGGCATAACTTCTGCTACTTGATGTTGATTGACTCAAACCAGCGGCATAGAAAGCTAACTCAAATATATATCTTGTATCAAAATTTGGGCTCAATTTAACGGTGGGAAGGTCTCCATCCATAGCTGAATATCTGACGCATCTGTGGAGTTCTGCACCTCAAAAGGTTCCACAATCACCATATTTCTCCAGAACGTACCTGAACCTGTAAATACTCTAAAAATACTCCAAAACATAATAATTGTATCTTAAAACCCTTATATACCATGGCTGAAAGTGGGTAAATTCCATGGTATATCTGTTACGTTCCGAGCGACGGAACCGCCAACCCCAAACCTCAAAAAAAACCGAAAAAGTGTTTAAATTATTTTTTGTTATAAAACAATTGCACAATAAAAATGTAACGAACCACAAAGTTCTGCCAGGTCGGTCGGGGTCTATGACTGGTAAACCTCCTATGCCTGGCTGAGCGAGAAGGTCCTCGACGGTGTACATAGCATAAGGAGCACTCGGCGGCACCAG
Source organism: Brassica napus (assembly GCF_020379485.1). Classification (NCBI taxonomy): domain Eukaryota; kingdom Viridiplantae; phylum Streptophyta; class Magnoliopsida; order Brassicales; family Brassicaceae; genus Brassica; species Brassica napus. The sequence goes on along the minus strand of NC_063444.1, from coordinate 23,759,748 downwards.
CAAATCGAGATGAATCTCGTCCGGCGCCATCGGAGGAGGTGCCTCCTCAGGAACATGATCATGATGCGCGGGTGGCACATCAAACCGAGGAACCGGTGGCGGAACATACGGAGGCGTCTGAGAGACTCTCTAAGAAGACTGAGAGTCGGGGAAAGTCTCTGGAAACGAAGAACTAGGAGCTGAAGAAGATGATGCGGCTGTACGAGTACCACGCTCACCAAACATCTGCCTGTTATGGGAACCGAAATTCACACCGTCGATTTCCGTAATCGAAGGAAAGTCAGGAAACCCTAACTTTCCCTGAGGTCCCGGATTCTCTGCGAGAGCCAACGACAAGTGACCAAATAAATGCGGAAAATATGAAAAGATAACAAAACAAATTTATAGAAAAGGTAGATCTTGATTCGAATCCGCGTAAGAGCGTTGCGATCATTACAAGAGATTATAAAAGCTTCGTCCGCAAGAGCTGTAAGCGAATTACCTAGCACTAGCAAGCCAAACGTAGTTCAAGAGTGAACCAAGAGATCGAGCTGCTTGTGCGCGTCCGTCTGGTAATCGGGTGCAAGTAATAGAAACAAAGCATGTCGAGAATAATGCCTCAAAGTTTCTAAGTGCCGAGAGTTCTCTCTTTGTGCCTCTCGCCTAGGACTCCTTATATACTCCTCCAAGGTCGGTTTTAGCTTTTCCCTTCCTGCCCTTAAGCCGTCTTAAGTGAAAAATGGAGATATTCCATTTTTTCCGATCTCCAGGTTTATCCGCGGAAACTTAACATTTTTTCTGCGGAAACTTAGCTTTATATTTGTTTTTATAATAAAAACATAAACCGCCATAGTATCTACAAGCTCATTCTCAAAGAATCGTAAGTGGGCTTGTAATCGCGTTTTAGACCTCGTTGGGCCGTCTTTCGACATGAAACGTTTGTTACGATTTTCTTTTCGACAAAAACAAATTCTCGCGATTTTTATCGTAAAGTTTCAATGGTAACTTTGATCGGAATGATGTGAGAGATGATATGGCTGCGGTACATGGGAGCTAGCATTGAAGAACAGACGGGAATGCACGGATTTGGGTCGTCCTGTTGATCGATGTCCGAGACAGTTTGGTCGCTACGTAGCAACCTGGTCCGCGCTGGATCGGTCGCTACGTAGAGACCGACCCACAAACGAGTCAGTCACTTCGTAGCGACCGACCAAGCCATTCGGTTGGTCGCTACGTAGCGACCGACTCGTTTTCGGGTCAGTCGCTACCGAGTGGCTTGGTTGGGCAATACATAGCGACCGGCTCGTTCGCGTACCGGTCGCTACGTGGCGACCTTGTGATACCACTCAAATTACCCTAAGGAGTGATTTATACTCTCTCAAATAAGAGGTCGAATTGTAGTACTTAAGGATCGAATTCACAGGGAGCTAGGGAACCTAAGGATTATAATATGATTTGTTAAGCAAAGATGTTTTAAGAGTTTTAAAAGTAAATTGCAGTTTCATATTGAACAAGTGTTTGTTCAATAGCAAATTTTTTGGGGTTTTGGTGCTTAAAAAGGAAATAGCTAGGCTTAGGGTTTTTATTCAGGAAAGTTGGAATTATAATCCTATAGATGCCTAAAGAGTTGCATGCATGATAATGTAATGCTCAACTATTTGATCAACAAGTCTTTCGGCTATTGCGGGCATTGACTTGTTGTCTATTAATTAGATCTATGATCTTATCTCTCGTTATATTGATCTATAGAAAGTATCGATCGATATTCCAATGGGCGTATCGATCGATACACCTTTTGCACCGTCGATCGATTATTCAAGTGTGATATCGATCGACGCGCTCTAGTCAAGCTTTATGCGCAGGTTGAATGAATGCTTACTAAGCTCACTAGATTAGCTCTCGCCTTGCTCATAGCAAGAAACATAGCTCTATTGGAATATTTTCATGATGAGAATTAACCTATTGATTTTATCAATCAATCCAAGGGCAATTCTAGGTAGCTAATCTAGACACATGCATTAATGAACAATCCTAAAGATGATTATCACAACTCAGCAATCTATAGTTGGGGCTAATCCCTCCTAACCTATTTAAACCCTAAAATCTAACAAGAGAACTTTGGATATCAATGGAGTTCCAATCACAAATTATAACTTTGGATCTTCTCTCCTATCTACCAATAAAACAATGAAACACAAAGAAAGCACACTTTGCCTCTAACATGGCGGCAAAGCTTATATAATTAGGCTAAAAACTCGCCAAGGGCAATCTTGTAAAATAGTGAAATCTTGGGCTTCAAGTTGGCTGTGACCAAACGGGCTTCCTGCGCCCTTCACTGTCGATCGACACCATGTCTTGTGTATCGATCGATTCTAGCTCTCCAATATCGACCGATAGTCGATCTCGATGGTCATTTCGGGTGCTTGCTCCAAATATCTCCAAAATGCTCCAAAATCATCACTTATCTCCAAAACATTCGTAATCTTATAAATATAATGAATAGACTCTATAATAATATAATTATTAGTAAAAACACCTATAAACTATGGATGAAAATGGGTCAAATCCATAGTCTATCAACTCCCCCAGACTTACCCTTTTGCTTGTCCTCAAGCAAAACAAACAGACAGTCTCTCTAAAAGAGGTTTTAAAAACAACAGGGACTCACATGATTTAAAACTTAGAATCATCACCTCTACAATATTGAAATCCACATCTAAGAAGTCCTAATCACAAAAGTACATCATACCATATCCTAGCTTAGCAACCAAATTCATCTAGCCAACAACTTAGCATAATCTTGTCTTTCATTCCCCTCTACCGACCTCATTTCTTAGCATAAAATAAAAGTGAAGGCTTTACCTTGGCAGTATCGATCACAGGATTCTATGATTTTCAAACAAGTATCTAGACTTGCAGGTAAACATTAGTTCATATCCTCTCTCTCTACTAATTTTCTCTCTTGGTCAAAGTCTGCTTATATGCAAGATCATTAACCAAGATTGGCCAGGCTTCCATGAATCAAGTCTTAATGGTGATTGCCACCAAGTCCTGTTCACTTCTTTTTGACCTATATCCTAGGATTATTTGTGAAGCAAGTCTTAATGGTTGTAGCCACCAAGTCTTGTTCTAATCCTTTACCTATGAAATTCTTATGAAGCAAGCCTTAATGGTTGTAGCCACCAAGTCCTGTTCGAATTCCTTCCTAATAAATCTCTAATATAATAACAATTTTTTTTTTGTTTTTTTTTTATATAATCTATATTTCGAAAATAGAGAGAGAAAGGGTGATAAATCTATATACACAATGCTTTACCTTCCAGACTTGTTTGAAGAATCCGATCCCATGTATACCAAGCCCCAAGACAAGCAGTTGTGTCAGGTTTAGTGTTGGAGGTCAGCTTTGGTTCATTCAAAACAATCTTAGCAAGAGTGGATAGTTGACAGGTTGATCCACTTTAATATCTTTAGTACTATCTGCAATCTGTAAGTCTAGAATGGTGCTAAAGAGTGGTTAGATATGAAGCAAAAATCTATAAGTTCATAATCCCCTTCTTGACTCAATAATAACTTAATTTGAAAACATTTTTAATAAGACTAATAAGTAAATAAATATCAGTAAGCCTCCCCCAGACTTAAACTACACTGTCCCCAGTGTAAATTCAGTCGGAGTTATGGTTAAAAATAAATCATAAGGACTCAATGTAACAAGTAGGAACGATATACCAGACCGGAATAGATGTCGACCGATGTAAGGATGTTGATGCCGGTCGACGCAGGTAAAGCAATGTAGATCGATGTCGACTTGTTCGCATCGGTCGATACAGATGTCAATCGTCTACTCGGATCTTCTTTTTGTTTTTTTATGACCTGCAATAATTAAAAACCAACATAAATAGTAAATTAATAAAAAATTAATAAATATTACCTAATAGTGGGTTGTCTCCCACTCAGCGCTTTGTTATAGTCATTTAGCTTGACTTTGGAGGTGTTTTGGCTAGTAGTGTTGAGAACTGGGACTTGTTGGAAAACAAGTATCCATCTCTTCTTTGCGCTTGTTGAACCATGTACCAGTGAAGTCTCTCATTGCCTCGTCCCCTCTGCGCCATTTATCCTTCATTGCTGCAGTTGTGTTTTCAATCCTCTGTAATTTATCACCAAGACTCTGAAGGTTGAATTGATGTCTGGTAAGTGCGGCGTAAGTGTCAGCTGAGATCTCTTTTCCATGGTAAGGTGTGTTGGACATGTCGGATGTCGTCTTTGGTACTAGCCGGCCTCGGTTTGTATCACTGTCGATCGATGTTGAATGGTTGGTGTCGATCGATTTGTTTTTGCGTCTGTCGATCGATATCGATGCTTCTGGTCGACGCGCAACGTAACTCTTAATCTCCACCAACTCCCCTTGTATAGCTTCGACCTTGGAGGTCAATGCACTGATGGTAAGATCCATTGGGAACACTATAGGAAATGTGAGTATTAATAGCGGGCGTTAAACGCTATTAGTTCGTTTTAATAGCATTCCCTAAAACGCTCTCACAACGCCCGTTATCGTAGGTCCGACCTTTTTGATAGTGGATATGTCGTATGCAATAGTTAAATAAATAACGATAGCTTTAATGTCTATGCAATTGTTAATATTTATAATAACGTAATAGAAATGTTATTAAAACTCGTTTATTTGATTTTACATATAGCTTGTTATACAAATATGGCAAATGTTTTGTGTTATTAATTAATTTTTATAATTATCCAAAAATTTATTAAAAATATAATTCGTAATTAAAATTTATTTTATCTATTAATTAAAATCAGTATACAAATAATTAAAGAACACATTAAACAAAAAAACAGATTAAAACATTAAAACAAAACATAATTAGCCAAAACATAATTAACCTAAAAATAAACTAAGCCTCCGCCTGCAACCCTAATCCACCGTCTCTAGCCTCCAGCCTCCAGAGCATCCGCCTTCAGAGTGTTGTCGTCGCATCACCTAGTCACCGAAGTTGACTTCTATCGTGCCGTCTGCTACATACATCATAGTTTCTCTGTCGCCTCGTCTGCTCGATACCGGAGTTTCTCCATCGCCTCTCAAGCCTGTTTCAATGTATATTCACCCTATTTCAATATCCTTTTAATCAATGTGGAATCAATAAGCTTCATACAACAACCAATAGAGATGAGAGGATGATGCGTAGGAGATATAAAGACCTGTTTCTGATTTAGGCTTTTGGGGTATCTCAGAATCTAGGAGGTGACTTGGTGGAGCCATACCGAGATTCACCTCTGACACTTTAACCTGCAATAACTTAACATATATCTAAACAACTAATATACACCATACATAACTAATGTTAATGGTCAAGAAGAAACACAAACCTGGTAATGCAAACTTATGCCGCGATAGATCTTGGTATGTATTTGATCGGAGGCGGTTCATAGATCCAAGAGAATATTGAACAGATCGAAGAGAAAGAGAAGAGATGAGATTTTTGGGAAAAAAAAATAAGGAAAAGAGAAAAACAAAGAGTACGATACAAGAAGAGAAGATGGAGATCTGCCGTAGAAGGAAGAGAGAAGAGAAAACGAAAGAGATGAGAAAGAAAATTAAAACAGAAAAACAAAAAGATATTGAAAAAAACTGTAACCATTGGATGCAATTGCATCAACGGTTACTGATAGTGATCCATATATTTTCTTTTTGACCAATAAGGACACAAATAAATGTTTTAGTTATAGCTTAAATATTTTTATTTAGTGTCTTAGTTTTGGTCAAGATGTGCGGCGGGAAGGAGAAGAAGAATTTGGTGAGTGTTGGTGAGAATATTTTTAAGAGAAACCAATGAAATAATTTACTTTTTACATTATATTTAAAATTTAGTGTTTAAATATTTTAAAAATGTAACCAATTAAATAAAAAAGATGAATTTATGGTCGTGTATGCAGGGTTTGAGTTTTCGTTTTAGGGTATTAAGATTAAGTTTTATGTGTAGTTTAAAATAGTATTTAGGGTTAAGATAAATAGTGTTAAAATTTAGAGTATATAGTTTGGAGTAATATATGTATCTTATAGGAATTAAGATATAAAAGTTGTATATAGTTCAGAATAGCATAAATGTCTTAAAGGAATTATAATTTATTTAAAGCTAAGACTTATTGTTTTATGATATATGTTAATATGAGGTATGTTGTTTAAGGTTTAGGGTTAAGATTTAGAATTAAAATATATGGCTTGAGTTTTAGAATATACTTAAAGTTAAATTTTAAGTATATATCATAGGTTTGAAAAGATTAGATTTATGATTTTGTAAGTAGGGTTTAAGTTTGGGGTTTAGGGTATTAGATATAGGGCGTAGATTTAGGATTTTGTGTGTGAGGTTTAGAATTTAAATTTCATATTAGATTTTCTTAGAAAAAATTTTAGTTTAAGTTTAATATTATTATGAAAAGATTGAAGTTTTTATGTTAATGTGTAGAGTTTAAAAATATGTTTAGTTTTGGGGTTTAGGGTTTAGAGATGACAAAAAAATAACCTTAGTTTAAGAAATACTCGATTTTGCATTACTTTATTTTCTGTTTCTTGGCTTTGTAATGGCTGTTTTCGTTTTGATATTTAAGAACCCTAGTTCTCCTTGAGCTTAATCTATAAACGAAGATTCAATATATATTTAAAGAGACATGTACATTCTAAACTTTTATTCAAAAAAAAAGAGAACATCTAGAAAGTTTTGAGGTCATGGATTCAAATGGAATAAACGACATTGGCTTTCTTCTGTTCTGTCAAATCGACGTTTACATCCTCCTCGTCTTCCTGGACACACACACACACATCTTTTAGAACACACAAGGACTTTTAAGATGAAAGATTACAGTTTTAAGAATCAGTCAACTTGATCCCTCAATGTCGTTGTTCTGCAACAGAAGAAGAAAATAAAACAAAAAGATGTATTACCTTATTGCTAGAAGAGCAAGAAGAAAGCCTTCTTCTTTTCCAAAGTGTCGTCTTCCTTCGATGAGGACTTGTTCACTGCGTTTGGTACAACTGTTACAACTGATTTTCCTAAAACTAGCTTTCCTTGAATTCAATCCTACTTCCAGCTTTCAAACCACCAGCATAATCAGTTAGTGAATACAACTGTGTTCTTCTTCGATACTTCCATCTATAGACAAACATTAGGGACAAAACTTATAAAACAAAATTCACCTTTAATATAGATAAAAATTGAGACTTTAATCTATCAAACAAAGGAGGTATTTTTTATTCCAACAGCCAAATTTTAGCCAAGAACAGAGCAAATACAGAGACTCTTGTGTTTCTAAGACTTGGAAAAGGATTAAGTTATCGAATTGAGATATGGAAGATGAGAAAACAAACCATGATCAATGCCGGAAGACTTAGAAACTAGCAACCTGTTCTTGGTGAATTATGTGTAATCTGAAACTTAAAGACGAACAGGGGATGTTCTTGATGAATTCTGGATCTTCTGTAAACAAGCTCCAACCTTCACCAAATCGTACAAAACTCGTCAAAACTCGATTGCTCCCGAGAGGATGAGTTGGCAAAGTCGAAACGCTCCTGGAATTGCTGCTTCTCTGTAACCAACGGAGGTGAGGGGAGATCTGAAGGCGAGCCGAGGAAGTGAGGAATTGTTCAATACCCTGTAGAGGATGGATTTGACCACCCCACAAGGCCCGAAGAACAGAAAGGCCTGATCCGGACTGGGTAGAGCGACGGCTCGATCGGTTGGCTCAAGAGTCAGGTCTCTCGGTTTGACTCTTGAATACTTTTGGTCGATCATCGTCGACTGAAGTATATTCGGCTCAGCGCCTCCTCGGACGCCTACGGGCTTTTCGGCCCAGCAGAGGAGGCCCACCAAGATGGCGTAAATTAGGTCAAGGACGAAACATCAGGGCGACTATATAAGGGAAAGGGGAAACAACGAGAAAAGGATCCAAAATCATTGACTAACACTTGGCGGCTAGATTAGGGTTTTCACTTTTGCTTCATCTCGCCGTTAGTTGTACTTTTCCGGTAGCTCATCGAGCCACCGGCTTCCTCTCTGTCGCATTCTCTTCATTTGTCTTGTAACCGACTGAACATTTTCTCCGACCATAAATAAGACATCTTTGTTAAACCCACATCTTCTTTATTACCGTTTTCCGATCAAACAGTTGGCGCCCACCGTGGGGCCACTAGCAAAGTAACGTCAGAACTATGGTCGTTAGCAACGACAGTTCTTCGTCAGGCGAGGAGCGCGAAGCTCTCGAGGTGACGCCGGCTCCAGAGGTGACACCTACACCTACACCAGTAACTCCACTCCCCCCTCCTGCGTCTATGGAAACCATCCTGGCACACCTCGCCCTACAAGAAGCGGCGCAGAAGGCAGCAGTTGACCAAATCACGGCGATAGCAAAAATCCTTGCTCCTATCGCTGCAAACGCCGAAGCTTCAACAGCGCAATATCGTCGACACCTGTTCGCCACAGAACGAACCACCAATGTAGCACCTAAGCGGGACAACAATAACCAAAGCGCCGGTAACGACATCAACGCGCACACCGCAAGCGAACTAGCCGCGTTGACACAGTCGGTCCTCGACATCAATTCGAAGATCCACCAGGTGATGACATCCGCGCCCCAAATCGAGCATGTACTCGCGGAATCTCTTCGTACACCCTTCACGCAAAAGGTTACCGGCGTGCGGCTCCAGAAGATGGAGAAACTCCGTCTTCCAACATTCAAAGGTCTCTCTGACCCTTCTACTCACGTCACGTCTTTCAACATAGCGATGCGACGCGCAAACCTGACCGACGAAGACAAAGACGCCGGCTTCTGCCAACTCTTCGTTGAAACCCTAGAAGGACCGGCCCTTACTTGGTTCACCAGCCTTAGAGAAAACTCCGTCGACTGTTTCCACGACCTCTCAACGGCTTTCCTTAAGAATTATATCATGTTCACCAACCAGGAAGCGACCGTGTCAGATTTGTGGAACCTCACTCACGCCAGCGGCCAAAGCCTCCTCGACTTCATGGAGAAGTTCAAAGCTATTGTCTCGAAGATTGATATTCCCGACCATATCGCCGTCGAATCTTTGATGACCACTTTGCACGTCGACTCCACATTCTGTCAGGATCTCTACCGATACCCGACAAAATCCGTCTCCGACGCCATCGCTCGCTCGCACAACTTTATCCGCATGGAAGAAGACACAAGAGCAAAATTCGCAAAAGAAGCAGCAGCGAAACAGCGACCCACCCAAACAAATGACACCCGACCCGAGCCCCGCCAGCACTCCTCAGGTGGAAACACCACTCAGAAGCGAGGCTACGTTAGCTCGGTCGGTGATGAGGAATCTCCAAAATCAGCAGCCATCACGCGAGAGAAAGGCTGGAACCACTGGGATAGAGACTCCGCTCCAAAGCAGTCAAGCTCATCCGAACCAGCGAGTTCAAACTCCGAGGAGCCAAAAAAATGGTGCCTCTATCACAAAAGGGATTCCCATGATACGAAGGAATGCAAGGTCCTCATCGGGCCGTTTTTCGACGGGATCACTAATGGGACAATCCAAATGCCCACCTTCTCCTACGACACTGAAAAACACCAAAAGCTGGAGTAAGAACAAGGAGAAGAAGGCACAGAAGTCTCAAAAGAACACGGCCCCGAGCGAGGAAAGAGTAAGCCCTGAGCGCACTCCCGTCAACAACGTCGGCCCCGCCAACGATTCGTCAGAAGATGAACACCCGCGTCACCGGCGACGAGTGGAAGTCATACTCTCTCGCCCTTGTGACTCCTCTGATGATGACGTCCCGACAGTGCAACAAGATCTGCGCGATAAATTGGACAGCAAGGATAAGCAGTCTCTCGCTCCTTCGACAACAGATAAAGACCTGCGCATTCTATTGAAGCGAAAGAGCGCTACGAACGAAAACACAGGAACCGCCGACCTCCGTGCGACCATCTCAAAGTGCAACGTCCGGAGAGTCGGTCAAATTGGCAACCTACGTGACCAGCTCAATTCGAAGGCCGACGACCTGCGAATCCAACTAAACCGTTCGAAAGGATCCGATCTGCGACGACGTCTCGAATCAAAAAAGAAACAGCCTGCAGAAACTCCTAAATTCGAGAACACAACTGACGATCTGAGAAAGCAACTCGAATCATTGCGAGCTAGCCGAGCCCCGCACATTAGCGTCATAAAGGGCGGATCACCACCTTGCGGTGACTCGGTCGAGCCGTCAAAGATTACAAACGTCAAGCAACCACCTCTAAAAAGTGGCATTCTCCAGTCGAAAATGATCACCAGATCACTTTTTCGGCACTAGACACCAAGGGCGTCCACATGCCACATAACGATCCTCTCCTCGTCGACCTTGACATCAGTGAATGCCTAGTCGCAAAAGTCCTTATTGATACCGGCAGCTCAGTCGACCTCATCTTTCGCGACACACTCGACAAAATGGGAGTTGATTTAAGGGATATGAAGCCTTCCTCTCGCACGCTCACCGGCTTCAACGGAGCCTCGGAGCAAATGATCGGGACAATTCGTCTTCCAGTATACGAAGGTGGTATAACCCGCACCGTCAAGTTCTACGTCATCCGCGCCAAATCACCTTATAATGCCATACTCGAAACACCATGGCTTCATTCCATGAAAGCCGTTCCTTCGACTTATCATCAATGCGTCAAGTTTCCCGGAAAAGACGGCAAAACACAGACGATTCGGGGAGATCAACAAGCCGCGAGAGAACTACTAATCGCAACTGTAAAGATGCAGCAACAGGCTTCCCTTGTCAACTCCGTCAGTAAACCACTCCACAAGATATACCCCCAAAAGGAGGAAGTTCGCGAAGTCGCAATCGATGAGTCCGACCCGACAAAAATCATCCGAGTTGGCGTCTACCTGTCCGACGACATATGTTCAAGGATCATCTCTTTCATCAAAGACAACGCCTCGACGTTCGCCTGGAAGACTTCCGACATGAAGGGGATCGACCCCGCAGTTACCTCCCATGAACTGCACATCGACCCGACGTTCAAACCCATCCGACAGAAGCGACGAAAACTCGGTCCAGAACGATCTAAAGCCGTAAACGAAGGAGCCGACAGGCTCCTCGACGCGGGTTTCATTACCGAAGTCTGATACCCCGAATGGTTGGCCAATCCGGTTGTCGTCAAAAAGAAAAACGGCAAATGGCGCATATGCGTCGACTTCACGGACCTCAACAAGGCGTGCCCAAAGGACAGTTACCCACTCCCTCATATCGATCGTCTCGTCGAATCAACTGCTGGTAACGAACTCCTAACCTTCATGGACGCTTTCTCGGGATACAACCAGATCTTGATGCATCCCGACGATCGCGAGAAGACAGCATTCATCACCGACAGAGGAACCTACTGCTACAAGGTGATGCCCTTCGGGCTAAAGAACGCCGGCGCGACTTATCAGCGACTCGTCAACCGAATGTTCGCTGATCAGCTTGGCAACACCATGGAAGTGTACATCGACGATATGTTAGTCAAATCACTCAAGGCCGACGATCACCTAAACAACTTACGCGACTGCTTCAAGATCTTGAACGACTACGGGATGAAGCTCAACCCGGCCAAGTGTACCTTTGGTGTCACTTCCGGGGAATTCCTCGGCTATATTGTCACTCAGCGAGGAATCGAAGCTAACCCCAAGCAGATCTCGGCAATCCTCGACCTTCCAAGCCCGAAGAACAGCCACGAAGTACAACGACTAACCGGAAGCATAGCAGCTCTCAACAGGTTCATCTCGCGATCAACCGATAAGTGTCTTCCCTTCTACGAGCTACTAAGTGGCAATAAGAGGTTCGTCTGGGACGAAAAGTGCGAGGAGGCGTTCAATCAACTCAAGCATTACCTCACAACCCCCGCAGTACTATCGAAGCTAGAAGCCGGCGACACATTGTCTCTCTACATAGCCGTCACATCCTCCGCCGTCAGCAGCGTGCTCATTCGAGAAGATCGGGGAGAACAGAAACCAATCTTTTACACCAGTAAAAGAATGACCGAGCCGGAGACGAGATACCCAACACTCGAAAAGATGGCCTTAGCTGTCGTCACCTCGGCCAGGAAACTGCGACCCTACTTTCACTCGCACACGATTGACGTACTGTCCAACCAACCACTCCGAACGGTTATGCAGAATACTAACCAGTCAGGGCGGTTGACTAAATGGGCGATGGAGCTGAGCGAACATGACATCGTGTACAAGAATCGCACAGCAGCAAAGTCACAGGTCCTTGCCGACTTCTTGATCGAGTTAACACCAGAGCTGGAGCAAGACCTCATCCTACCAAGTGTAAACTAGATCCTACACGTCGACGGTTCATCCACGAGTAAAGGGTCGGGAGCAGGAGTGCAACTGCAATCACCAACAGGAAAACTCATCCGGCAGTCATTCAGTTTTGGTCTTGCGGCGTCAAACAACGAAGCTGAGTACGAATCCCTCATCGCAGGACTCCGTCTCGCCAAGGCAGTGAAAGCCAAAAGAATCAGCGCTTACTGCGACTCTCAACTTGTCGTAAGCCAGTACCTCGGCGATTACGACGTCCGCAACAAAAGGATGGACGCCTACCTCAAACTCGTCCAAGACCTCACGCGAGACTTCGAGTTCTTCGAACTCACGAAGGTTCCTCGCGTAGAAAATGTCTGTGCCGACGCCCTCGCTGCTCTAGGAAGCAAGCAACACGATCAAGTCAAGACGACAATCCCAATCCATAAAATCGAGAAACCGAGCATCGACACGAAAGCAGAACAGACTGCGATTGCAGCAGCGATTAGCGAAGCGATGGACATCGACGAAGCAGAACCTCCTTCGCAAGATGATCAGCCAATAGATTGGCGCAAGGAACTCATCGATTACTTCGCTGAAGGTTTATTGCCCATCAAGAAATGGGACGCGCGGCGACTAAAGCGACGTAGCGCACACTACGTTGTCATGGATGGGGAACTACACCTATGGACCGCGACGAAGGTGCTACTCAAATGTATCGCCGGCGAAGAAACGAGACTAGTCATGGCCGAAACACATGAAGGAGCAGCAGGCAATCACTCGGGCGGACGAGCTATCGCATTAAAATTGAAGAATCTCGGATTCTACTGGCCAACCATGAACGCCGACTGCGAGACATACGTGCGCAAGTGCGACAAATGCCAGCGTCATGCTTCCACCATACACAGCCCAACGGAGTTCCTCCATACCCTAACTGCTCCATACCCAATCATGCGATGGGGAATGGACATCATCGGTCCGATGCCGGCATCTCGCCAAAAGAAGTTCATCCTGGTCCTCACAGATTACTTCACCAAGTGGGTTGAAGCCGAAGCCTATGCCAGCATCACCGACAAGGAGGTGCAAAACTTCGTCTGGAAGAACATAATCTGCCGACACGGGCTCCCATACGAGATCATCACAGACAACGGTTCACAATTCATCTCGCATCATTTCAAGGGATTCTGCGACAGATGGCGAATTCGACTCAACATGTCGACCCCGAGAAACCCGCAAAGTAACGGCCAAGCCGAGTCGACGAACAAGACCATCATTGACGGTCTGAAGAAACGACTCGACTTAAAGAAAGGTTGCTGGGCAGATGAACTAGACGGTGTCCTGTGGTCCCACAGAACAACTCCTCGCGGTGCGACGAAGACTACACCCTTCTCGATGGCCTACGGCGTCGAGGCAATGGCTCCCGCAGAAGTGAATGTGACGAGTCTGCGCCGATCGCGAATGCCACAAAACGCCAAACTCAACCGCGATATGCTACTTGACGCACTCGACAACATCGAGGAAAAGCGCGACCAACCATTACTCCGTATCCAGAATTACCAGCATCAAATCGAGAGCTACTACAACAAAAAGGTCAAATCACGTCCCCTCGAAATGGGCAACCTTGTCTTAAGAAAGGTTTTCGAAAATACTAAGGAGTGGAAAGCCGGCAAGCTCGGAGCCAACTGGGAAGGACCATACAAGATAGTCGAAGTCATCAAACCAGGAGTATACCGTCTCGAGACTTCAACAGGCGAAGCAGTACCGAGAGCTTGGAACTCCAAACATCTCCGCCTCTTCCATCCTTAGTCGAGACGAACGCCTCACCGAGTAAATGCGCCACAAAGGCCACTTTTACTCGATCTTTTAAAAAGGCGAAAGAACGACCAACGGTCACGTTCTCTCGCTTAAAAAAAAAAAAAAAACCGAGTATATGCGTCTCTAAGGCCACTTTTACTCACAATCTAAGAACTACGAATGGCTTGATTCCACAAAGGGATACGTAGGCAGCCCAAAAGAAAAAGGGGTCCAGCCGAAAAAAAAAAAAAACAAACCTCCTCCCCGAGGAATCGATCTCCCAAGCAGACGATCACTTAAGCGATGCCTACACGAGCATGCCCCGGCTTCTCGAACAAGCGTATCGGTACTCGCATCCCACGTTGGATATGTCCTGATCAGACACGTATTCACGGGAGTCGACCGTGCTGCGATTTAAACCAACACGGCCGATACAATGACTCCAACTCACCCTGTAATTTACTAAGTAAGGTCTGGCCCACCGAACGCTTGAAAATTACGTTAGGATCGTTTTGGAACCGTCAACGTCGAGAGCTCATAATTAACGTCGAAACTCAAATGACGAACGATCGCGAGTCAAAGAGATCGACCGAGACAAAGTCATGACGAGCTTAACACCACAACGATTCGGTATCTCGAATAACGTTTATACTAAACAAACAAAGTCACTTCGAATCTTGAGAAATCATGCATTTGATAGACAAGTACAATAAAAGATAAACAGATAATACGATTCGAAGAGTTGGAAATAGCAGAAGAAAAACAACAAAGTAGAAGCCTCAAAAGGCAAAAGTCTAAAAAGCAACAACACAAGTCCTCCGGGACTCAAAAGAAACAACGAACAAACAAGACTAAGCTTCCCGGTCACTCTCGCGATCATTAAGGGCGGAAAGCTCCGAAGCCCTGACGCTCGATTCGCGGGAAATCGGAGAGACTTGCACCGCAGCATCCTCCGACACCTCGCCAGTGTTTTCCTCGCCGCCCCGACGGGACTCTTCTGGAGGCGGCGAATCGTGACCCTCGACTAAAGTGTCCGAAAGCACGAGGACAGGAACGTTATCTCCATCGACTCGAGCTCCTCGACCAGGCACTCCTTCCTCATGAACAGTCGAAGGGTTGTCAATAGGAAGTGTCGGATCCTCGCGCCTTTCTCCGACCGGATGAGTAGGCAAGACATGCAGATTCACCGCGGTCTCTGGGTCAATTAAGCCAGCATTGGAACCATACGGGTCGAGACCCGCCAGAATCCGACCATCCACGAACTGAGACTCCAACACAAGAGGAGAAAGTCTGAGATCGCCTTCGGGAATTTCGCCAACCTTAACCTTCTCAGCCTCTTGTTCGTACTTTCTCTCGTGCTCGACGAACATATCAATAGAAGCTTGCGGTATGTCGTTCCCGGCTCCTTTCAAGGCCTCGAGGCACTTCCTAGTCCCAAAGGCTTGGCTGTGGAGTAACCGAGCCTCGTCGTAAGGACCCTGATGCTCCTCTCGAGAACGAATATTGGCGAAGCAACGATTAGCCTTGGAGGTCATTTCCGCCTCAACACTCCCCCTTTCTCTCGTCACCTCCAAAATTCTGGAGTCCCTCAGGCGTCTCATCTCTCGCTCGTGCGTGGCAGCGAGCGAAGCCCTCTCGCTCTCAAGATCAGCATTCTTCTGTTCAAGCTCGCGGATGACTCTTCGAGATGATTCCAGCGCGGCTTTAAACTCATCGCGTCGAGCAACGGTGCGGGTCATCATCCCGTTGAGCTTCTGCAGATTGGCCCTTGACTCGTTCAGTTGTCGAGCGGAAACCTCCTCCTTCTCAGCAAACTCTTTCTTGGCCAGCTCGAGCTCGTCCAAGGCTCCTTTAAGGGCCGTGTCGTATTTATCAATCACGACATTCATCGTGCTATCACCCTGAACACGCGACACAATGGAAATCGTGAGAAGTTAGGACTCAAGGAATTTAAAAAAAAAGGGGACCAAGCCGTTTACCAGCAGTTTGGCCCTCGCAGCTTCTTCGTATTCACTCCCGAAGATAAGGTCTTTCACAGCGGGGAGAGGTTTCGCCCTCCCTCTTAATTGACAGAGAAACTCTCCAAATTTCTCTGGAACGTATACTAAGGGAGCCGGTCCCTCGTAGTGGAAGTCGACCTTGTCGGGAAAGCTGAATCCAGGTGCCCTCCTTAGGATAGCGGCGCCGCGGGAAGAAGTACCGGTCTGGACGGCCCCTCCCACGATGGGAACTGGAGTTCTCTCGCGAGGAGACGTCAGAACAGGAGACCGCCTCTCATCATCGTCTTCGTCATTTCCCCTCATCAGGAGTGGCGAACCTTCGCTATCTTCCTCAGAACCACCCGAGCGGGTGGCATTAAGAGAAGTGTCACGTTCCTCCCCTTCACTTACTCCCGCCTCATCATTCCGTCCCCCCGAGACTTCAGCCTCAGAAGCCCCCTCTTCGGGCAGAAGTTCTTCTTCTCGAGCATCCTCCTCCTCTTGCTCGATCGGCTCGTCAGCATTCTCCGACTGTTCGCCGGCGGACTTCTTCTTTGTCCTTCTCTTCTTTTTCTTCTTCTGGGGTTCACCAGAAGGAGGGACATCACTCGTCTCCTCAGTACTCCTCTCGACTCCCGAGCCGTCGCCTCTTTTCCTTTTCTTGCCCTTCCCCTCACTTCTGGCACCGGAAGGGAAAACCTTGCCAGCACGAGGAACCGTCATCGAGGGTCCTTTCCCGCTAGTCAGCCCCAGCTGGGCCGCTATTATCTCGCTCAAATCAGGAAGAGTACCCATCCTCTTTGCCTTGGAAACTTGTTTCTGGAAGTCTCTCGGGAAGATGTCTAGTCACTTAGTGCGAATAAGAACGGTCGGAAGATTGGATCTCCACTCTCCTGAAAACATAAGGCAGAAGGGTCAGGACGCGACAAATAAACCTTGCGACTAAAAGAACACAGTCTAGAGCTGCGAGAGAACGTACTTCGAGCGATTCGATCTTTAAGCTCACGGATCTTCTCAACGGAGATCTCGGACCAACGATAGATTCGAAGCAGAGCGACGGCACGAACACTCCTCAAGAAATCTTCGGGATAAACTGGAGAGGTAGGATGGCCGACGGCATACAAAGAAAAAAAAAATGCATGGTTAGAATCGACAAATTGCTTACGGTTCGCGACAGGATATTCTACCGCAAGAACGGTTCCAAAGAACTCGATAATCATCTTGGGGAGGCTCCTCGAAGGCCGAGCTGTCGGACTTAAGGAAGAAGTAGGAACGCTGCCAGTTCTGCGTCTTATTCGGATGACCGGCACACACATTGCACTTCGGTCGCATCTTCACCGAGTAAGTGCCATCCTTCATATCGGTTATCGAGGTCATCTCCTCGAACGACCTAACGCTCATCGGCATATCGATCTGCTCCGCCAAAACCGACAAAGTGACCGCTAGTCGCAGCGAGCCATTCAGCAGCTGACTGATCGCGAGATCTCGACGTCTGGCGTATGATGTGATCAGTCGCGGGATGGGGAACCAGCAACGAGTGTCTTCCTGAAAATAGGATTCGTACACCGTCTGGTACCCCATCGGAGGAGACCAAGGTCTCTGCGTTTCCGTAGGCACAAGGAAGGTCACGCCTACGGCACCCACAGCCCGAAGAACCCTCTTCACACTTCCCGGAGTCGACTTCGTCTTCTCTACGCCCTCCCAGTCCTGACCGGCCAAGAAGGCAGGACGCAATAAGTCGGGATGGAGTTGAGGAAGCTCTTCAAAAATTCCTTCGGGGTAAAAGGTAGTCGGGAATAACTCGGCCTCAGAATCATCGTCCTCCGAGGAACCGCCCTCCGCAGGTCGAGCTCTCAGGGTGACCGAGTCAACAGGCATCACCCCGCTTTGCCCGTCTCTCGAACATTCTATTGCATCTCTCGCAACGACGTTCTCACTTCCTTCTCTCGCGAGTCTCATAGCATCCGCGACCAGAAGCCTCTGAGAACGAGATAGATTCGCCGTGTCCATCATCGCCGCGTGATAAATCGCCTCCGGATCTCCGACACGATCCCCGTCGGGATTCCTTGTCGGATTCGACGCCACTGCGACTGCCTTCCCCTTCTGCTGCCTCGATAGCCTCTGACCCGACGACATCGCGGAACAGAACGGTGAAAAATGCTTCGAATGAATCTAACAACGCTTAGAGAGATAAAGGAAAGAGAGAGAAAGCACCTTTGATCACGGAGAAAAACTTGAAGAAATGAGAGAGGATCTGCATATTTATAAGGAAAAGAGAGGGGGAAACTCGAGGCGTTATCATTAGGTCTATTCGGGGCTAATCGGGCCTCGAAATCCACCCTAAAAACCCAGCGGACTCTCGCGACGATTCCGCTTCTCGACATGTTATGAAAGGAAGAGAAGGGGGGAAACTCGAGGCGTCATCATTAAATTCAAACGGGCCCATTTGATCCTCGAAACTCTCCCAAATGTCTAGCGGACCCTCGCGACGGTTCAGCTTCTCGTCTAAATCAGACGTCGGTCATCTTAAAATCAGAATAAACCGACGTTTAATTTAGACATGTCAGTCGGGACCTGAATATCCGCGACTAATCGGCCTCAAGCGGAAATATTCCAGAACCTTCACGGCGACACAACGACCAAAAGGAGCGATAAAGTCTCTACTGCTCGCCTCCGAGAAAACGACGCTGTGCGACTCATCGACCAACCGCTCCAACCTTCCGACAGGCCTTCTATTCCCTCAAACCTTCAAACCTTAGAATCCATCACGAGCCAGAAAGCACTTCGCTCACTAATGGACTGGGGGGGACTTGCTATAGAGGATGGATTTCACCACCCCACAAGGCCCGAAGAACCGAAAGGCCTGGCCCGGACTGGGTAGAGCGACGGCTCGATCGGTTGGCTCAAGAGTCAGGTCTCTCGGCTTGACTCTTGAGTACTTTTAGTCGATCATCGTCGACTGAAGTATATTCGGCTCAGCGCCTGCTCGGACGCCTACGGGCTTTTCGGCCCGGCAGAGGAGGCCCACCAAGATGGCATAAATTAGGTCAAGGACGAAACATCAGGGCGACTATATAAGGGAAAGGGGAAACAACGAGAGAAGGATCCGAAATCATTGACTAACACTTGACAGCTAGATTAGGGTTTTCACCTTTGCTTCATCTCGTCGTTAGTTGTACTTTTCCGGTAGCTCATCGAGCCACCGGCTTTCTCTCTGTCGCATTCTCTTCATTTGTCTTGTAACCGACTGAACGTTTTCTCCGACCATAAACAAGACGTCTTTGTTAAACCCACATCTTCTTTATTACGGTTTTCCGATCAAACATACCCCCAATAGAAACAAGAACATAATCAGACATATACCCTTTTGAACACCAATAGAACGTGGGGAAGTGAAGAAGAATCTGGGTAAAGAGAGGAGGATATTGGAGACGAGCTGATGAGTCCATGGCTTTTGGGCTGTTGATGTAACTAATTCCGTCCTTGGTCTGCTCTGCCTTCGGTCACAGCGAAGCTAGCTTTCTCTTCGCCGGATCTGGAGCCCAACGATGACGGCAGAGCAAGACGAAGAGGCTTGGTCACGGTGAAGCTCCGAGACGGTGAGGAGCTGACTGCGACAGTGAGGGATAGCAGACGATGATTGGAGACGGTGAGGAGCTGACTCCAAAACCTCCGGCGCTTTCTCCGGATGAAAACGCCAGAAGAAAAAATTGATTTCGAAACCTAAGAACAGTACCAGAGAATCGCTTGCGAAAAGGATTTTGATTTACAGAATAGTAAAAGGCTAGCGAGCGAGCGTTCTTCCAGTCTGCGTCTCTTCCGATGAACGATTGCTTTTATAAATTTTTTTTTTAGAAACAACGAAGAAAAATAAGGTTTCAGAAACAGCGAAGAAAAGTTTCAGAAAATAAAAAAGTGAAGAAGGTCGACAGGTATGTATCAAGCCTGGTCAAAGATGTTAACTTTATTTTGACTAAAATTTGAGATATTTGTCATTTACAATAGCTTTTAATTTTGGATTTACAATGATAAAACATTTATACTTAGCAAATTAACGCGGGTAAAACATTTTATTTTCCTGCGATAATAAATTTAGCGTTTTGAATTGATAAACGCTATAAAGAAATATAAGTGTGTTAGTATACAATAGCAAAATTGTCATGAACGCTATAATCTGATGCTATTAATACTCACATTTCCTGTAGTGGAAATATATGTCATCATATCTTCCATCAAGCCTCTCCTCTGTAGTTTCCAGAGCTCTATAGATCCCTTCTACCAACTGATCTACCTCTTCTTTGGTGTGGAAATCTGGTTGAGACTTCATTGTGTGTGGGCGTGGCGGATTGGTGTCGATCGATGCGGCCAAGCGGTTATCGATCGATGCGTGGTGGTGTCTGTCGATCGATGGTGATTGTCTACTGTCGATCGATTAGGGTTGTCTTCTGTCGATCGATGGAAGTCGAGCAACGTCGGTCGCGTTCTGAATTCTGGCTATGTCTTGCTTTATCTCCTCCATGCAAGTGGTTAGCCAACTTAAACTATCATTCAATGGATAGTAGACACCATCAAGTTTCATCTGGAAGGCTTCTTTGTTCTTCTCATGTTCACCATAGACTCCATAGAACATCTCATTGATCTCGTCCTTGGTGTAGATCTCTGGTACCAACGCCGTCTGTGTGAATGAGCTAGCATGTTCAGGAAGACATATGTAGGCTGGTTCATCTCTTGAAGTTCTTTCCCGAAGTATTCTGATATCCTTGGTGTGAACAGGAATGGTGTGTCCATCTAGATCTCTGGCAAATTCTCGATCATATCTGTAGACTCCATACTCATCTCTCTCTTCCCAGTAGAATTTCCTGTTACCATAAAGGTCATAATCTCTTTTTCCGAATTATGGGTGTCTGGCGACCGTTGGGACGTCTATGTTGATCGATGGATAGGTTGTATGGCGAGATCGTTGTTTGAAGCTGTTTTCTATGCCACCAGCTGTATCATAGAACTCCTTTGTAGTCTTCTGTTCTCGGTTCCTGCATTGATGCATGAACAGATTGTCTGCTCTATTGGCTGTTTGAAGGATATCTGCGATATCTTCTCGAGATACATGTAGTGTGCGGCCGTCTATGGCTTTTGCGTAGCCATTAGGGTCCTTGAAAATACCAAATTCGTATGGAGTTAGATACTGGTTATCTAATTTATCTTTTTCGCTTACAGTGGTTTTCGGTATTGGATGGTTGTCGATCCACGTGGTATTGTTGGTGTCGATCGATTGTTGAGGAAGCTTGTCGATCGATTTCTGGTGACAAGTGTCGATCGATCGAGTTCTTTCCCAAGCAGCTTCTGCTTGAATCTGATCTGTATCATCGCGCTTTTGCATGTTGAGCAGTTCCTCGTCTGTGAAACTATCTTGTAGTTTATCTGCTCCTTGTGTGTAGGTTACTGTTTCTACTACAAAGCTCTCGTGGTGGTGTTCATCTGCCTAACTACCAATTGAGTAGTCTCCATCTCGCACACGGTTGAAATCAGTGTCGACCAATTTGTAGTAGGCAGTGTCGGTCGATGCTCGCTTTCAGAATCATTGTTGAGGTTGAGTGTCGATCGATGGCAAGCTTGTCATATCAAACGATGGTGCATTCCTTTTCCAAGAGGAATGATGTAAGAGTTAATCTTCCTCATCAAGGATGGCTCGGTACTCAATGGCTCGTTCCTCCTCGAAGTTTTCATCATACTCGTTTGTATGCATATTTTGTCTTGTGTAAGCGTCAATAGTGACGTTGTTGTAGTCATTCTCCCACTCATCTTGATACGTGTCGACCGATTTCTCTTTCTCAGCGTCGGTCGATTTCGTATGGTTTATATCGATCAACGTAACTGGATGAGTGTCAATCGATTCCGAGTAGTCAGATTTGTACTCGGTTCCACAGTGGCAAGCTGCAATGATTCATGCATCATTGATTCTTCTGGAGATCATCTGTGGCTTCTTGACTGGGATAGGGTCGTAGTGGGCATTAGGATCGATGAGTGTTAGACACAACTAGTTGGTTTGCAAGTTGCATACTGCTCCCACTGTTGACAAGAAGGCTCTCCCAAGTAGTAGAGAAGAGTTCCAGTTTAATTGGAAATCAACTGGAACTAGGGCATTGCCAATCTGCACCTCTAGGTCTCTCACAATTCCTCCTGAGTTTTTCTGGGAACAATCCACAAAAGTGAACAATTCCTGCGAAGGCTCCACCTGCAGACCCAGATGGTCTGCCATAACCCTAGGTAGGATGCTGACTGATGCTCCTGTGTCGTACAAGGCATGTGAGAATTCAATACCCTGCACTGTGCATGGTATTGCAAATTACCCAGGATCACACTTCTTCTTCAATGTAATCCTTTTCCTCATCGTTTCTCTAGCTTCACAGAACATTCTCCTAATGTCTTCTTCTTTCTCTCTGGTTTCTCTGAAGAACATCCACAATCTGTGGCTGTAATAAGCTTCTTCGAATGACTTATGTAGAGGAATCCTGAAGACTCTCTTTTGGAAATTTTCCTTTTCCTTTTCATTAGCCACCCTCTTCAGATGTTTCGCCACTTTTTCATCTCTTCTCCTTAGGGTTCTTCCAGTAGAAACCCTATCTTCTTACATGGGATCATCTCCATCATCTGAAGGTGTCCTGACAGGCTCTAGTGGTTGTTCTGAAGGTTTAGGTTTTGGCCTGAGTGCGTTAAGTCGTGCTACATCTATCTTCGGCATCTGCACTCGGTAGGTAATAGGTGCACGTCGATCGATAGGCGGTGATGGTTGTCGATCGATATTAGCTTCTGAGTGTCGATCGACGTTGCTGTTGGCATGTCGATCGATTCAGACATTGTCAGGGTTGGGCGGATGTGGGTGTTTTGCTGCGAACTCCTCGTGAGTTAGAATCTTCACGGCATTGCAAGACGCTGTTGACTCCATAGGCGTTGTCGATTGATGCTCTGGTACTCCTGTCGATCGATTTAAGTTGGTGTATGTCGATCGATGCTCGGTGTCTGGTGTCGATCGACACCAATGTGACCCGCCGAAACTCATCAAACTTTCTACCTCGAAATCGCCTTCTTGCAGATTCTCTTCCTTCACCACTTGCCAAAAGTCATCCTCAATAATGGCATTCACGTGGTGCTTCATCACATCATCCCCTACTCCTCTTGTTGAAGCTTCCTGCCTCCTAATAGCATCTCCTGTCTGCACAACCTGTATCTCCATCTTCTTCACATGAGAGCTCAAAGTCTCAAACTTTGTGTTCAGATTGGTGTAGACAGAATCTATCTTCCCATTGAAGTCCACAGTCATTCGCTGCTATGCCTCAAGAACCCTATCGAGCATCTCTTCAATCTTGCTCTCTTGAGTAGGCGGCAGTGGCTTCTGGTAGTAGGAACTTCCAAAATTCATGTTGTTGCTGTAGCTATTGTTGTAGGGTTTCTGGTGCTGCAAATTTTGGTTGAAGTTACTCCTATTTCCATAGGAGTTTCTGTTTCCACCCTGGTTTCCTTGGAATCCAGCTCCACCAATTTAGTTTACTTCTTCTTCCTCTGCTCTACCCTCTACAGCTTCTGCATCTTCAACAAAGCTAACCTGGTTCTTGAGAAGCTTGTGAACACTGTCCAGTTTTGCCTTCACCTCATCCATCTGATCATTCCCAAGGATGGTGGCAGATCTGTTCCTCTCAAAATCAGTGTTCTTGGTGCTATTGCTGGATGCTAGGTTTTCAATCACCTTGACTGCCTCCTCTGGATTCCTGGTGTTGAAATTTCCATTGCTGGAAGCATCAAGAGCAATCTAGTACTGCACCGCGATGCCTCTGTAGAAAGTACTGAGTAGATGTACTTCATTGAATCCGTGGTGTGGACAGTCTCTCTGGTAGGACTTGAATCTGATCCAAGAGCCTCTGAATGATTCTGCAGGCTCCTGAGTGAATGTAGCAATCTTGCTCCTCAAGTACTCAGCACGCGCCTCATCAAAGAAATTGCATAAGAATGCATTCTTGATGTCGCTCCAGGATTTAAGAGATCCTGGTTGTAACTACTTGAGCCAATGCAGAGCCTCTCCAACAAGTGAATATCTGAAAAGCTTGCATAATAGGTAGTCCTCAGAGACTCCTTCGACTCTAATAGCAGAAATCAGATCCTCGAACCTCTCCAGATGGTCCATAGGATGCTCGTGGGATAGTCCATGGTAGGGTAACTGTCCCACAAGTGTGTAGTACTGCGCTTTCAACTCAAAATTCCTCTCAATGGTGGGAGGAAGGATGGCTGATATGTTGGTATAGTAGCGATCTGGACGGTTGTAGTCAGCCAACATCCTGGGTTGTGCAGCCCCATCTACAGGTAAGGTAGTACCTGTAGTAGTAGCATCAGGCTCAGGGATTGCAGCCCCTGAGCATCTATTCTCTGACCTGCCGCATTACGAAGATGACCCTCCTGGTCATGCAGGTCTCCATTGTTGTCCCGAACAAGTATCAAAGGCGCAACCATGTCTCGCGGTTCAGTATCGATCGATGTCCGAGATGGATTGTCGATCGATTTTGGGTGAAGGGTATTGGTCGTCGGAAGGTTTGTGTTGTCGATCGACAGGGGTGAGCGAGAATCAGTCGACGAGACTGGTGTCTGGGTCGACGGTGGTTGAGCGGAATCGAGCGACACAGAAGTGTTGTCGTCGGTCGATAGGGAGCGCGCTTCCTTGCGGATCGTGCGTTCCAAACTTGCAGGATCTGGTGAGAATATCAATTGGGATTCCTTGTTGCTTCTGGTACTGCTGGGCATGTACCTGAAAATCCAAGAAAAAAAAAATTTCTGTCAGAATACTTAACAAAAATTAGAAAATAGGCGATCAAAGCTCCCCGGCAACGGCGCCAAATTTTATACCACTCAAATTACCCTAAGGAGTGATTTATACTCTCTCAAATAAGAGGTCGAGTTGTAGTACTTAGGGATCGAATTCACAAGGAGCTAGGGAATCTAAGGATTCTAATATGATTTGTTAAGCAAAGATGTTTTAAGAGTTTTAAAAGTAAATCGCAGTTTTATATTGAACAAGTGTTTATTCAGTAGCAAATTTTTTGGGGTTTTGGTGCTTAAAAAGGAAATAGCTAGACTTAGGATTTTTATTCAGGAAAGTTAGAATTATAATCCTATAGATGCCTAATGAGTTACATGTATGATAATGTAAAGCTCAACTATTTGATCAACAAGTCTTTCGGCTCTTGCGGGCATTGACTTGTTGTCTATTAACTAGATCTATGATCTCAACTCTCGTTATATTGATCTATAGAAAGTGTCGATCAATATTCCAATGGGCGTATCGATCGATACACCTTTTGCACCGTCGATCGATTATTCAAGTGTGATATCGATCGACGCGCTCTAGTCAAGCTTTATGCGCAGGTTGAATGAATGCTTACTAAGCTCACTAGATCAGCTCTCGCCTTGCTCATAGCAAGAAACACAGCTCTATTATAATGTTTTCAGGATGAGAATTAAGCTATTGCTTTTATCAATCAATCCAAGGGCAGGTTCTAGGTAGCTAATCTAGACACAAGCATTTATGAACAATCCTAAAGATGATTATCACAACTCAGCAATCTATAGTTGGGGCTAATCCCTCCTAACCTATTTAAGCCCTAAAATCTAACAAGAGAACTACTCAGACATAGCTAAGCAATTCATAGCAGCAGTTAAGTATAAAAACTTCATAGAATAATAATATAGATATCAATGGAGTTCCAATCACAAATTATAACTTTGGATCTTCTCTCCTATCTATCAATAAAACAATGAAACACAAAGAAAGCACACTTTGCCTCTAACATGGCAGCAAAGCTTATATAATTAGGGTAAAAACTCGTCAGGGGCAATCTTGTAAAATAGTGAAATCTTGGGCTTCAAGTTGGATGACCAAACGGGCTTCCTACGCGCTTCGCTGTCGATCGACACCATGCCTTGTGTATCGATCGATTCTAGCTCTCCAATATCGACCGATAGTCGATCTAGATGGTCATCTTGGGTGCTTACTCCAAATATCTCCAAAATTCTCCAAAATCATCACTTATCTCCAAAACATTCCTGATCTTATAAATATAATAAATAGACTCTATAATAATATAATGATTAGTAAAAACACCTATAAACTATGGATGAAAATGGGTCAAATCCATAGTTTATCACCTTGTCTGGACCTTTATCTGACGTTTCATGAACGTGTTCTCGGACTATTGGTGTTTAGTTTCGACGAATCAACCGATATTAGTGCAAGATTTTACCGCAAAGTTCTTCGTAAAGATCTCTTTACGAAGATTTCTTTACTTAAAAACGTTCATGCTGATTTTTACGGGGACTTTCAGACATTGATTCCGTCGTGACCGATTTTGACCCCAACAGTTAGCCCCCCAGCTCGTTAGAACCATGAGCTTCTAGCGTGAG
This sequence comes from Brassica napus, assembly GCF_020379485.1. Taxonomy (NCBI): domain Eukaryota; kingdom Viridiplantae; phylum Streptophyta; class Magnoliopsida; order Brassicales; family Brassicaceae; genus Brassica; species Brassica napus. The sequence continues at coordinate 23,733,255 of NC_063444.1, read as the reverse complement.
GTTCTAGCGAGTGGCTTGGCAAGTTAGGCAAGTTAGGTAAGTTAGGCGGAATTAATGGTTGAAAATGTAACACCCCCGAACCGTTTTAGACATAGGTCTGTCAGCCGGGCAACAATCAAAAAATAACATGCCCGAACGACCTCCTCTGCCAAGTCCAGAAGTGTTACGACGGGTTGAGAATAGACTTTCCAAGTCACAACACATAATTCTGTAACCCAGAATATCTTTTCAAAACTAGTTTCCTCTAATCTTCGGCCTGAGGCTTTGCAACCCGTACCGAATGATAGAGTTGTGTTAGGTTGGACTAACCTAATATCAGATTCAACACGTCACAAATATAAAACATACTTTATTTCATATATATAAAACATGAAGTTCACAAGCCCAAAATATTATACATAGGTTCCATGGACGCAGCCGAAAGTAAAACATACATTCATATATCTTGAAAATGTGTCTTTAGCATAAGATGTCCAATCTACACCAGCTCCTACAGTTCCGCGAGCGCTATAGTCCTTTCTACTGGTCACCTGCAAAAGGATGTGAGGAGTGAGTGAACTAGTTTCACTTCGTGAGCCAGGGTTCCCTATCAAGCATATACAACTACCCATCATTCTAAACCCCACCCCAAACACAAGCAAGATGGGTAGTTCAACAATCAATATTCAAGATCATAAAGCATGACCGATTTAAGCAATAAACTATTAAACCATAATAAATCAAACACTCTTTATGAGTGTCATATCAATCAACCATATATATGTACTCCTAGGGCCCAACAGAATCATTCTTCCTCCACATAAAGGACACCGTCAATCCCTTCACTATTACACCACACGGGTGTAGGCGCTCGGGAATCGCCCGGTCACAGTCCTCAATCGGAATCGCCGCGCCCCGGTCCTCTATCGGACTCACCAGGGGCTGCCACATCCACGTGTGACACTCGGCCTTGGTGATCAATATGATTTTAGAGAATAGAGTAGGTATTGAGAGATTAAAGGTAGATTAGAGAAGATTAATGGGATATTTGTAGAGATATTAGGTAGTAATCATGTTTAAGAGTATTTGAGAATCATCATGAACAAGAGAGAGAGTCTAGAGAGATAATCTCAAACTTCTTAATTATTAATCTGATCAGAGTTTACAATATATATGAGGAGGCAACACTAGGATGAGGGTTTCATAAAGAGGCACTATTACAAGAGATAAGGTTTGCTTTAATTCAAACCATCCAATGAGCTTCTTCCTTGTGCATAAAGCTCATTTTACTTTATCCAGCTCTTCTCCAGCCTGTCACACGCGCCTTCTCTTCCCTTGCAACGGTATAATGCCTTAGCAAAGGGAATAGGACTTCTCTTCTTCATCCAAAGTTACCCAGGTAACTAGTATAACTAGTATACTAGGATAACTAGGGTAACTTTGGTTTAACCTTTGGAAGTTACTCGGGTAACTAGTATTACTACGCCATGTACGACCTCTTCATCATACTCAACTCCTCATGTCTTTCTCTTCCCATATATTGATCTCATCTCAACACTCCCCCTCAAGCTTAGCTTTGTGAAAGTCTAAGCTTGGATAACCATGAGATCTTTCTCATTAAAAACCTCACCAAGAAAAACCCATTGGGACAAAACCTTGATGAGGGAAAAAGAGTAAAGACCTCATGACTTAGGAGATCAGCTCCTTCTCTTCCCAAGATCTATGAGTCCCAATCTGATGTGAATGGACTCCATAGTCTTTTGTCTTGCTGCCTTGGTGAACACATCTGCTAACTGATCTTCACTTCTTGTATAACATGGCAAGATCACTCCCAAGACTATCATCTGCCTCACCTTGTGGCAGTCTACTTCAATGTGCTTTGCCCTCTCATGAAACACTGAGTTTGTAGCAATGTTAATAGCCGCCTGATTGTCACAATGCATAGTCATTGGTGTTGCTTGCTCAATCTCCAAGTGCCTAAGAATCCCTTTGATCCATACCAACTCGTTGGTAAGCTTTAGCATAGCTCTATACCCAGCTTCAGCACTAGAGCATGATACAACCTTCTGCTTCCTACTCTTCCAAGTAACCATGTTTCCACCAATGAAAGTGGAATAGCCTGTTGTAGACCTTCTATCTGCTCTATCTCCAGCCCAATCAGCATCACAATAATCCACAACTTCAGTGCTCTTATTGACTCCCATCCATATACCAAGCCCTTGAGTTCCATTCAGGTACATGAGAACTCTCTCCACCATGCGCCAGTGATGCTCTCGTGGAGCTTGCATATGCTGGCTTACTTGGTTAACAGCAAAGCATATGTCTGGCCTGGTGATAGTCAAGTATATCAGCTTCCCCACAAGCTTCCTTTACAGCTTTGGATCATAGAACAGCTTGCTGTCTTCAATCTCCCCCTCACGTGGAACCTTGTACCCATCTTCCATGGGCATCTTGGCTGTTCTTCCTCCATACGCACCAGCATCCTTCAAGAGTTCCAATGCATACTTCCTTTGAGAGCTAAATAACCATTCCTTGGATCTGCACAACTCAATCTCAAGAAAGTACTTCATCTCTCCCAAATCCTTTATATCAAATACTGATTTCAGAAACACCTTGGTGGCTCGGATTCCTTCCTTATCACTGCCTGTTATGATGATGTCATCCACATACACAAGCAAAACAATGATGCCTGAGGGAGTATTGAGGGTAAAGAGGGTGTGATCAAGCTTAGACTTCCTGAAGCCTCTACCATTCAGTGTTGTGCTTAGCTTATTGTACCATGCTCTAGGTTATTGTTTCAATCATAGATGGCTTTCTTCAGTCTAAGAACATTTCCTGGCTTCACCATTCCTTCAAGACCCGGAGGTGGTAGCATATAGACTTCATCTTCTAGCTCCCCTTGGAGGAAAGCATTCTTCACATCCATTTGCCAAAGATCCCACTCAAGGTTGGTTGCAACTGATAGTACAATCCTAATGGTATGGAGCTTTGCAACAGGTGCAAAAGTATCAATATAATCCTCTCCATAGGTTTGTGTGAAACCTCTTGTTACCAGCCTTGTCTTACGCCTATCAGTCTTCCCATTAGGTAAATACTTGATGGTGAAGATCCACTTGCATGACACAGCTCTCTTTCCCTTAGGCAACTCACTCTTATACCATGTATCATTTCTAATCATGGCATCAGCCTCATCATTGACTGAATCCCTCCACTCTTGAATCAACATTGCTTCTTCATAGCTTCTTGGCACATAGATTTCATCTAAGCTTACCATAAAGGAGTAGTGCTCTTCCGGAAACTCAGCAAATGAGCACTTAGCTTGGGAAGGATGCTCCACAGCCTGGGCATTGTAGTACACTCTCGTGTTTACCCAGTTTCTCGTGTTTGCTCACTCGGAAGCATCCCTCCTTACCCGTGTGCTTCTTCTCAAAGAAACTTCTACTTGTTCCTCAACAGCTTCTTCTTGTATCTGGATTTCTTCTCCAGCTTCCTGACCTTCATTCTGAACTTCTCTTACTGATTCATCTCCACTTTGGACAGGAGAATCTGAGCCTTGATCTTCTAGACCTCCAGCTTCTTCTGAGCCTTGATCTTTTAACCCTTCAGCTTTAGATTCACTTCCCCCCTCATGTTCAAAGTGGGATGGTTCTTCAGCGGCCACTTGAGTAGGCTCTTCACGCCTGCTCTGATCCTCGGACACGCCAATACCAAGTTCATCTAGTATGTTTCTCAAACTAGCAGCTCTATCTGATGGTTGAGAAAGCTCTTCAAGCTCCTCCAAATTCTTCTCTTCATAATACCATTTATCTTCCATGAACTTCACATCCCTAGACACCAAGATTCTTCTAGCAGTGGGATCAAAGCACTTGTATCCCTTTTGAGATGCGGAATATCCAATAAGCATAGCCTTGGTGCTCTTTGCTTCAAGTTTGTTTCTCATCTCTCCTAGCACCAGTACATAGCACACACACCCAAATGTCCTCAAGTGATCCAGAACTGGTCGACTCTTGTTGAGTACCTCAAATGGTAACTGATCCTCTAGGATTCTGGTTGGTATCCTGTTGATCAGATAGCAAGCGGTCATCACATCATCACTCCAAAATCTCTTAGGGACACTCTTGTGGAACATCATTGAGCGGGCCATTTCCATGAGGTGTCTGTTCTTCCTTTCAGTAACTCCATTCTGTTGTGGAGTGTAAGCACAGCTAGTCTGATGTAGAATCCCATGTTAAGCTAGGTGATCTTTGAATGCGTGGCCTATGTATTTCCCACCATTATCTGACCTGTAAATCTTAATTTTGGCATGATAATGGTTAGTAACATAGCTTTGAAAAATTTTAAATGCATCAAGAACCCTATCTTTTGTTTTAATGAGTGTTAACGAGGTGTATTTGGATTTTTCATCAATGAATGTGACATAATACTTATAATCATCCCTAGATAAACAAGGTGCAATCCAAACATCAGAGTGAATCAAATCAAAGCAATTCTCATAAATAGTGGATGATCTTTGAAACACAGTCCTACAATGTTTGCCCAAAATGCATGCCTCACAATCATTATTTTTAAACATGACACCTGGTAACATAATGCTTAACGCCCTAACATGTGGATGTCCAAGTCTAGCATGCCACAATGTATCTTTACTTAAGGAAGAAACAGAACTAAATGAGAAGCAAGAACTAGAGATGGGACTAAGATCTTCAAGCATATAAAGGTCTCCATTGTTGCTCCTTGCTCAATCAACTTACTGCTCTCAATATCCTGAAACTTAACATCATCAGGACTAAAGATAACATTGCATTGAAGATCAGTGGTGCATCTTTTGACAGATAAAAGATTAGAAGTAAACTCAGGCATGAAAAATGCTTTAGAGTCCTTATTGTTGGGGACAAAATCGGTCACGACGGAATCAATGTCTGAAAGTCCGTAAAAATCGGCATGAACATTTTTACGAAAAATAAATCTTCGGAAAAGATTTATTCTTACGAAGAGCTCGGCGGAAGAAACACGAGACATCGGAGAAAAAACCAAAAAAGGTCGCACGGTCGCTACGTAGCGACCGAGCTCGAGCCATGCTCGGTCGCCATGTAGCGACCGAGCACACGTCCCGCTCGGTCGCTACGTAGCGACCGAGCTCGAGCTAAGATCGGTCGCTACATAGTGACCGACTGTCCGTCCCGCCCGGTCGCTACGTAGCGACCGAGCACACGTCCCGCTCGGTCGCTACGTAGCGACCGAGCGTCCATCCCGCTCGATCGCTACGTAGTGACCGAGCTCGAGCAAAACTCGTCGCTACGTAGCGACCAAGCGTCCGTCTCGATCGGTCGCTACGTAGCGACCGAGCTCTTCCGAAACGTCGATACGACACGAATCCATGCATTCTCGTCTACCCTTCGATGCTGTCTCCCGAAGACCGTAGCGAACCCATTTCATGTTTTCCGCCATTCGAAGTCATCAATCAAACTTTACGATAAAAACCGCGGAAAGTTCGTTTTTATTGAAAGAAGTCGTAATAAATTCTTCAAGTCGAAAGACGGCCCAAAGGGACCTAAGGCATGACTCGAAGCCTACCTTACGATTTCTTAACCAGCAGCCCGTAAACCGTGGGACAGTTTACGCTTGGTTCGCAAGGAAAGATAAATGTCTAGTTTCCGCAGATAAATACGAAATTTCGAAGATAATTACGAAGATCGGGAAAAATGGAATATCTCCATTTTTAGGCTATGGCGACTTAAGGGCAGAAGGGGAAAAGCGTAAACCGACCTAGGAGCGAGTATATAAGGAGTCCTAGGCGAGAGGCATGAGAGACAACTTTTTAGACTCAGAACTCTCGGCACTAAGAAACTCAGAGGCATTATTCTCGACATACTCTGTTTCCATGACTGGCACCCGATTACCAGACGAACGTGCACAAGCAGTTCGATCTCTTGGTTCACTCTTGAACTACGTTCGGCTTGATCCTTGAAAGGGGTACGTAGACAGCCTTTCATAAGGTTCAGTCCGAAATCAATCAAAAACCTTTTCTGTATTATGTTTGTCTTTTATTATCGAGCTGCGAGTCAACTAGGTTTGAGCTTTTAGGCCGCTATAACTAGGTAACTCGTTGACAGCCTTTGCGGCCAAAGCTTTTATGATCTCTTGTAATGATCGCAACGCTCTCATGCGGACTCGAAATAAGATCTACTGTTTTCTCTAAACTCGTTTGTTATCTTTTCATGATTTCCACATATAATTGGTCAGTTGCCGTTAGCTCTCGCAGAGATCCGGGACCTATGGGAAATTAGGGTTTTCCTAGTATCCTAATTTAATCGTAAATCGACAGTGCGAATTTCGGTTCCCACAGTTTGGCGCTACGGATTACTCTAACTCATAGCCGCAAAATGCTTGATCAAAACAATGTCTGGAAATACGAAAGAGAAAATCGCAGTTCGCAACAACGCTGGTAAGAAAACTCCAGCCGCCACTGCGCCTATGGCCAACGCCTATGCAAACGCCACAGTTCTTGAGAAAATCGAAAACCTTGCTGCGACTTTTCGCCATAGGAAGTGCAATGAAACAAGCTCGCGATTTTTCTTTTTAAACATAAAGGGAAACGATAAATCTTATAGAACCCCGTAAGTTTGGCTCATTACCGAACAAAAGAATCTCAATGCGTAAGGGTTTTACCAAAACAGGTTTTCTGAAAACATTTCGGAAGGGTAAAACTTGTTCTCCCAAAAACCGCAGAAAACCCCTAGGTTAATTGCGGAAAAAGGAAGCGCAACAAATCGATTACACAGCTCGGTCGCTACGTAGCGACCGAGCAAGCACACGGCTCGGTTGCTACGTAGCGACCAAGCTCAAGCCAAGCTCGGTCACTACGTAGCGACCGAGCACGCACACAGCTCGGTCGCTACGTAGAGACCGAGCTCAAGCCAGCTCTCCACTCACTACGTAGCGACCTGTCAGCCCTAAAAAGGGTCCTCCTTTGCGTTCTCTTTTGAATCCTCATCGTAACGCTTTTCGCTTCGTCTCAATCGTAGTTTCCGTTGAGATTTTACGACGAAAACAAGTAGGACTATTCTTGGCTTGCTTCCACTCGCTACGTAGCGACCTGTCAGACCTCCACTCGCTACATAGCGACCTGTCAGGCCTCAGAAAAGTCCTCCTTTGCGTTCTCTTTTGAATCCTCATCGAAACGCTTTTCGTTTCGTCTCAATCGGAGTTTCCGTTAAGATTTTACGTCGAAAACAAGTAGGACTCTTCTTGGCTTACTTCTACTCGCTACATAGCGATCTGTCAGACCTCCAGCTCGCTACATAGCGACCTGTAAGGCCTCAAAAAGCTCCTCCTTTGTGTTCTCTTTTGAATCCCGATCGAAACGCTTTTCGTTTCGTCTCAATCGAAGTTTCCGTTGAGATTTTACGACGAAAACAAGTAAGACTCGTCTAAACTCCTTTGCTTGCTCCTACTCGCCATTACCTCCATCTTTGTGTTCTCCTTCAAATCTCGATCGAAACGTCTCTTGTTTCGTCTCGATTGGAGTTACCATTGAAACTTTATGATTAAAAAAAAACCCGCAAAGACTAGTTTTCTCGCGTGGATTCAGATTAATCGTATAGTACGGCAACGGTTAACTTAACACCTTAGCCGCCTCAACTATACGATTATGTTGAACCTTTTTATTGACTTCGTATCAGTCAAGTTCGGAAGATAAATGTCAAGTTTCAAAGGATAAACACCAATATCGAAAAAGTCGAACATACACAAGAAGAGGAAGGGGAAATGAGCACGCAAAACTGAGAAGCGACAAAACTACATCTTCGAGAGAACTAAGGTATTTGCGACTTGAAATTTTTGAAATCAGACTTGGAGTTTTTGTAGGAAATTACTAAGAAATAAAAACGCCTTTGGGACTGCCATAGAACTTTAGGGAACGTAAAACCTAGGTGGATAGTCTAGCGAACTAAGTCTTAGGTGATTTTTCCTGTCTCGATATATTGTCTCATAACTGTTCGTCCAGATCTTGCAAACCGATCTAAACTCTCCAAAAATCGAGAAACGATCGCCACACATATCAAGCTCGCTTCCTAAGGATAGAAAAAACTAGAGACATGAATGTCGTCTTAAAACCGATTCATTTCTGGCAATTCTCTCGGAATCGACATATTCCAAGTCTTCAACCTGGAAACAACCAAATCACAGTCCAAGCGTCGTCTTCAAACCGACTCGGACTGTCGATCATTCTATTCCTCGAGAAAAAAGGGACGGAGTAGGTGTGTATACTATACTCGTATACTCCCATTCTTCAAAAACATATTCAAACAATGCGATGTCTCGTCAAGATCCAAACCATGTTGGAAAAATTCTCAAAGACTATACAGCATCTATCATCGCAATCATTCGTTTAGAAAACCTCTGCCAAACTTCAGAATGAAAGTCGATGATTTTCCGAAGTCATAAAGATCTTTTCCGATTTGATAAAACGAGTTTCGTATAAGACTCATTATACGAGAAATCTTCAAGCATCAAGGCATCAGTCTTATTTTCCGTTGAACCAACCGACTCACGGAAAAACATCAAAAACATTTACGACAAAGCAAAATCAAGAACAAAAGTAATAGAAAATACGACAAAGATAACACGTCCTCCCCGCTCGTCGACTTAGTCTATCGCTGTTTAACTAATTCATTCATGAAACCTGCAAAAACGTTTCGCGACTAGATCTCGGTAAAATAACCTTTGGTAAAACTCGATGAGTGACTAAGAGAAACTTTCACCGAAGAATAAAAACAAAAGCGAAAACGTTTCTCAAAAATCTACGGAAACATCGATATTTTGACATCTCCATATGTCGCGTCAATTTAATAAATTCGTAAAAACCAGTCGCCCGTTACTTACATAAAAAATCCTTCGTATAATCAGATCATGTCATACGAAGTAACTTTCGAAAGTAAACGTAACAGGTTTTACGGAAAAGTACTTTCCTTAGAGCAAAAAACCAAGCTGTATGATCCGACATTAGACGACCAATATAAACTTTACTTCCTCGCACCACGATCTGAAAGGTCTCATTCTTTAGCCCCGCGACTCACTGGCATCCGCTCTCATTCCGCTTGGTCACGTCCGAGCAGGAAATCACCCCGCAACTGACTCCGCACGGGCTCTGTATCGAGCTTCTTAGGCTTTATCTCCCTCGGAAACAAAGGAAACAACTTCCATACGAATAAAGGAAACATTATACGAAACTTTCATCGTATAAATTAACCCTAAAGTGGAAAAACGTTTTCTACCACCATGGGCATACTCGGCCTATCAATCTCGATAAACGCCATTCGTCACTCGCCCAATTACGCCTTTCCTTCGAAGCCGAACTAGGTTACAGCATCCCCTTTAAGGACGATTCTAACCGACCTTATTGACAGCACCAAAGTGTCATGGTCTAATCCTTTGGCAACAACGTCCTTGGCTATAAAGCTGAGCAGAGCCTTCACGCAAAGCCAAAACAATTGAGCAACCACCGCTCCAATAACTTGACGGCAACATGGTAATCCGGAATTTGTCTTGAAACGCCAAGTAATGATTACACAAACAATTATCGTACCACCCAAAAACGGGAATCATACGGTAAATTCGTCATAACAAAACTCAGTCCTAACAACCAAACAGTTAACGGAAAGGTTCCACTTGTCAAAAATCGACCAAGTTCCATATACTACGATTCACTTTAAGCCCGCTGTGTTTTACTCGTAAAATGCGGCATGTGAGGAAAACTCGTAACAGAGCTCCTATAGCTATACGGAACATCCTCAAATAGACACGAAAGAAATCTCGGAAGGACAACACCACACAAAGCACAGTATAGGAGGATGCCTCTTTCCGGGGACAAATTTACGCGACCCCTTGGTCCTAACTCCTCGATCGCAAATCAAATCCAAACAGGAACAACAATTCTGGCTGCGAACATCCGTAGTCAAACCAGAATGTTTCCCAAACGCAGGGCTAAGACTAATCCCTTGCAACATCGCGAAACATCTTCAAGCCCGCGAACATTTCAAGCACGAAACGCGGCATACGAAAGAATAACAAATCTTCAGCATCGCGAGATGTCGCAGACGCCTGAAGATTCGTTCTTCGACGAAATTTCCTTCCTCGATAAAAACACTTTCTTGGAAGACTAGACAGTCATACGCACTAACATCTTCTCAAAACATATCCTTCGCGAAGACTCGAAACGGTAATTTTAACCATTAAGTTTGTTGCTGATCACAACAAACTCTTAACGTCCTAAACAGACTTAGCCATCTCGTAGAGTTGACTCTCGTACATATGACACAAGGATAATAGCGCTATAAAAGAAACCCAAAATTTTTGGTCAGCACTTCCAGGAGGCTTAAAAATTGTCCTTGGAGAGATGCTCGGTTCCAACCATACAAGTCGTATAAGCTGAGAACCTATCGCGGACTTTAAATCGGTATGGAATCAGGATGAAACTGAAACGGGATACGTAAGTCGAATTAGTCATCGTACCCTCTAAAACCAGGAGTAAACCTAGGTCTTGCCCTAAACCCAGCGCACTGACTCTAACATCTCTAGGCATAGTATCAGAAACCTTGATACGAGATCCCAAAATTTGTCTCTTTGCCAATATTCGAGCGTCTTCAGAAATCCCGCAAGTTTACACACTGCGGAAAACTCTCGAAGCAGATCAAGGATATAGCAGTTAACACAGAGTTAGATTACGAGATGACAACTCGTAGTCTTCCTTCTACACCCATATAAAATGCCATCGGCAGCAACACGCCTGATAACCTCTACATAAAAACCAGACCGTAACGGTCTCGCTGGAAAACTAGTCATACAAACCTTAACTCCAAGACGAACTACGAAAGGCTTGATCCCTTCAACAAGGGTACGTAGGCAGCCGTCATAAGGCGCAGCCCCAATCTTATCGCGTTATACTTTTAGAAGAGCGAGAAGACCACTAACCACGGACCTTTTCGACCATAAATTCCACCTAACTCACCTAACTTGCCTAACTTGCCAAGCCACTCCCTATAACCTCACGCTAGAAGCTCATGGTTCTAACAAGCTGGGGGGTTAACTGTTGGGGACAAAATCGGTCATGACGGAATCAATGTCTGAAAGTCCGTAAAAATCGGCCTGAACGTTTTTACGAAAAATAAATCTTCGGAAAAGATTTATTCTTACGAAGAGCCCTGCGGAAGAAACACGAGACATCGGAGAAAAGCCCGAAAAAGGTTGCACGGTCGCTACGTAGCGACCGAGCTCTTCCGAAACGTCGATACGACACGAATCCATGCATTCTCATCTACCCTTCGATGCTGTCTCCCGAAGACCGTAACGAACCCATTTCATGTTTTCCGCCATTCGAAGTCATCAATCAAACTTTACGATAAAAACCGAGGAAAGTTCATTTTTATCGAAAGAAGTCGTAATAAACGCTTCAAGCCGAAAGACGGCCCAAAGGGACCTAAGGCATGACTCGAAGCCCACCTTACGATTTCTTAACCAGCAGCCCGTAAACCGTGGGACGGTTTACGCTTGGTTCGCAAGGAAAGATAAATGTCAAGTTTCCGCAGATAAATACGAAATTTTGAAGATAAATACGAAGATCGGGAAAAATGGAATATCTCCATTTTTAGGCTATGACGGCTTAAGGGGAGAAGGGGAAAAGCGTAAACCGGTCTAGGAGCGAGTATTTTAGGAGTCCTAGGCGAGAGGCATGAGAGACAACTTTTTAGACTCAGAACTCTCGGCACTTAGAAACTCTGAGGCATTATTCTCGACATGCTCTGTTTCCATGACTGGCACCCGATTACCAGACGAACGTGCACAAGCAGTTAGATCTCTTGGTTCACTCTTGAACTACGTTCGGCTTGATCCTCGAAAGGGGTACGTAGGCAGCCTTTCATAAGGTTCAGTCTGAAATCAATCAAAAACGTTTTATGTATTTTCTTCGTCTTTTGTTATCGAGCTGCGAGTCAACTAGGTTTGAGCTTTTAGGCCGCTAGAACTTGGTAAGTCGCTGACAGCCTTTGCGGCCAAAGCTTTTATGATCTTTTGTAATGATCGCAACGCTCTCATGCGGACTCGAAATAAGATCTACTGTTTTCTCTAAACTCGTTTGTTATCTTTTCATGATTTCCACATATAATTGGTCAGTTGCCGTTGGCTCTCGCAGAGATCCGGGACCTCTGGGGAATTAGGGTTTTCCTAGTTTCCTAATTTAATCGTAAATCGACAGTGCGAATTTCGGTTCCCACACTTGTTAAACAGTTTCAGTTTACCAATTCCTCTAATAGGAATTCTATCTCCATTAGCAATCATAACATGTCCATGAGCCGGTTCTATGTCTTTAATCAGGTTATTATCACTAATCATATGATGAGATGCACCAGAATCAATGATCAAAGGTTTATGCATGTTTCTAGTAATCTCAGTCCTTGGTGGTTCATTTTGTTTTATCTATTTTCCTAGTAATCCTAACATCTTACGAGTTATACTCGGCTCACTAGTAGCAGTGTAAGCGCTTTTAAACATGTCTAGTAACTTATCAATATTACTAGGATTACTAGCAGCAGTGTAAGAGCTTTTAAAAATGTCTAGTAACTTATCAGTAGTACTAGGCAATGTATGAGCAGCATATGAGTATCCAAGGGTGTTTCCGAGAGTGTTACTAGACTCCTTAAAAGCTTTGAAGAAGGCTTCAAGGTCAGCTCTCTTGAATACCTCCTGATCCATACCCTTTCCAATTAGTTGATGAGATGCCAAGGCTCTACCTTCACTTTCACTCACCTTAGCGCCTGAGCTAGGTCCGGATGAACCAGCACCATTTGATTCAGCAGAAAGATGAGTCTTTGCTTCCCTGTTGAACCCGCATGGCCTGAGGTGAGGATGTAGGATCCAAAACTCACTCTTCTTGTGACCGGTTCTCTTGCAATGCTCACAGCTTCCCTCATACTTTTCATACTTCCTTCCTGAGCCTCTGTATGCAGCCTTGTTTGCTTGCATTCCTTCAGCTTGATGAACCATAGTGATCTCACCCTTGCCTCCAAACAGGCCAAGAGATCCCTCCTCCTTCTGAAGTTGCGCGCATACTTCCTCCATGGATGGTAGGTTAGGTGATCTCAAGATGTGTTTGATGACATCCTTGTAGCAAGGATCCAATGTCATCAACAACCCAAACACTTGATCTTGTTCTCTTCTTTCCATAAGAGCTGCTTGATCAGTGGTGTTAGGTCTTAGACATTCAAGTTCAGACCATAATGATCCAAACTTTCCCATGTGTTTGGTGAGCTCTCCTCCATCTTGCTTCATGGAGTTAATAGCTCTCTTCAGCTCAAGCACACGACTGATGTTGGAGACGTTTCCAAACGTCTTTAAGAGGGTCTCCCACAAGTGTTTGGGAGTCTCAAACTAGTTGTAAGCTTCAAGAAGAGGGACACCAAGAGATCCTTGCAGCACGAAGAGCACCATCAAGTCTTCTTACACCCACTTCTTTGCTTCAGCTTTGGTGAGAGTCTTTTCCTCTTCACCTTCTTCAGTTTCTTTGGCCACAGGCTTCAGACCATCATCAGTGATGTGGCTCCACAGCCCTAGCTTTCCAACAGCAGTCTTCACCAATCGAGACCACAAGAGGTAGTTTGAACTACCTTTCAACGCAACCGGGACAGTAACTAGCTTGCTGAAGTTGTTTCCCTTAATCTTCTCTTGCTTGAACCAGAAATGACCAGAAAGCTTCAAACTTGCAACTCAGCTGAAGAACACACAGTACCATGAAGAACACACAGTACCAGAATTCAAGAACACACGAACTCAAATCACAGCACCATAGGACTCAACTTTATCACACAGCTTCACGGAACACTCAAGAACACAAGAGCAAGAACACAAGAACACAAGAGCTAGAGAAAGAAAGAAATGGAACGAGGTTTCTCAATACCAAAGCCAACCTGGCTCTGATACCATATGATTTTAGAGAATAGAGTAGGTATTGAGAGATTAAAGGTAGATTAGAGAAGATTAATGGGAGATTTGTAGAGAGATTAGGTAGTAATCATGTTTAAGAGTATTTAAGAATCATCATGAACAAGAGAGAGAGTCTAGAGAGATAATCTCAACCTTCTTAATTATTAATCTGATCAGAGTTTACAATATATATATGAGGAGGAAAAACTAGGATGAGGGTTTCATAAAGAGGCACTATTACAAGAGATAAGGTTTGCTTTAATTCAAACCATCCAATGAGCTTCTTCCTTGTGCATAAAGCTCCTTTTGCTTTATCCAGCTCTTCTCCAGCCTGTCACACGCGCCTCCTCTTCCCTTGCAACGGTCTGATGCCTTAGCAAAGGGAATAGGGCTTCTCTTCTTCATCCAAAGTTACCCGGGTAACTAGTATAACTAGTATACTAGGATAACTAGGGTAACTTTGGTTTAATCTTTAGAAGTTACTCGGGTAACTAGTATTACTATGCCATGTACGGCCTCTTCATCATACTCAACTCCTCATGTCCTTCTCTTCCCATATATTGATCTCATCTCAACAATCAAGCCAAGTTAAACCGAGCCCACCACTTTCCGGACCACGACTGGCTTAGTTATACCATTTGAGGAAGCAATGACCTGCAAACTACTACTAGAACCACCACGAGGTTCTCACACAACAATACCAACATGAGGTACACACCATTACAACATATAATAATCACACAATCACAATAACCCGGGTGCTTAGACTAGTCCTGCTATCCACTTAGCCCAGACATCGTCTCAAGCCTCGGATCCACAAACTGACACTTAGTCCGGTCCGGCTTTCCTAGCTTGGAAGCCGTCTCTGATGTCAGGAACCTGCACTAAAAAATTGTTAACAAACAATTAACCGTGACTCACAGTGATTAAGCGATGTGGTTCGACTCTTTGATTTCGGATGTGGACCAAACCCCTTTTATCCCCTCCAAATCTTCGTCTTGGTATCCTGATGTTAAATCCGAAAACCCAACCTCAATGTCTTGAATAAACTGGTCTTGGCTGATCAGAACTCGGAAAGAAGTAAACTGGTCTGGACTGATCAGAACTCGGAAAGAACCTTCTTTCTCTTCTGGACAGTCTTTCGAAACTTTCCGGCAGTTTATCGGTCTTCGAAAAATGTCTATACTTCTAAAGCACCTCACTTCTTTCTCTCTTTCTCTCTCTAAGCCACGTTTTGGAGTGTCCTTGGTGTGTCTGAATGAGTAAAAATTGACCAGGGTAGCTGGGTATATATAGAAGTCTCCGACCAATAAGAATGAGCCACCGGATAGCCTGTGTGTCGTCCTGCATGCTTCTGGTCGCATACGTGGCGACACATGGGCGTCCACATGCCCTGTTGCATACCTCCTTTACATGCCAGGAGACACCACCACGTCCACATAGCTCACAGCTTGTCTGGGGTTCATGCGTCACGACACACGGGCCTCTGCATGTCGGTTCGCATGCGCAGGTCGCATGTACTGTGACACCTCGTGCTTCTGTGTGTCGAGCTGCATGTAACTGCTTCATGCACGTCTACACCTCCTTCTTGTGTTGACACTCAGAAGTTTAAATGGTTGACACCACGTCCTGATCCCTTAGATCAAGCTACCTCGAGTTTCTCGGTCGATTTGCGCGATTTCGGCCTTTCTGGTGAATTTTCGTCCCACGATCAATCCTGAATATTTTTTTGTTCCCAATCTGATGAGATGAATATTTTAATAACCTCCAGACTGACTTTAACCTTGAGGATAAATATTTCCCGAGCCTTCGGCTTCCCCGAGAAATTCCATAATACCCAAATTAGGGGATTTGTTTTTTTTTTTTTAAGGACGTGGTATTACATCATCCTCCCCTTATTAGAATTTGTCCCCGAATTCTCTAAGGATCCAGTGATCCCCCTTCTTCCATCACTACATCTTCGTGGAAGAACTCTGGATTCAACGCTTTGAATCTTGATTCATCCTCCTAGGTCACAACTACACGGTTCCGCTTACCCCATAAAACTTGAACTTGAGGAATTTCTCGATTCTTCAATCTTCGTATCTGACTTTCACCTATTCGGATTGGTCCCTCTGGATAAGTTAGGTTTGTTTGCAGGTTTTCGATTTTCTCTGTCTCAATAGCATTGGGATCATGAACATGTTTCCGGAGCATTGATACGTGAAATACCGGATGTATTTGCATCTCTTCAGGTAGGTTGAGGTGGTAAGCAACATCTCCGATTCGTTCTTCAATCTGGTAAGGCCCAATGAATCTAACAGCTAGTTTAACGACCTTCCCGAATCTCTCCTTTCCTTTCTAAGCTGACCAATACTGAACACCACTTCTCGCATTGATTGATCGGCGTACTTCTTTTGTCTATCCTGCGCTTTCTTCATATTGGTTTGAATGATCTCTAATTTTCATCGTCTCTTCTATTCCGGATCCAAACTCTCTTCTTTCTCCAACTTCGGTCGAGCATAAAGGTGTTTTGCATGGCCTCCCATCAAGCGCCTCATATGGTGCCATACCTATGCTAGAATGAAAGTTGTTGTTGTAGGAGAATTCGACTAATGATAAATGCTTTTCCCATCTTCCCGCCCAATCCAATATACATATCCGCATCATATCCTCTATGGTGCGAATGGTTCTTTCGGTTTGGTCGTCCATCTCGGGATGATACGTGATGCTTATGAATATCTTAGTTCCCACTGCTTCTTGTAACGCCTTCCAAAAATTTGAGGTGAATCTAGAATCTCGATCGGAGACTATATCTGTTGGCACACCATGCAACCTCACAATTTGGTCCACATACATCTCTGCCAATACTTCTACCTTATCGGTTTCCTTCATAGGTAACAAGTGCGCCACCTTCGTCAGTCTGTCGACAATCACCCATATTGCATTATTTGATCTTCCTCGGGCCGGGGGTAACCCAGTGATGAAATCCATGGATATGGAATCCCATTTCCACTGAGGTACTGGTAAGCTTTGTAACAACCCTCCTGGAATCTGATGCTCGACTTTGACTTGTTGACAAGTTTGACATTGAGCCACCCATCGCGCCACCGATTTCTTCATTCCTGGCCAATGATAATACCTTCGGATATCTCGATACATTTTCGTACTCCCGGGGTGGATACTGAGTAACGAATGATGCGCCGACTTCAAAATCTCATCTCGTAGGCCTTCTCCTTGTGGTACTGAAATCCTCCCATTAAGTAATAGTGTACCATCTGGCGCCATATGATAGCCACTTGGGTTTGGACCTTCTTGACTCTTGACTTCCTCAATAATTCTCCTTAACTTTTCATCAAGTTGTTGTTCCTATCTGATCCGTGCGAGTAAACACGCCTGGTTTACTGCATGCATGCCTAATGGCTCACTTGGCTCTCCTTCAATTTCCCATAAAGTCATCAACTTAAGTTCATTCGATAACGCTTCCACTTCCTTCCCAACATCGGACGCCAACTTTCTACGACTTAGTGCATCTGCGACTACATTAGCTTTGCCTGGATGATATTGAATCTTCAGGTCGTAATCCGCCACAAACTCCATCCATCGCCTTTGTCGGAGGTTCAGATCAGGCTGTGTGAACAAATATTTGAGACTCTTATGATCTGCGAATACTTCCACGACTTCTCCATATAAGTAGGATCTCCAAATCCTTAACGCAAACACCACTGCCGCCATTTCTAAGTCGTGTGTTGGGTAGTTCTCTTCATGCTTCCTGAGTTGCCTTGATGCGTAAGCAATGACCTTGCCTTCTTGCATCAACACACAACCCAACCTAACCTTAGAAGCATCTGCGTACACAGTATAAGGTTTACCTTGTTCAGGTAATGCCAATACTGGTGTTGTGGTCAAAGCTTTCTTCATTCTCTGAAACGCTTCATCTGTTTCTTTTTCCCAAATGAATGGAACTCCTTTTCCAGTCAACTTCGTCAAGGGCTTAGCGATTGATGAAAAGTTCTTAACGAACTTTCGATAGTACCCGGCTAACCCGAGGAAACTTCTTACCTCAGTTACCGTAGATGGCCTTTGCCATTCTTCAATGGCTTTCACCTTTTCCGAATCTACGGAAACTCCTTCTCCAAACACTCGGTGGCCCAAGAACCCGATCTCTCTTTTCCAGAAAGAACACTTGCTGAACTTGGCATACAACTTTTGGTTTCTTAACCGTTCCAACACTAGCTTCAAGTGTGCTTTGTGCTCGACCTCTGTCTTGGAATATATTAAAATGTCATCGATGAAGATTATCACGAACTTGTCGAGATAATCTTGGAAGACTTCATTCATCAATCTCATGAAGGCCGCCGATGCGTTAGTAAGTCCAAAAGGCATTACGACGAACTCGTATTGTCCATAACGAGTTCTAAACGCAGTCTTCATGACATCACCTTCTGAAATTGGAATCTGATGATAGCCCGACGCCAAGTCGATCTTTGAAAACCAACTTGCACCCCTTAGCTGATCCAACAACTCGTCTATCCTCGGAAGAGGATACTTATCTTTGATGATGATATTGTCGATTCCTCGATAATCAATGCAAAGTCGCATGCTACCATCCTTCTTCTTGACAAATAAGACCGGAGCTCCCCATGGTGAAGAGCAAGGTCTTATGAAACCTTTCTCCATTAAATCTTCAAGTTGTTTCTTCAACTCTGCTAACTCTGCGGGTGCCATGCGGTAAGGAGCCTTTGTATCGGCTTAGCTCTAGGTTCCAAGTTAATTGTGAAAGTGTTACTCCGAGGTAGAGGTAACTCTTGTAACGTCGTAAACACATCCTCAAACTCTTGTACGACCGCAATATCCGTAATTTCAATTCCATTGCTAGCAGGTCCTTCACTAGCAGTTACTGTTACCAGATACGCTTCTCCATCCTTAAGCAAATCTTCCACTCTCAAGGCAGCTACTAAAGACACAGACTTGCTTGGACTGATCCCATAGAATACTATTTGCCGTTGCCCGTTCTCCTCGAACAAAATACGACCTTTTCCACAATCTAATTGAGCCTGATAGCCTGATAACGAATCCATGCCCAGAATAACCTCATACTATAAGGGAACCACCAACAAATCTGCCAAGAACATCGTCTCGCAAATGACTAACGGAACTCTTCTGATGCATTCTCTTGCTTGGAGGGTTTGGTCTCCGGGAGTCATTACAGCCACATTCATCCTGTCAATCACAAATGAACCCACAAACTCGGCAGCTACCTCAGGGGTCACAAAACTATGTGTTGCCCCGGAGTCGAACAGTACATGTGTGGGACGCCCCGCAACATGTAAAGTTCCTGCCACAACATCAATATATATCAACAACATAATAATTATCCAATATAAATTAACCAATCCATCACAAGAAATCACACAACACAAAGTCAAATTAGTAAGGCTAAAGAACCCAAATACCTGTGATGGGACCCGTAGATGGGCCTGGAGGTTTAGGATCATCTAGTTCTAAAGCGTAAACTCTACCTCCTATAGCTTGCATTTTTGGCGCTGGTGCGATTGCAGGTGGAGCTGGAGGAGGATGGACAGTGATTGGCGTAGCTGGGATAGGACGGTTGACGCTGCACTGGGTAGAGATGTGCCCTTTCTTTCCACACGTGTAGCATGTAGGATTGTAAGAGTTTGACTGAAAGGATCCAGGTTTCTTCCCGAAGCATTCACTTGACTTATGTCCTATCTTGCCACAGTTAAAGCATTTTCCTGTGAACAAATATCGTCGACTTGGCCCTCCCGATTCCTTTTCCTTATCTTTACCCTTAAATGATCTTTGGTTTCCACCATACTTTCCATCTTGATTCTGCTTGGATTTCTTACTTGCCGCCTTCTCAGCTTCCAATCCGATCTCCACATTCACAGCCTTTTCCACTAGCTCGCTGAGACTCTCGTAGTTCCCGACTGCCAGTCTATTTTCTAACTCTAGTTTTAGACCAAACATAAATTTAGATATCATGGTTTCTTCATCATCCCGTCCTCGCAGCACGTGTCATCGCAGTCACATGAACTCAGATTCATATTCTCTAACTGTCTTGTCTCCTTGTACTAGGTTAGCAAACTGACGTTGAAGCCTTCGCTTGGACTCCGGAGTGAAGTACTTGCGTTCAAACTCTTTTTAAATGCCGCCCAACTGGTGATCAGATGTCCCACTTGGCGATCCCTACTCTCCCACCATTCTGCCGCGTCTTTGTCTAAGTAATACACTGCCATTTCTTCTTAGACTCTTCGGAACACGTCAGAGTCTCAAAGTTTTTCTCCATAGTTCGAAGCCACTGGTCGGCTTGAAATGAATCTGTCCCTCCTTCAAAATGTGGTGTCTTCATATTCTTCATGGCAGTTATCAATGGTAACATCGGTGTACTAACTGAAGGTTATGGTGGCACGAGTGGCTGAGGTTGCACTTGAGGTTGTTGTAGTGACCTCGCTATCACGTCATGAAGCATCTTCAAAGTGTGCTCCATTCCTTCTCCTTGTTGTGGTTGATCATGAACTTTTGGTTCAATCGGGTTGTTCTGCCTTATTGGTCTTGGTCCTTGGACACTTGACTCGCTATCATCTGTTTCTGGTCTTCCCCTTATAGTACGGTTTGGTGGAAAGTTTTCTTCTAGTGGTATATCTGGTTCATGTCCAAACAGATTGTTGTTTCTTCCTACATTTTCTTCACTAGATCCTTGGTTGGTGTGCGCCAGTGTTTGCACCCTTCCCTCGGATTCATATCCCAGTCCTCTTCTTCTTGAGACTCTTTATGTACCCATCTTCCAATCTTGTCCTCCTTCACTCCTTCCCCTTCTTGCCATCTGCAATCCACGAACAAGGAATTTCCTATTAAGAATACTAATTAAAACGGAACTCTGCTGGTTTCCTAACACATCTTTTCAGACACATTTGACTCGATAAAATACTAAAAGTACGTGATTGACCGCATGATCTAAACCACACTCTGATACCACCTTTGTAACACCCCCGAACCGTTTTAGACATCGGCCAGTCAGCCGGGCAACAATCAAACAAGAACATACCCGAACGACCTTCCTCTGCCAAGTCCGGAAGTGTTACGACGGGTTGAGAATAGACTTTCCAAGTCACAACACATAATTCTGTAACCCATAATATCCATTCAAAACTCGTTTCCTCTAATCTTCGGCTTGAGGCTTTGCATCCCGTACCGAATGATAGAGTTGTGTTAGGTTGGACTAACCTAATATCAGATTCAACACGTCACGAATATAAAACATACTTTATTTCATATATATAAAACATGAAGTTCACAAGCCCAAAATATTATACATAGGGTCCATGGACGCAGCCGAAAGTAAAACATACATTCATATATCTTGAAAACAAGTCTTTATCAAAAGATGTCCTATCTACACCAGCTCCTACAGTTCCGCGAGCGCTATGGTCCTTTCTACTGGTCACCTGCAAAAGGATGTGAGGAGTGAGTGAACTAGTTTCACTCAGTGAGCCAGGGTTCCCAATCAAGCATATACAACTACCCGTCATTTTAAACCCCACCCCAAATACAAGCAAGACGGGTAGTTCAACAATCAATATTCAAGATCATAAAACATGACCGATTTAAGCAATAAACCATTAAACCATAATAAATCAAACACTCTTTATGAGTGTCATATCAATCAACCATATATATATACTCCTAGGGCCCAACAGAATCATTCTTCCTCCACATAAGGGACACCGGCAATCCCTTCACTATTACACCACACAGGCGTAGGTTCTCCAGAATCGCCCGGTCACGGTCCTCAATCGGAATCGCCGTGCCCCGGTCCTCTATTGGACTCGCCAGGGGCTGCCAAATCCACATGTGACACTCGGTCTTGGTGATCAAGCCAAGTTAAACCGAGCCCACCACTTTCCGGACCACGACCGGCTTAGTGGTACCATTTGAGGAAACAATGACCTGCAAACTACTACTAGAACCACCACGAGGTTCCCACACAACAGTACCAACACGAGGTACACACCATAACAATATATAATAATCACACAATCACAATAACCCGGGTGGTTAGACTAGTCTTGCTATCCACTTAGCCCAGACATCGTCTCAAGCCTCGGATCCACAAACTGACACCTAGTCCGGTCCGGCTTTCCTAGCTTGGAAGCCGTCTCAGATGTCAGGAACATGCATTAACAAATTGAATGAACTGGTCTGGACTGATCAGAACTCGGAAAGAACCTTCTTTCTCTTCTGGACAGTCTTTCAGAACTTCCCGGTAGTTTATCGGTCTTCGAAAAATGTCTGTACTTCTAAATCACCTCACTTCTTTCTCTCTCTCTCTCTCTCTCTAAGCCACGTTTTGGAGTGTCCTTGGTGTGTCTGTACTTCTAAAGCACCTCCTTCTTGTGTTGACACTCAGTAGGTTAATTGGTAGACACCACGTCCTGATCACTTAGATCAAGCCACCTCGAGCTTCTTGGTCGATTTGCGATTTCGGTCCTTCTAGTGAATTTTCGTCCCGCGATCAATCCCGAATATTTTTTCCGCTCCCAATCTGATGAGCTGAAAATTTTAATAACCTCCAGACTAAATTTAACCTTGAGGATAAATATTTCCCGAGCCTTCGGCTTCCCTGAGAAATTCCATAATACCGAAATTAGGGTTTTTTTTTTTAAGGACGAGGTATTACAGAAAAGGTCCGTGGTAAGTGGTCTTCTCGCTCTTCTAAGAGTGGAACGCGATAAGATTGGGGCTGCACCTTATGACGGCTGCCTACGTATTCTTGTTGAAGGGATCAACCCTTTCGTAGTTTGTCTTGGAGTTAATGTTCTTATGACCTGTTTTCCAGCGAGACCTTTACGGTCTAGTTTATATGTAGAGGTTATCAGGCATGTTTCTGCCGATGGCATTTTATATGGGTGTAGAGGGAAGACTACGAGTTGTCATCTTGTAATCTACTCTGTATGAACTACCATATCCGTGATTTGTTTCGAGAGTTTTCCTCAGTGTGTAAACTTGCGGGATTTCTGAAGACGCTCGAATATTGGCCAAGAGATAAATTTTGGGATCTCGTATCATGGTGTTTGATACTATGCCTATAAATTTTAAAGACCAGTGTGCTGGGTTTAGGGCAAGACCGAGGTCTAATCACGGCTTTAGGGGGTGCGATGACTACTTCGACTTACGTTTCCCGTATCGTTTTTGACCTGATTCCATCCCGCTTCAAAGTTCGTGATATGTTCTCGGCTTACGTGACTTGTATGGAAGGAATCGAGCATCTCTTCGAGGACAATTTTTAAGTCTCCCGAAAGTGTCAACCAAAATTTTGGATTTTTTTATATACCGCTATTACCCTTGTGTCGGGTGTACGACAGCTATCTCTACGAGATGGCTAAGTATGTTTAGGACGTTAAGAGTTTGTTGTGATCAGCAACAAACTTATCGGTAGATATTACCGTTTTTGAGTCTTCGCGAAGAATACGGTTTTGAGAAGATGTTAGTATGTATGACTATTTGGTCTTCCAAGAAGGTGCCTTTATCGAGGAAGGTAATTTTGTCGAAAAATGGTTTCTTCGGGCGTCCGCGACGTCTCGCAATGCTGAAGATTGATTTTTTTCTTTCGTATGCCACATTTCGTTCTTGAAATGTTCGCGGGCTTGAAGATGTTTCTCGATATTGCAAGGGTTTAGTCTTTGCCCTGCGTTTGAGAAACATTCTGGTTTGTCTGCGAATGTTCGCAGCCAAAATTGTTGTTCTTATTTGGATGCTAATAATTTGATTTGCGATCGAGGAATTAGGACTGAGGGGTCACGTAAATTTGTCCATGTGAAGAAGCGTTTTCCTTCATAGTGCTTTGTGAAGTGTTGGCCTTCCGAGATCTATTTCGTGCATTTTTGAGGATGTTTCGTATAGCTCTAGAAGCTTTGTTATGAACTTTTCCTTACGTGACGCGTATTATGGGTAAAACATAGCGGGCCTAAAGTGAATTGTGGAATGTATCGAACTTGGTCGATTGTCTACAAGTTTTGGTTTTTTGTTAACTGTTTGGTTGTTAGAACTGAGTTTCGTTACGAAGAATTTATCATATGATTTCCGACTGTGGGCTATACGATAATTATTCTCTTAATAGTCACACGACATTTTTAGACAAATTGTAGATTGTCGTTTAGCCGTAAAGTGATGGAGCGATGGTTTCTCAAATAGTTTGGCTTGGCGTGAAAGATGTGTTCACTCAGATAGCCAAGGAAGTTGTAGGTCAAGGATTAGACCATGGTACTTTATAATTTAAGGTCATGTTAGTTTACGATCGTCCTTAAAGGGGATGGCAAAATCTGGTTTGGACCTTTACTGGAAGGCGTAATTGACCCAGGGCCAAAAAGCACTTGTCGAGATTGATAGGCCAAGTTTGCCAGAGTTATCCGTGTTAAGATAGCTGATAGTCATAGAAAACGATTCTATGCTTTAGGTTTCAGTTATACGATGAATGTTTCGTATAATGTTACCTATAGTCTTATGAAAATTGATTCGTTTTTGTCTGAGGAAGACGTAGCCTAAGAGGTTTGATACAGAACCAGTGCGGAGTCAGTTGCAGGATGATTGCCTGCTCGGATGTGACCGAGGGGAACGAAACGCAGAAGCCAGTGAGCCGCATGGCTAAAATATGAGATATATTAAATCGTAATGCGAGGAGATCTCTCTTTAGATTGGTCATCCAAAGACAGATTTTACAGCTTTGTGTTTGTTATACAAAATATACTTCTTCGTAAAACCAGCAATGTTTACTTTCAAAAGTTTCTTCGTAAGACTTGGTCTGATTGTACGAAGGATTTTTCGTGTAAGTAATGGGGACCGGTTTTACGAAGATTGTAAATCGGTGATATGTATACACATGTCAAAGTAGCATTGTTTCTGCGAGTTTTACGAGAAACGTTTCTGCTGTGATTTCGATCTTAGGTGAAAGTTGCTTAGAGTTACTGATGGAGTGTTACCGAAGTTTATTTCACTGCGATCTAGTCGCAGAATGTTTTTCATTGTTTTTTTTTTTTGAGAGGATTCTCATGAAACATTCGTTTCTAGAACGAATTGGTCAACCAGAGGTAGATCTAGCCAACGATCCGGAAGAAAGTGTTCCCTTTAATGTTCTCGATGCTACATTTATTCTCGAGTTTTCTTCGTCACAAATGTTCTCGATGCTTTTCCTTGACTCACTTGATTCAACGGAAACTTAAAGAAATGCTTTGATGCTTGAAGATTTCTCATAGAAATTCTTATACGAAAATGGCTTTATAAAGCCGGAAAGGGCTTCAAGACTTTGGCTAATCGTCGAGTTTCAGTTTGATATTGGTGCAGGTTTTTTATACGCATGATTGCGACAAGAAATGTTGTATAGTCTTTTGAGATATGTTCATGATCGTCTGGATATGTTGCTAGCGTTTAGACGAATTTTAGATTGTCGTTTGCTTTTTTGGGACGATTTATGGAGGCATCATATTGCCTAAATGTTTTTCTGCCTATTGTTGCGAGAATTTCCTTTGACGAAAGTGTTTTCTTGATGACAAGGCAAAAGTTTTTGATGTTTGGGAGTATACAATTATAGTATAAGTACCTACTCCCCTCCTTTTTTGACGAAAAAAATGGTTGAACCGATACTTTGAAGGGTTGTGTACCTTTCTTCTTCCGAGGATTGGAATGATCGACAGTCTTGGTCGATTTAAAGACGACGCTGGGACTGTGAATTAGATGTTGACGACTTGGGATATGTCGGCTTTAAGAAAATCGCTAGAAACGAATCGGTTTTAGGACGACGTTCGTATCTCTAGTTCTTTCTTTCTTTAGGAAGTGATCTGAATATGTGTGGCGATCGTTTTTCGATTTTCAGAGAGTTTAAATCGTTTTGCAAGATCTTTCTGAACAGTCATGGAACAATACACCGGGACAGGAAAAATCGCCTAAGACTTAGTTCGTAAGACTATCCACCTAGGTTTTAAGTTCCCTAAAGTTCTATGGCAGTCTCAAAGGCGTTTCTATTTCTTAGTAATTTCCTACGAAAATTCCAAGCCTGATTTCAAGTCTGAAATACCTTAGTTCTCTCGAAGATTCGGGTTAGCCTCTTCTCCTTTTTGCTTGCTCATTTGCCCTTACTCTTTTCGTATCTGTCTGCCCATTTCGAATAGCAAGAATATTGATTCTTCCTGGACTTCTCTACTTTCCTGGCCGTGTTTAGGCTGCTGCCAATATTTGCGGTTTACGTGATCCATGTTTCAATCTTAGCATCATTGGATTTACGAAAAATGAATGAGCTTCTCGTCAAAATTTTTTTTTTAGCATTTAGGAATAGCCAGGGATGATCAAGAGGTGCCAAGGATGATCAGGAAGACTTGTCAGGTGATGAGATTTTGGCGACAGATCGAGGCGCGAGAGGAAGGATGGTGAGACCGTGGAGAGAGGCGGATGGGCGAAATTTGATTCTCAGATTTTGCTCCATCTCTTTCCTTATCCGAAATTCTTTTTCTACGATTGTTGTTAGCTTTTAGAAGGTTGTCAAATGTTGCCAACTTTAGTTTTACGAAGTTTTTTTCGAAAAATAATATCGAGTTTAATTTTGAGAAAGTTATTCCGCAAAATGTTATCGATTTTAATTTTACGAAAGTTGTTTCGTAAAAGGTTTTCAAGTTTTGGTTGTATGAGAGCCGTGACGAGGTTAATTATTGCAGCCAAACTTAATCAGAAGTTTTTCTCATATCCGTGGGGTTGATCCGTGGTAGTTTTGAGTAGTTTTTCCGAAGTAAGATTTAGGTGACAAACATCGAGAACTCGCAGAATTTGTTACTATGGAAGTGATACTTGAATTATTATGAAACCTTAGGCTTCAGAAAACGTTTTAGCGGTGGGGATACGATCTCCCGTTTTGCTTTATTTAGTCTTCGTCAGCCGTTTTAGGTACAGCCGTGGGAGTTTCATAACCGATTTGCTGCGGTTCCCCTTTCTACGATAAATCTAGGGTTTTTCCTAAAGATATTCGAAAGAAGTACAGCGGCGAGTTATGTACCTGATTTGCTGTGCTTCCTTTTTTCCGCGACTAACCTAGGGTTTTTCCGCATGATAGTCGGAAGAAGTACAGCGGCGAGTTATGTACCCGATTTGCTGTGCTTCCTTTTTCCGCGATTAACCTAGGATTTTTCTGCGGTTTTGGGGAGAGGAAGTTTTACTTTTCCGAAAAGTTTACGGAAAATGTGTTTTGGTAAAACCCTTACACGTTGAGATTTCTTTAGTTCGGTAATGAGCCAAACTTATGGGGTTTGATAAGATTTATCGTTTCCCTTTATGTTTAGAAAGAGAAATTGCGAGCTCGTTTCATTGCACTTCCTGTCGCGAAAAGTCGCGGCAAGGTTTTTGATTTTCTCAAGAACTGTGGCGTTTGCGTAAGCGTTGGCCATAGGCGCAGTGGCGGCTGGAGTTTTCTTACCAGCGTTGTTGCGAACTGCGATTTTTTCTTTCGTATTTCCACATATTGTTTTGATCAAGCGTTTTGCGGCTATGAGTTAGAGTAATCCGTACCCCCTCCCCCCTCTCCTTCTAGCGCCAAACTGTGGGAACCGAAATTCACATCGTCGATTTCCGCAATCGGAGGAAAGTCAGGAAACCCTAACTTTTCCTGAGGTCCCGGATTCTCTGCGAGAGCCAACGACAAGTGACCAAATAAATGCGGAAAATATGAAAAGATAACAAAACAAATTTATAGAAAAGGTAGATCTTATTTTGAATCCGCGTAAGAGCGTTGCGATCATTACAAGAGATTATAAAAGCTTCGGCCGCAAGAGCTGTCAGCGAATTACCTAGCTCTAGCAACCTAAAACCTTAAACATAGTTGTGTTGCAGCTCGATAACAGAAGACGAAGAAGATATGAAAATGGTTTTGATTGATTTTGGACTGAACCTTATGAAAGGCTGCATACCTACTCCTTTCGAGGATCAAACCGAACGTAGTTCAAGAGTGAACCAAGAGATCGAACTGCTTGTGCGTATCCGTATGGTAATCGGGTGCCAGTCATAGAAATAGAGCATATCGAGAATAATGCCTCAAAGTTTCTAAGTGCCGAGAGTTTTCTCTTTGTGCCTCTCGCCTAGGACTCCTTATATACTCCTCCAATGTCGGTTTTAGCTTTTCTCTTCCTGCCCTTAAGCCGTCTTAAGTGAAAAATGGAGAATATCCATTTTTTCAGATCTTCATGTTTATCCGCAGAAACTTAACATTTTTTTCTGCGGAAACTTATCTTTATATTTGTTTTTTATAATAAAAACATAAACCGCCATAGTATCTACAAGCTCATTCTCAAAAAATCGTAAGTGGCCTTGTAGTCGCGTTTTAGACCTCGTTGGGCCGTCTTTCGACATGAAACGTTTGTTACGATTTTCTTTTCGACAAAAAAAAGTTCTCGCGGTTTTTATCGTAAAGTTTCAACGGTAACTTTGATCGGAATGATGTAAGAGATGATATGGTTGAGGTACATGGGAGCTAGCATTGAAGAACAGACGAGAATGCACGGATTTGGGTCGTCCCGTTGATCGATGTCCGAGACAGTTTGGTCGCTACGTAGCAACCTGGTCCGCGCTGGATTGGTCGCTACGTAGCGACCGAACGAAAGGTTTGGTCGGTCGCTACGTAGCGACCGACTCATTCGCGGGTCGGTCGCTACGTAGCGACCGACCGAATGGCTTGGTCGGTCGCTACGTAGCGACCGACCGAATGGCTTGGTCGGTCGATACGTAGCGACCGACAGAGTGGCTTGGTCGGTCGCTACGTAGCGACCGACCGAATGGCTTGGTCGGTCGCTCGTTCACGGACCAGTCGCTACGTGGCGACCTTGTCTGGATCTTTATCTGACGTTTCATGAACGTGTTCTCAGACTATTGGTGTTTAGTTTCGACGAATTAACCGAGATTAGTGCAAGAATTTACCGCAAAGTTTTTCGTAAAGATCTCTTTACGAAGATTTCTTTCGTAAAAACGTTCATGCTGGTTTTACGGGAACTTTCAGACATTGATTCCGTCGTGACCGATTTTGACCCCAACAACTGTAATGTTATGTACGCTTGTTCTTCCGAACCAGGAAAAAAATTTAATTCTCATTATTAACCATATAAAAATATAAATATATAGATTGTTAATTAACATATAAAAATCATCATCCTATATTATCAACAAATTCCATAAACCTATCTACAAATTCCATAAACCTATCTACACTAACCGCCTAAACTGATTACCCTAAACTAACCACCTAAGCTATAAATTAGAGAGGAAGTAGAGAGGAGAGTACCTTGCTTGGAGGAGGAGAGGAAGTGACTACGAAATGGGAAGTGATTTGGTTCGGGTATATATAAACATATATATTGTCGTAAAAACCTCGTGAAGTTACGAAGATTTTACGAGGAATTAGAAAGGCCCGCGTTTTCTTTTTTACGTTTCGTCGTAAAGCCCACGAAATTTTACGAGGAATTAGCAAGGCCCGTGTTTTCCTTTACGAGGTATTTACGAGAAAAAAACAAGGCCCGTGTTTCCTTTTACGACGATTTCTGTTTAAGAGTATTTAACGACGAAAAGATTTTCAATTTACAAAAAAAAACCTGAATGAAGACACCTGCACCAGAACAGTTGTTATCAATTCAAATTAGCATTTGAAACTGATCAGAATTGTTCTGGTGACAGTACACTCCCTTCAAGTTTTTTGAAACTATTGATTAGTTTATTTTTGTGTGCAAGTTTAGAGTGGGAGGGGTGGGCTTATTTATAGAAGTAGTTGTCGTCGTAAAATCCTCGTTAATTAACGAGGTAATAACAAGGCCAGCGTTTTTCAATTTCGTCGTAAAATCCTTGTTAATTAACGACGTAATAACAAGGCCCGCGTTTTTCAATTTCGTCGTAAAATCCTCGGCAATTACGAGTATTTTACGAATATTTTCAATTTATAAAAAAAACCTGAAGGGAGACTGGCACCAGAACGGTCGTTATCAATTCCAAATTGCATTTGAAACTGATCAGAACTGTTCTGGTGATAGTTCACTCCCTTCTGTTTTTTTTCAAACTATTGTTTAGTTCTTTTGTGCAAGTTTAGAATGGGAGGGGTGTGCTTATTTATAGAAGTAGTTGGGGGTAGTAAAATCCTCGTAAATTAACGAGGAAATAACAAGGCCTGTGTTTTCAATTTCGTCGTAAAATCATCGTAATAGTATGAGGAAATAACAAGGCCCGTGTTTTCCTTTACGGCGATTTAGCAGGGCCCGTGTTTTCATTTTCGTCGTAAAATCGTCGTACCATTACGAGGAAATAAAAAGGCCCGTGTTTTCTTTTATGAGGAAATAACAAGGGTTGTGTTTTTATTTACGAGGAAATAACAAGCCTGTGTTTTTGTACGACTATTTTACGAGGAAGTTATGCAAATCCCTATCACCCGAAACCCCAAACCCCAAGCTCCTTAACTTCATCTATCACTCAATCTCTTATTTCTAAACCCCAAACCCCCAATTGAGTTACACAAAATCAAATTATATAATTTTATTTTCATGATTAAATAAACTAAACACATGCATTAACTCTAAAAATAAATCATATTTAAGAAAATTACATCATCATTCGGATACATCATTGACATTCTCGTCATCACTAGAAACATCATCATTTTCATTAAACTCGTCTTCAACAGCTTCATCCGTCGTATCGTCGGGAAGATCTCCGTACATACGATTATGCGGATCAATAAGAAGGATGTCATCAGTTTGTTGCTCAGGTTCCTCGACTTCATTGATGTGCTCTTCTTGAAATGGTTGTTCTTCTCCACCAATTATTCGTCCACGAGGTGTAACTTTGACAACGGCAAACCAATTGATTCCTGATTCTATCATCCGAGGGTATGGAAGGAAGCTGACTTGGTCTGCTTGCAAAGCTAATATGAAAGGCTCGAATTTGTTTTACCTTCGTCCACCATTGACATCAACTACACCGAATTTGTTAAATTGAACACCTCGGTTGACGACGGGGTCGAACCAGTCACATTTGAAGAGGACACATTTCAGCTTCAATAACCTTGGAAATTCCACCTCAATAATCGCCTTTCAGACAAATTTCATAATTACTTGTCGCCCGCTGTCTACCATACTCAGATGTATGAAAAGTAAAGCCTCTTGTGAAATACATCGGTGATGTGGTAACCTTTGCAACTGTACCTTGAATTAATTCATGAAACCATGTGGGGTAATTGATACCACTCAAATTACCCTAAGGAATGATTTATACTCTCTCAAATAAGAGGTCGAGTTGTAGTACTTAGGGATCAAATTCACAGGGAGCTAGGGAACCTAAGGGTTCTAATATGATTTGTTAAGCAAAGATGTTTTAAGAGTTTTATAAGTAAATTGCAGTTTCATATTGAACAAGTGTTTGTTCAATAGCAGATTTTTGGGGTTTTGGTGCTTTAAAAGGAAATAGCTAGACTTAGGGTTTTTATTCAGAAAAGTTGGAATTATAATCCTATAGATGCCGAATGAGTTGCATGCATGATAATGTAAAGCTCAACTATTTGATCAACAAGTCTTTCGGCTCTTGCGGGCATTGACTTGTTGTCTATTAACTAGATCTGTGATCTCAACTCTCGTTATATTGATCTATAGAAAGTGTCAATCAATATTCCAATGGGCGTATCGATTGATACACCTTTTGCACTGTCGATCGATTATTCAAGTGTGATATCGATCGACGCGCTCTAGTCAAGCTTTATGCGCAGGTTGAATGAATGCTTACTAAGCTCACTAGATCAGCTCTCGCCTTGCTCATATCAAGAAACTTAGCTCTATTAGAATGTTTTCAGGATGAGAATTAAGCTATTGCTTTTATCAACCAATCCAAGGGCATGTTCTAGGTAGCTAATCTAGACACATGCATTAATGAACAATTCTAAAGATTATTATCACAACTCAACAATCTATAGTTGCGGCTAATCCCTCCTAACCTATTTAAACCCTAAAATCTAACAAGAGAACTACTCAGACATGGCTAAGCAATTCTTAGCAGCAATTAAGTAAAAAACTTCATAGAATAATAATATAGATATCAATGGAGTTCCAATCACAAATTATAACTTTGGATTTTCTTTCCTATCTATCAATAAAACAATGCAAAGAAAGCACACTTTGCCTCTAACATGGCGGCAAAGCTTATATAATTAGGGTAAAAACTCGTCAGGGGCAATCTTGTAAAATAGTAAAATTTTGGGCTTCAAGTTGGCTGTGACCAAACGGGCTTCTTGCGCGCTTCTCTGTCGATCGACACCATGTCTTGTGTATCGATCGATTCTAACTCTCCAATATCGATCGATAGTCGATCTCGATGGTCATCTCGGGTGCTTGCTCCAAATATCTCCAAAATGCTCTAAAATCATCACTTATCTCCAAAACATTCCTGATCTTATAAATATAATAAATATACTCTATAATAATATAATTATTAGTAAAAACACCTATAAACTATGGATGAAAATGGGTCAAATCCGTAGTCTATCAACTCCCCTAGACTTACCCTTTTGCTTGTCCTCAAGCAAAACAAACAGGCAGTCTCTGTGAAAGAGGTTTTAAAAACAGCAGGGACTCACATGATTTAAAACTTAGAATCATCATCTCTACAATATTGCAATCCACATCTAAGAAGTCCTAATCACAAAAGTACATCATACCATATCCTAGCTTAGCAACCAAATTCATCTACCCAACAACTTAGCATAATCTTGTCTTTCATCCCCCTCTACCAACCTCATTTCTTAGCATAAAATAAAAGTGAAGGCTTGACCTTGGGAGTATCGATCACAGAATTCTAGGATTTTCAAACAAGTATCTGGACCTTCAGGTAAACATTAGTTTCTATCCTCTCTCTCTACTAATTTTCTCTCTTGGTCAAACTCTGCTTATATGCAAGATCATTAACCAAGATTGGACATGCTTCCATAAATCAAGTCTTAATGGTGGTTGCCACCAAGTCCTGTTCATTTTTTTTTACCTATATCCTAGGATTATTTGTGAAGCAAGCCTTAATGGTTGTAGCCACCAAGTCCTGTTCTAATATTTTACCTATGAAATTCTTATGAAGCAAGCCTTAATGGTTGTTGCCATCAAGTACTGTT
The DNA here is from genome assembly GCF_020379485.1 of Brassica napus. NCBI lineage: Eukaryota > Viridiplantae > Streptophyta > Magnoliopsida > Brassicales > Brassicaceae > Brassica > Brassica napus. The sequence continues at coordinate 23,700,143 of NC_063444.1, read as the reverse complement.
CGAATTCCTTCCTAATAAATCTCTAATATAATAACAATTTTTTTTTATATATATAATCTATATTTCAAAAATAGAGAGAGAAAGGGTGATAAATCTATATACACAATGCTTTACCTTCCAGACTTGTTTAAAGAATCCAATCCCATGTATATCAATCTCCAAGACAAGTAGTTGTGTCAAGTTTAGTGTTGGAGGTCAGCTTTGGTTCCTTCAAAACAATCTTAGCAAGAGTGGATAGTTGACAGGTTGATCCACTTTAGTAACTTTAGTACTATCTGCAATTAGTAAGTCTAGAATGGTGCTAAAGAGTGGTTAGATATCTAGCAAAAATCTATAAGTTCATAATCCCTTTCTTGACTCAATAATAACTTAATTTGAAAACATTTTTAATAAGACTAATAAGTAAATAAATATCAGTAAACCTCCCCCCAGACTTAAACTACACTGTCCCCAGTGTAAATTCAGTCGGAGTTTGGTTAAAAATAAATCATAAGGACTCAATGTAACAAGTAGAAATGATATACCAGACCGGAATAGATGTCGACCGATGTAAGGATGTTGATGTCGGCCGACGCAGGTAAGGCAATGTCGATCGATGTCGACTTGTTCGCGTCGGTCGATACAAATGGCAATCGTATACTCGGATCTTCTTTTTGTTTTATTTTTATTTTTATGACATGCAATAATTAAAAACCAATATAAATAGTAAATTAATAAAAACTTAATAAATATTACCTAATAGTGGGTTGCCTCCTACTCAGCGCTTTGTTATAGTCATTTAGCTTGACTTTGGAGGTGTTTTGGCTAGTAGTGTTGAGAACTAGGACTTGTTGGAAAACAAGTATCCATATCTTCTTTGAGCTTGTTGAACCATGTACCAGTGAAGTCTCTCATTGCCTCATCCCCTCTGCGCCATTTATCCTTCATTGCTGCAGTTGTGTTTTCAATCCTCTGCAATTTATCACCAAGACTCTCAAGGTTGAATTGATGTCTGGTAAGTGCGGCGTAAGTGTCAGCTGAGATCTCTTTTCCATGGTAAGGTGTGTTGGACATGTCGGATGTCGTCTTTGGTACTAGCCGGCCTCGGTTTGTATCACTGTCGACCGATATTGAATGGTTGGTGTCGATCGATTTGTTTTTGCGTCAGTCGATCGATATCGATGCTTCTGGTCGACGCGTAATGTAACTCTGAATCTCCACCAACTCCCCTTGTATAGCTTCGACCTTGGAGGTCAATGCACTGATGGTAAGATCCATTGGGAAATAGATGTCATCATATCTCCCATCAAGCCTCTCCTCTCTAGTTTCCAGAGCTCTATAGATCCCTTCTACCAACTGATCTACCTCTTCTCTTGTGTGGAAATCTGGTTGAGACTTCATTGTGTGTGGGCGTGGCGGATTGGTGTCGATCGATGCAGCCAAGCGGTTGTCGATCGATGTGTGATGGTGTATGTCGATCGATGGTGATTGTCTGCTGTCGATCGATTGGGGTTGTCTTCTGTCGATCGATGGAGGTCGAGCAACGTCGGTCGCGTTCTGAATTCTGGCTATGTCTTGCTTCATCTCCTCCATGCAAGTGGTTAGCCAACTTATACTATCATTCAATGGATAGTAGACACCATCAAGCTTCATCTGGAAGGTTTCTTTGTTCTTCTCATGTTCACCACAGACTCCATAGAACATCTCATTGATCTCGTCCTTGGTGTAGATCTCTGGTACCAACTTCGTCTGTGTGAATGAGCTAGCATGTTTAGGAAGACATATGTAGGCTGGTTCATCTCTTGAAGTTCTTTCCAGAAGTCTTCTGATATCCTTGGTGTGAACAGGAATGGTGTGTCCATCTAGATCTCTGGCAAATTCTCGATCATCTCTGTAGACTCCATACTCATTTTTCTCTTCCCAGTAGAATTTCCTGTTACCATAAAGGTCATAAGCTCTTTTGCCGAATTCAGGCTGTCTGGCGACCGTTGGGACGTCTATGTTGATTGATGGATGGGTTGTATGGCGAGATCGTTGTTTGAAGCTGTTTTCTATGCCACAAGTTGTGTCATAGAACCCCTTTGTAGTATTCTGTTCTCGGTTGCTGCGTTGATGCATGAATAGATTGTCTGCTCCATTGGCTGTTTGAAGGATATCTGCGATATCTTCTCGAGATATGTGTAGTGTGCGGCCGTCTATGGCCTTTGCGTAGCCATTAGGGTCTATGAAAATACCAAATTCGTCTGGAGTTAGATACTGGTTATCTAATTTATCTTTTTCGCTTACAGTGGTTTTCGGTATTGGATGGTTGTCGATCGACGTGGTATTGTTGGTGTCGATCGATGGTTGAGGAAGCTTGTCGATCGATTTCGGGTGACGAGTTTCGATCAATCGAGTTCTTTCCCAAGCAGCTTCTGCTTGAATCTGATTTGTATCATCGCGCTTTTGCATGTTGAGCAGTTCTTCGTCTGTGAAACTATCTTGTAGTTTATCTACTCCTGGTGTGTAGGTTATTGTTTCTACTGCAAAGCTCTCGTGGTGGTGTTCATCTGCCCAACTACCAATTTAGTAGTCTCCATCTCGCACACGGTTGAAATCAGTGTCGACCGATTTGTAGTAGGCAGTGTCGGTCGATGCTCCCTTTCGGCATCGTTGTTGAGGTTGAGTGTCGATAGATGGCAAGCTTGTCATGTCGAACGATGGTGCATTCTTTTTCGAAGAGGAATGATGTAAGAGTTTATCTTCCTCATCAAGGATGGCTCTGTACTCAATGGCTCGTTCCTCCTCGAAGTCTTCATCATACTCGTCTGTATGCATATTTTATCTTGTGTAAGCATCAATAGTGGGGTTGTAGTTGTCATTCTCCCACTCATCTTGATACGTGTCGACCGATTTCTCTTTGTCAGCGTCGGTCGATTTCGTATGGTTTGTGTCGATCGATGTAACTGGATGAGTATCGATTGATTCCGAGTAGTCAGATTTGTACTCGGTTCCACAGTGGCAAGCTGCAATAATTCCTGCATCATTGATTCTTCTTGAGATTGTATGTGGCTTATTGACTGGGATAGGGTTGTAGTGGGCATTAGGATCGATGAGTGTTAGACACAACTGGTTGGTTTGCAAGTTGCATACTGCTCCCACTGTTGACAAGAAGGCTCTCCTAAGTAGTAGAGAAGAGTTCCAGTTTAATTTGATGTCCAAGACATGGAAATCAACTGGAACTAGGGCATTGACAATCTGCACCTCTAGGTCTCTCACAATTCCTCCTGAGTTCTTCAGGGAACAATCCACAAAACTGAACAATTCCTGCGAAGGCTCCACCTGCAGACCCATATGGTCTGCCATAACCCTAGGTAGGATGTTGACTGATGCTCCTGTGTCGCACAAGGCATGTGGAAATTCAATACCCAGCACTGTGCATGGTATTGCAAATTGCCAAGGATCACTCTTCTTCTTCAATGTAATCTTTCTCCTCATCTTTTCTCTAGCTTCACAGAACATTCTCCTAATGTCCTCTTCTTTCTCTCTGGTTTCTCTGAAGAACATCCACAATCTCTGGCTGTAATAACCTTCTTCGAATGGCTTATGTAGAGGAATCCTGAAGACTCTCTTTTGGAAATTTTACTTTTCCTTTTCATTAGCCCCCCTCTTCAGATGTTTCGCCACTTTTTCCTCTCCTTAGGGTTCTTCCAGTAGAAACCCTATCTTCTTGCATGGGATCATCTCCATCATCTGAAGGTGTCCTGACAGGCTCTGGTGGTTGTTCTGAAGGTTTAGGTTTGGGCCTGAGTGCGTTAAGTCGTGCTACATCTATCTTCGGCATCTACACTCGGTAGGTAATAGGTGCACGTCGATCGATAGGCGGTGATGGTTGTCTATCGATATTAGCTTCTGAGTGTCGATCGACGTTGATGTTGGCATGTCGATCGATTCAGACATTGTTAGGGTTGCGTGGATGTGGGTGTTTTGCTGCGAACTCCTCGTGAGTTAGAATCTTCACGGTATTGCAAGACGCGGTTGACTCCGTAGGCGTTGTCGGTCGATGCTCTGGTACTCCTGTCGATCGATTTGAGTTGGTGTATGTCGATCGATGCTCGGTGTCTGGTGTCGATCTACACCAATGTGACCCGCCGAAACTCATCAAACTTTCTACCTCAAAATCGCCTTCTTGCAGATTCTCTTCCTTCACCACTTGCCAAAAGTCATCCTCAATAATGGCATTCACGTGGTGCTTCATCACATCATCCCCTACTCCTCTTGTTGAAGCTTCCTGCCTCCTAATAGCATCTCCTGTCTGCACAACCTGTATCTCCATCTTCTTCACATGAGAGCTCAAAGTCTCAAACTTTGTGTTCAGATTAGTGTAGAGAGAATCTATCTTCCCATTGCAGTCCACAGTCATTCGCTGCTGTGCCTCAAGAACCCTATCGAGCATCTCTTCAATCTTGCTCTCTTGAGTAGGTGGCGGTGGCTTCTGGTAGTAGGAACTTCCAAAATTCATGTTGTTGTTGTAGCTGTTGTTGTAGGGTTTCTGGTACTGCGGATTTTGGTTGAAGTTACTCCTATTTCCATAGGAGTTCATGTTTCCACCTTGGTTTCCTCGAATCCAGCTCCACCAATGTAGCTTACTTCTTCTTCCTCTGCTCTACCCTCTACAGCCTCTGCATCTTCAACAAAGCTAACCTGCTTCTTGAGAAGCTTGTGAACACTGTCCAGTTTTGGCTTCACCTCATCCATCTGATCATTCCCAAGGATGGTGGCAGATCTCTTCCTCTCAAAATCAGTGTTCTTGGTGCTATTGCTGGATGCCAGGATTTTAATCACCTTGACCGCCTCCTCTGGATTCCTGGTGTTGAAGTTTCCATTGCTGGAAGCATCAAGAGCCATCTGGTACTGCACCGCGATGCCTCTGTAGAAAGTACTGATTAGTTGTACTTCATTGAATCCGTGGTGTGGATAGTCTCTCTGGTTGGACTTGAATCTGATCCAAGAGCCTCTGAATGATTCTGCAGGCTCCTGAGTGAATGTAGCAATCTTGCTCCTCAAGTCCTCAGCACGCGCCTCATCTAAGAAATTGCATAAGAATGCATTCTTGATGTCGCTCCAGGACTTAAGAGATCCTGGTTGTAACTGCTTGAGCCAATGCAGAGCCTCTCCAGCAAGTGAATATCTGAAAAGCTTGCATAATAGGTAGTCCTCAGAGACTCCCTCGACTCTAATAGCAGAAATCAGATCCTCGAACCTCTCCAGATGGTCCATAGGATGCTCGTGGGATAGTTCATGGTAGGGTAACTTTCCCACAAGTGTGTAGTACTGCGCTTTCAACTCAAAATCCCTCTCAATGGTGGGAGGAAGGATGGCTGATCTGTTGGTGTAGTAGCGATCTGGACGGTTGTAGTCAGCCAACGTCCTGGGTTGCACAGCCCAATCTACAGGTAAGGTAGTACCTGTAGTAGTAGCATCAGGCTCAGGGATTGCAGCCCCCTGAGCATCTATTCTCTGACCTGCTGCATTACGCAGGTGACCCTCCTGGTCATGCAGGTCTCCATTGTTGTCCCGAACAAGAATCAAAGGCGCAACCATGTCTCGCGGTTCAGTATCGATCGATGTCTGAGATGGAATGTCGATCGATTTCGGGTGAAGGGTATCGGTCGACGGAAGGTTTGTGTTGTCGATCGACAGGGGTGAGCGAGAATCGGTCGACAGGACTGGTGTCTGGGTCGATGGTGGTTGAGCGGAATCGAGCGACACAGAAGTGTTGTTGTCGGTCGATAGGGAGCGCGCTTCCTTACGGATCGTGCGTTTCAAACTTGCAGCATCTGGTGAGAATATCAATTGGGATATCAATTGGGATATCACTCAAATTACCCTAAGGAGTGATTTATACTCTCTCAAATAAGAGGTCGAGTTGTAGTACTTAGGGATTAAATTCACAGGGAGCTAGGGAACCTAAGGGTTCTAATATGATTTGTTAAGCAAAGATGTTTTAAGTGTTTTAAAAGTAAATTGCAGTTTTATATTGAACAAGTGTTTGTTCAATAGCAGATTTTTGGGGTTTTGGTGCTTAAAAAGGAAATAGCTAGACTTAGGGTTTTTATTCAGGAAAGTTGGAATAATAATCCTATAGATGCCTAATGAGTTGCATGCATGATAATGTAAAGCTCAACTATTTGATCAACAAGTCTTTCGGCTCTTGTGGGCATTGACTTGTTGTTTATTAACTAGATCAATGATCTCAACTCTCGTCATATTGATCTATAAAAAGTGTCGATCGATATTCCAATGGGCGTATCGATCGATACACCTTTTGCACCGTCGATCGATTATTCAAGTGTGATATCGATCGACGCGCTCTAGTCAAGCTTTATGCGCAGGTTAAATGAATGCTTACTAAGCTCACTAGATCAGCTCTCGCCTTGCTCATAGCAAGAAACATAGCTCTATTAGAATATTTTCAGGATGAGAATTAAGCTATTGCTATTATCAATCAATCCAAGGACAGGTTCTAGGTAGCTAATCTAGACACAGGCATTAATGAACAATTCTAAAGATGATTATCACAACTCACTAATCTATAGTTGGGGCTAATCTCTCTTAACCTATTTAAACCCTAATATCTAATAAGAGAACAACTCAGACATGGCTAAGCAATTCATAGCAACAGTTAATTATAAAAACTTCATAGAATAATAATATAGATATCAATGGAGTTCCAATCACAAATTATAACTTTGGATCTTCTCTCCTATCTATCAATAAAACAATGAAACACAAAGAAAGCACACTTTGCCTCTAACATGGCGGCAAAGCTTATATAATTAGGGTAGAAACTCGTCAGGGGCAATCTTGTAAAATAGTGAAATCTTGGGCTTCAAGTTGGCTGTGACCAAACGGGCTTCAAGTTGGCTGTGACCAAACGGGCTTCCTGCGCGCTTCGCTGTCGATCGACAACATGTCTTCTGTATCGATCGATTCTAGCTCTCCAATATCGACCGATAGTCGATCTCGATGGTCATCTCGGGTGCTTGCTCCAAATATCTCGAAAATGCTCCAAAATCATCACTTATCTCCAAAACATTCCTGATCTTATAAATATAATAAATAGACTATAATAATATAATTATTAGTAAAAACACCTATAAACTATGGATGAAAATGGGTCAAATCAATAGTCTATCAGTAATCTGAATCGTCATAATCAACCTGCAAAAATAAAGAGAACGTTAAAATTAATTAATCAAACTAACGGCGAATACATATCATATGCCAACTTACAAAATTGGGTTAATACCTGACCCTTCAACCACTTAATAAAGTGTTGGTCTTTCCTTTTGTCAACATCACTTTCGCATATACCTGGGATTGTTTCTTCGACTTAAGAAAAAAATAGGCTGTAAAATCATATTTTCTATTAATTAATCATTTGAAAATTATATAGTTATACATATATGTGTTTAAAAGTTCCAATATATGTTACCTTTCAAAATAACGCATCAATGGATCCTCGCAATTAAGTAGAATATAAATGTGTGCACTATGGGCATCTTCATCACTTGACCACCAAACCTCTTTCAATTTCCCACCGAACCGCCATATCTGGCAAAAGATGTCTGGAACACCAGCAACTGCATATGTTGGCGCGACACCACCATCGTCATATCTTCGTGGAGCTCTTTTCCGGGTACATACTTTTGGTGCAAAGTAGTATAATGTGAATTGAGAAGTTTCTTTTGTCAAACTTCCAACAATTATAGAACCTTCAATTTTGGCGAGGTTTTTTGCTTTTCCCTTCAAATATTTCATGGCCCGCTCATACTGATACATACATCCAACCAAGCCACTCGGTCGGTCCAACGAGGTCTAAAACGTTTTTGTCGAAAAGAAAATCGTAACAAACGTTTCATGTCGAAAACGGCCCAACGAGGTCTAAAACGCGACTACAAGCCCACTTACGATTCTTTAAGAATGAGCCCGTAGATACTATGGCGGTTTATGCTTTTGTTAAAAAAAAAAATATAAAAAGATAAGTTTCCGCAGAAAAAATGTTAAGTTTCTGCGGATAAACATGAAGATCGGAAAAAAATGGAATATCTCCATTTTTCACTTAAGACGGCTTAAGGGCAGGAAGGCAAAAGCTAAAACCGACCTTGGAGGAGTATATATGGAGTCCTAGGCGAGAGGCACGAGTGGAGAACTTTTTCAGAGCAAACTTAGCACTTAGAGCAATTTTAGGCAACTTTATGTTTTTGTTATTCGAGCTGCGACTCAATTAGGTCTTGCAGTCTTAGGGTTTTAGAACTAGGAATCTCGCCGTCAGCTCTCGTAGCCCAGGCTCTTACCTTGTTGTAACGCTCAAACGCGGATTCGGAATAAGATCTATTTTGCTCTCTTTTCGATTTCTTATTTTTCTTGTCTTTATTTCGTGTTCTGATTGCTTGGCATGTGGTTTAGCAGATATTTTGGACCTCTGGGAAATTAAGGTTTTCCTAACTTTCCTTATTTAAACGGAAATTGACAGTGCGAATTTCAGTTCCCACAGTTTGGCGCTAGATGGAGGGGGGGGGGTACGGATCAATCTAACTCTCAGCCACAAGACGTTCAACCAGACATGAAAACTGACGACACGAATAACTTGCAAACTCCTCTCAACGGAGGAAGCAACAACAATCAAAACACTTCAGAAGCGACCGTTTCTGCGGCCAACGCAACCGCTAATGCCGCGACGCTCGAGGAGTTCAAAAAGATGTTCTCGCCCTACGAAAGGAGGTTGGAAGAACAGGACAAACTCGTGGATACCTTGATGAAAAAGGTCAAAACCTTAACGGCAAGAACCCGTGCAGTCCTCCCTTGCGGATCTACGAAAATCCGCGGAAGAAAACTCGACTTCACAACTCCGCTCGACAGGCGTGGAACGTAGGGGAACGTCCTTCGGGTCAAAACCCCATCAAAACATCCCCTACTGAGAAACAGAACTCTGAAAACCCTCTACCTCCCGTAAGGCACACAGAGGTCGATGAAGTTGAGCATGTCAACTTGGATCTCAGCGACGTTTCCAAAAATACGGAAGAGGACGCTGACATACATCCAAGAAGAACCAGAAGCCGATCGGGTCGGGAAGACTCTCTGTTTGATAAACCTATGACGGAAGAAGAGGATAACCTCTACTTGGTCGAACAGGAGGAGTTAGCCGAAAAACAAACCGAGGTTACTCGTAGCAAACGCTGACAGGCTCGTAAAGCTGCTGGCGAAAATCGGACATACGCGATCTTCGCGATTACATAACTAAAACTGCAGCAGAAGTAAGGGCCGTGAAATCTCAGATCCATTATGCCACCAGCGCTGCCCCAGAGATCGATAGATTACTTGAGGGATCTCGGAAAACACCTTTCACTGCTCGCATCTCTGATACCAAGGTATCTGACCTGGGAAAAATCAAAGTACCAATATACAATGGTACTACTGATCCTAAAGCGCATCTTCAAGCTTTCCATATCACGATGGGAAGGCCTAGACTGAAGGAGAGCGAAAAGACGCCGGCTACTGCCGTCTGTTCGTCGAAAATCTGGAAGGAGCGGCGCTCGAATGGTTTGCACGCTTTAAGCGAAACTCCTTCGAAAGTTTCCGCCAGCTCGCATTGGAATTTCTCAAACAGTATTCTATGTTTATAGATAGAGAAACATCTGATGTCAATCTCTGGAGTCTATCCCAGAGGGAGGACGAACCTCTCCGCGAGTTCATAAGCCGATTCAAGCTGGTTATTTCAAGGGTTAGCGGAATAAGCGACAAGGTGGCCATAGACGCACTCCAAAAAACGCTCTGGTACAAGTCAAAATTCAAAAAATGGATAACCCTCGACAAACCACAAACGATCCAATACGTCCTTCACAAGGCAACAGACTACATCATAATCGAAGAAGAAACGAAAGTTTTATCGCAAAAACATAAGCCGACGAAGACGTCCTCGAAAGATGCAGACCAAAAGACTAAAAAGAAAAACTCTTGTAACGACAAGTACGTCCATCACGAGGGGGGAGAACTCCAAGGGGCGCACAACTACGCAACCAATTCGGAACAAGGCAGAACCTCGGGCAATACATGGACTCGCAATCCAGGATACGACGAAAACACCTTCTGCGAGTTCCACCAGACTCGAGGACACTCGACGACTAACTGCAAAGTCTTGGGAGCGAGACTGGCCGCAAAGCTACTAGCTGGAGAGCTCTCCGAAGTAACCAGCGTTAACGATCTCATCCTTGAAACCGATCGTCCTCCAAACACTGACAAAAATCCACCCGTAGAAAATTCTCCTCGGAGAAATCAAGCAGGGGATAAACGCGGAAGGAGATCGGACGACAAAGGAAACGATAACAATCATCGCAGAGTGAACATGATCATCGGAGGATCACAGTATTGCAACGACACGGTCTCGGCCATCAAAGCCTACCAGCGAAAGGCCGAGTCAAGTGCAAATTGGCCTACATGGTCTCCTCCCCGAGATGGTCAAAGCGACTCGATAACTTTCACGGAAGAGGAAGCCGTCGGAATCGATCAACCTCACTGCGATCAGCTCATCATAGATCTCGTCATACGAGATATGGAGGTCGCAAGAGTCCTCATTGACACAGGGAGCACGGTTAATGTTATCTTCTGTGACACTCTCAAAAGGATGAAAATCGAACTCGGGGAAGTTACCCCAACACCAAAACCATTGACGGGTTTTTCAGGCGAAACATCAATGACTCTCGGATCAATCCGGCAACCAGTCATGGCCAAGGAAGTCACAAAGATCGTCGACTTCGCGGTGGTCAATCATCCTGCCATCTATAATGTGATCATGGGAACCCCATGGCTGAACGCCATGAAAACCGTTCCGTCTACATATCACCTGGGCATCAAATTCCCGACCCAGAGCGCGGTCGCAGCCATCTGGGGTTGTGAAAAGCTGTCGCGACTTCGCTTTCTCGCAGAGCATAAGTTAAGACAAATTACAACTACCACGATGGTAAGTCGCAAACGCACGAAGTTAGCTCAGCCTTCGGCCGAAAACACTTCAAAGAAAGACGACTCGACATCGTCTACTGAAGCAAACGCCTTGGACATCGAAACTCAGCCTGATTCCGAAGTCAACACTGTCACTCAATTGGAAAAGAAAAACCCGGACAAAGACATCGACCCTGCCACAGTTACCACGATTAAGGCGGTCAACACAGCACCAACCACCGAGTAAAAACACTCGCTGCATAAAATAGAACTATGAGATGGCTTGATCCTCGAAAGGGGTACGTAGGCAGCTCGTCGAAAGACGAGTTCAGCTATCCCCCTCTCTAAAAAGGGGGGGGGAGTGGGTACGTATACTCGTATACTCCCACGTTTCAAATCATGCATTATTGCACTCGAGCTTTTTAAAACATTTACTACAATACGCATTTTATGAAAAAAAATCTCTACAAACAATAAATTCTTGTCAACGGCCGTATCTGGTCCAAATTGCAAAACATTCGCAAACCTTTCAGAACTTAAAACATATGTATAGTCTTCGAAATAACAGCAAGACGTCGCCAAAGTTAGAACTGAGACTATACGAACAACTGTCTAAATGCGACCATAAAATTTCAACAAATATTTACATCATGCTCGTCGATTGGCCCCGACGAACACATCAGCCGTCTTAAACAAACGCACCCTGATCATTCTTCTCAAAGAAATGATCCTCGAACATCCGACACAAGGATAAAAGCGCACTATATATAAAAAAATCCGAAATTTTGGTCAACCACTTCCAGTTGGCTTAAAAATTGTCTCTGTAGAGATGCTCGATTCTTACCATACAAGTCGTATAAGCCAAGAACCTATGGCGGACTTTAAGTCGGTACGAATCAGGTTGAAATCGCAACAGGAAAATCGATAGAAGGCTAGTCACCGCATAAAGCTTAAAACCGAAAGTAAACCTAGGTCTTGCCCTAAACCCAGCACACTGGTCTCTAACATCTCAAGACATGATATCTAAAAAATGATACGAGATCTTAAAACATGTCTCTCCGTCCATATCTTAACGTTCATGAAACTTCGTATAAATAAATAAATAATTTTAACGAAAACTCACATCTCGAGCAAACCAACAGATTGAACGTCTCTTTAGAACTAAATATGAGACGACAACTCATATTTATTTCAGACATATTCAGAACAAAGTAGTTCGATAAATATTCATCATATATAAAACCGCAGAGCGGTAGGGATTCGAAGCCACCAACGGCCAGTCCCGATAAAAACAAAGCGGCCAAACAGGCCCACACAAATTCCCGACATAAAGGCTACACTCGGCCATAAATACGAGATAGGGGAAACCTCTTCCCGTCAAATACTAACTTCGATTCTCACAGATCAAAGTTAAAATCCACGGACATGGAAGCTCCGAATGCATCCGCGGGACTGTCCACTTTCTCATCATAACCAGCAACCTCGGTCGTGACCTCCTCCATATCGGTAGAAACCGGGATGGGATCCCACAATCCCTAAATCCTCCCGTCAATCGGGGAAATAAGCGCCTCAGCATGGGCACAATCATTCATGCCACCTTCCATGGTTTCCATCTCATCCTTGAAAACAAAGTCGTCCGCCTGCGTCTTCCAGAGGGTACCAACTGAACCACGACACTCGAGAAAATGGCCCACCAAGGAATAAGCCTCCTTAAGGTTTCCATACTCGGTCTTGAACTGAGAAGCACGATTTCTCATCACCTCGACAATCTCTCTCCTACCTCTCCTTTCCGCTCGACGAACGGCCTTGTCATGATCCTTGGCAAGCTTTGAATCTCGCTCTAAAATTTCATTTTGCATACGTGCAAGGTCCTTTTCCACTTTCTCTGCCTTGAAGCGATAAACCATGGCCTCCCTGTGGCTCGCCTCAAGGGCTGAGCCAAGCATGTTCAGACCATGCAAAAATGACTAATGTGTTAAAAAAAACGCATGATTCTATCCGCAAAGTTCCTAAAGAAGAAAGAAACTAACCCCATAGATTATGCGAGATCCTTCCGCGACTACCTTGGACCTTCCCAATTCGTTCACGGACGAAGGAGGATCGAAACTCGTGGGTAAACCAGCGAAGAACTCGTCAAAATCCGGAATAGATACCTCGCTCAAACCACTACCGTCACCATAAGCAAGGTCCGGGTCCCATCCTGGAAGAATAGAGTCATCTACAGAAAACTCTATATCACCGTCACCATAAGCAAGGTCGGGTCACGTTCATCTCCTCCGCGGGAACGTCGCAAGGAGCAGGATCATCGGACTCAGAATCACTATCCGCTTTTACGTCCACTCCGAGATCGGGATGCACGAGTCTCAACGCCTTGCGGACTCTCCTCGGCGTAAAAAAGGTCCAGAAAAACGGACCATTCCTAAGGAGATCCCTCATTTCGATCATGTCTTCGGGGAATGGGAAAAGCGGGTTGATGAAGGGACTGTCATTCGGCTTGCTCCGGAACAATGGGACGCAATTCTCTTCGACGGATGCAGCGTTTATACGGAAAAAGAAGAAGAACTTCGTCCACAAGTTAGAGTGGGAAATAAGCCCCTTAATCACCGTCATATATTTCTGAGGGACCAACCGGTAGAGGTGCGGTTTCGAAACAAGTTGCAGCCTAAAGATTGCTTCAAAGTGGTCAGTGGTAAGGGAGAGACCATGCTCATAGCTCAGGATCACGACGCCAATTAGATGGTGAAAACTGGTGGGATTCGGCTTGCTTATCGATACCTCGAAATGGTCCAACACACGGACTATGATTTCAGGGATCGGAAACCATAGACGACAGCGCACCAAGAATGACTCGTAGTATCTAAAGTAACCCTCCGGGGGATTATCAGCACTTTCCCCTCGATAAGGAATTCGAAAATCTACCGCGTCTGAATCCGGCAGAACGCCCGAACGGCCATAAGGAATTCACCAGTGCTCCTGCCCGACGCGCCTTTTTCAATCGAACGCTGGTTCATGACAGGAAATGACTTCTCGCTAGGGGGAGTAATCGAACCATATCTCGCTATCCAGTACGCCTCACCCTCGGAAGGATCTATCAAGTGAGGCACAGACTCGTCCTTCGGGACAAGAATATAATCATCGTGAACGCCTTCGGACGAAGAACCGCGGGAGGTACCTCTTTCCGAAGCCTTTTTTCAGCTAGACATCTTTTAAACTTCAAGAAAAAAAAAAGAGAAGAAGAGGGAAATTTTTCCTCAGGAAACTTCTTATGCAAATCAGTGAGTGAAAATTATGAGGAAAGTTACCTTCCTTCTTATAGACATTAAAAATTACTATTTGTCCACGGATTCTTGGGTATAAACTTCGTCCCATACTCCTATCTTGCCTAATTCGCCAAACTGTTGGGGTCAAAAACGGACACGACGAAGTTAACATCCAAATATCCATAAAAATCAGCATTGTGGGAACCGAAATTTGCACTGTCGATTTACGTTTAAATTACGAAACTAGGAAACCCCTAATTTCCCAAAGGTCCCGGATCTCTGCGAGAGCCAACGGCAAGTGACCAAATATATGCGGAAATCATGAAAAGATAACAAACGAGTTTAGAGAAAATAGTAGATCTTATTTTGAGTCCGCGTGAGAGCGTTGCGATCATTACAAGAGATCATAAAAGCTTTGGCCGCAAAGTCTGTCAGCGAGTTACCTAGTTCTAGCGGCCTAAAAGCTCAAACCTAGTTGACTCGCAGCTCGATAACTAAAGACGAAGAAAATACATAAAAGGTTTTTGATTGATTTCGGACTGAACCTTATGAAAGGCTGCCTACGTACCCCTTTCGAGGATCAAGCCGAACGTAGTTCAAGAGTGAACCAAGAGATCGAACTGCTTGTGCACGTTCGTCTGGTAATTGGGTGCCAGTCATGGAAACAGAGCATGTCGAGAATAATGCCTCAGAGTTTCTAAGTGCCGAGAGTTCTGAGTTTAAAAAGTTGTCACCCGTGCCTCGCGCCTAGGACTCCTTATATACTCGCTCCTAGGTCGGTTTACGCTTTTTCCTCTTCTGCCCTTAAGCCGTCATAACTTAAAAATGGAGATATTCCGTTTTTCCCGATCTTTCTAATTATCTTCGAATACTTTGTATTTATCCGCGGAAACTTGACATTTATTTTTCCTTGCGAACCAAGCATAAACCGTCCTATGGTTTATGGGCTTTTGGTTAAGAAATCGTAAGTGGGTTTCGAGTCACGTCTTCGGTCTCTTTGGGCTGTTGTTTGACTCGAAACTTTTATTACGGCTTCTTTCGATAAAAACAAACTTTCCGTGGTTTTTATCGTAAAGTTCGATTGATGACTTCAAATGACGAGAAACATGAAATGGGTTGGCTACGGTCTTCGGGAGATAGCATTAAAGAGTAGACGAGAATGCATGGATTCGTGTCGTATCGATTTTTAAGAATGCACGGTCACTACGTAGAAACCGAGTCGTGTGCGTGCTTGGTCGTTACGTAGGGACCGAGCCATGTACGTGCTCGGTCGCTCCATAGCGACCGAGCCGTGTACGTGCTTGGTCGCTACCGTGTACGTGCTCGGTCGCTACGCAGCGACCGAGCTTCGGTGAGAGCTCGGTCGCTACGTAGCGACCGAGCTTCGGTGAGAGCTCGGTCGCTACGTAGCGACCGAGCTTTGGTGAGAGCTCGGTCACTTCGCTATGTAGCGACCGAGCTTCGGGGAGAGCTCGGTCGCTACGTAGCGACCGAGCTTCGGTGAGAGCTCAGTCGCTACGTAGCGACCGAGCTTTGGTGAGAGCTCGGTCGCTACGTAGCGACCAGCTTTTGCGCTGGTTGCTACGCGGCAACCTTGTTCGCGTCTTACTCCGATTTTTCGTGAATGTGTTTTCTCCGCAAGATTCTTCGTACAAATAAATCTTTTTCTAAGATTTATTTTTCGTAAAAATGTTCATGCCAATTTTTACGGACTTTGAGACATTGATTCCGTCGTGACCGATTTTGTTAACCATGAGCTTGTTAACCCCCCAGCTTGTTAGAACCATGAGCTTCTAGCGTGAGGTTCTAGCGAGTGGCTTGGCAAGTTAGGCAAGTTAGGTGAGTTAGGCGGAATTTATGGTCGAAAAGGTCCGTGGTAAGTGGTCTTCTCGCTCTTCTAAAAGTAGAACGCGATAAGATTGGGGCTGCGCCTTATGACGGCTGCCTACGTACCCTTGTTGAAGGGATCAAGCCTTTCGTAGTTCGTCTTGGAGTTAAGGTTTGTATGACTAGTTTTCCAGCGAGACCTTTACGATCTGGTTTTTATGTAGAGGTTATCAGGCGTGTTGCTGCCGATGGCATTTTATATGGGTGTAGAAGGAAGACTACGAGTTGTCATCTCGTTATCTAACTCTGTGTGAACTGCTATATCCGTGATCTGTTTCAAGAGTTTTCCGCAGTGTGTAAACTTGCGGGATTTCTGAAGATGCTCGAATATTGGCAAAGAGACAAATTTTGGGATCTCGTATCAAGGTTTTTGATACTATGCCTAGAGATGTTAGAGACCAGTGCGCTGGGTTTAGGGAAAGACCTAGGTTTACTCCTGGTTTTAGAGGGTGCAATGACTAATTCGACTTAAGTATCCCGTTTCAGTTTCATCCTGATTCCATACTGATTTAAAGTCCGCAATAGGTTCTCGGCTTATACGACTTGTATGGTTGGAACCGAGCATCTCTCCAAGGACAATTTTTAAGCCTCCTGTTTAGGACGTTAAGAGTTTGTTGTGATCAGCAACAAACTTAATGGTTAAAATTACATTTTCGAGTCTTCGCGAAGGATATGTTTTGAGAAGATGTTAGTGCGTATGACTGTCTGGTCTTCCAAAAGTGTTTTTATCGAGGAAGGAAATTTCATCGAAGAACGAATCTTCCGGCGTCTGCGACATCTCGCGATGCTGAAGATTTGTTATTCTTTCGTATGCCGCGTTTCGTGCTTGAAATGTTCGCGGGCTTGAAGATGTTTCGCGATGTTGCAAGGGATTAGTCTTAGCCCTGCGTTTGGGAAACATTCTGGTTTGACTACGGATGTTCGCAGCCAGAATTGTTGTTCCTGTTTGGATTTGATTTGTGATCGAGGAGTTAGGACCAAGGGGTCGCGTAAATTTGTCCCCGGAAAGAGGCATCCTCCTATACCGTGCTTTGTGTGGTGTTGGCCTTCCGAGATTTCTTTCGTGTCTATTTGAGGATGTTCCGTATAGCTATAGGAGCTCTGTTACGAGTTTTCCTGACATGCTGCATTTTACGAGTAAAACACCGCGGGCTTAAAGTGAATCGTAGTATATGAAACTTGGTCGATTTTTGACAAGTGGAACCTTTCCGTTAACTGTTTGGTTGTTAGGACTAAGTTTTGTTATGACGAATTTACCATATGATTCCCGTTTTTGGGTGGTACGATAATTGTTTGTGTAATCGTTACTTGGCGTTTCAAGACAAATTCCGGATTACCGTTTAGCCGTCAAGTTATTGGAGCGGTGGTCGCTCAATTGTTTTGGCTTTGCATGAAGGCTGTTCTCAGCTTTATAGCCAAGGACGTTGTTACCAAAGGATTAGACCATGACACTTTTGTGCTGTCAATAAAGTCAAGTCGGTTAGAATCGTCCTTAAAGGGGATGCTGTAACCTAGTTCGGCTTCGAAGGAAAGGCGTAATTGGGCGAGTGACGAATGGCGTTTATCGAGATTGATAGGCCGAGTATGCCCATGGTGGTAAAAAACGTTTTTCCACTTTAGGGTTAATTTATACGATGAAAGTTTCGTATAATGTTTCCTTTATTCGTATGGAAGTTATTTCCTTTGTTTCTGAGGGAGATAAAGCCTAAGAAGCTCGATACAGAGCTCGTGCGGAGTCAGTTGCGGGGTGATTTCCTGCTCGGACGTGACCAAGCGGAATGAGACCGGATGCCAGTGAGTAGCAGGGCTAAAGAATGAGACCTTTCAGATCGTGGTGCGAGGAAGTAAAGTTTATATTGGTCGTCCAATTTCGGATCATACAGCTTGGTTTTTATGACTTCAGCAAATCATCGACTTTCATTCTGAAGTTTGGCAGAGGTTTTCTAAACGAATGATTTCGATGATAGATGCTGTATAGTCTTTGAGAATTTTTCCAACATGGTTTGGATCGTTCCTATCGTTTATACGAATCTCAGATTGTCGTTTGCTTTTAGGATGATCTTGACGAGACATCGCATTGTATGAATATTTTCCGCATATTTCTACGAGAGTTTGCTTTGTCGAAAGCGTTTTCTTGATCTTGATGAGACATCGCATTGTTTGAATATGTTTTTGAAGTATGGGAGTATATGAGTATAGTATACGCACCTACTCCGTTCCTTTTTTCTCGAGAAATAGAATGATCGACAGTCTGAGTCGGTTTGAAGACGACGTTTGGACTGTGATTTGGTTGTTTCCAGGTTGAAGACTTGGAATATGTCGGTTCCGAGAGAATTGCCAGAAACGAATCAGTTTTAAGACGACGTTCATGTCTCTAGTTTTTTCTCTCCTTAGGAAGCGAGCTTGATATGCGTGGCGATCGTTTCTCGATTTTCGGAGAGTTTAGATTGGTTTGCAAGATCTGGATGAATAGTTATGGGACAATATATCGAGACAGGAAAAATCACCTAAGACTTAGTTCGCAAGACTATCCACCTAGGTTTTACGTTCCCTAAATTTCTATGGCAGTCGTAACGGCATTTTTATTTCTTAGTAATTTTCTACGAAAACTCCAAGTCTGATTTCAAAAAATTTCAAGTCGCAAATACCTTAGTTCTCTCGATGATGCAGTTTTGTCTCTTCTCAGTTTTGCTAGCTCATTTGCCCTTCTCTTTTTGTGTATGTCTGCCCACTTCGAATAGCAAGAATATTAACTTTTCATGCACTTCTCTGCTTTCCTGGCCGCGTTTTGGCTGCTGCCAATATTGCGGTTTTCGTGATCGATGTTTCAATCTTAATATCATTCGATTTATGAAAATGAATAGGCATCTCGTCGAAAACTTTTTAGCGTTTAGGAATAGCCAGGGACGATCGAGAGATGCCAAGGATGATCAGCAAGACTCGCCAGGTGATGAAGTTTTGGCCACAGATCAAGGCGCGAGAGAACGGATGGTGAGACCATGGAGACAGGCGGTTGGGCGAAATTTGATTCTCGGATTTCGCTCCATCTCTTTCCTTATCCGATATTCTTTTTCTACGATTGTTGTTAGATTTTTCGAAGGTTGTCATATGTTGCGAAAGTTTTTCCGAAAAATAATAGCGATCGACTCGTTCGTGGGTTGGTTGCAACGTAGCGACCGACCGAGTAGCTTGGTCGTTCAATTCGTAGCGACCGACCGAGTGTCTTGGTCGCTCAATACGTAGTGACCGACTGAGTGTCTTGGTTGCTCAATACGTAGCGACCAACCGAGTGGCTTGGTCGCTCAATACGTAGCGACCGACCGAGTGGCTAGATCGCTCAATACGTAGCGACCGACCGAGTGTCTTGGTCGCTCAATACGTAGCAACCGACCGAGTGGCTTGATCGCTCAATACGTAGCGACAGGCCGAGTAGCTAGGTCGCTCAATACGTAGCGACCGACCGAGTGTCTTGGTCGCTCAATACGTAGCGACCGACCGAGTGGCTTGGTCGCTCAATACGTAGCGACCGACCGAGTGGCTTGGTCGCTCAATACGTAGCGACCGACCGAGTGGCTAGGTCGCTCAATACGTAGCGACCGACCGAGTAGCTAGGTCGCTCAATACGTAGCGACCGACCGAGTGTCTTGGTCGCTCAATACGTAGCGACCGACCGAGTGTCTTGGTCGCTCAATTTTATGACAGTTATTCCGCAAAATATTATCGATTTTAATTTTACGAAAGTTATTTCGTAAAATGTTGTCGATCTTAATTCTTGTGAAGGTTATTTCGCAAGATGTTGTCGAGCATAATTTTTATGAGATTTGTTCTGTAAAGAGGTTTTCTAGTTTCTGTTGTACGAGAGCTGTGACGAGGCTAATTATTGCAACCAAACTTAGTCAGAAGTATTTCTATTATCCGTGGGATTGATCCGTGGAAGTTTCGAGCAGATTTTTTTTTCAAAGTAAGATTTAGGTGACAAACAGCGAAAACTCGCAGAGTTTATTACTATGAAAGTGATACTTGAATTCTTACGAAATCTTAGGCTTCAGAAAACATTTTAGCGGTGGGGATACAATCTCCCGTTTTGCTTCTTTTTTTTAGTCTTCGTTAACCGTTTAAGGTTTCGAGTGATTCTATAGAAATCAACTTCGTTTCTCTAAAAGTTATTTTGAAGAAGTACAGCCGCGGGGGTTTTGTAACCGATTTGCTGCGCTTCCATTTTCTACGATTAATCTAGGGTTTTTTTCCGAAGGATATTCGGAAGAAGTACAGCGGCGAGCTATGTACCAGATTCGATGTGCTTCCTTTTTCCGCGATTAACCTAGGGTTTTTCTGCGGTTTAGGGGAGAGCAAGTTTTACTTTTCCGAAAAGCTTTCGGGAAACGTGTTTTGGTAAAACCCTTATGCGTTGAAACTTCTTTAGTTCGGTAATGAGACAAACTTATGGGGTTTGATAAATTTTATCGTTTCCCTTTATGTTTAGACAGAGAAATCTTGAGCTAGTTTCGTTGCACTTCCGGTGGCGAAGAGTCGCGGCTAGGTTTTCGATTTTCTCAAGAACTGTGGCGTTTGCCTAAGCGTTCGCCGTAGGCGAAGTGGCGGCAGGAGTTGTCTTACCAGCGTTATTGCAAACTGCGATTTTGTCTTTCGTACTTCCAGACATTGTTTTGATCAAGCGTTTTGCGGCTATGAGTTAGAGTAATCCGTCGCCCCCCTCCTTCTAGCGCCAAACTGTGGGAACCGAAATTCGCACTGTCGATTTACGTTTAAATTAGGAAACAAGGAAACCCCTAATTTCCCAGAGGTCCCGGATCTCTGCGAGAGCCAACGGCAAGTGACCAAATATATGCAGAAATCATGAAAAGATAACAAACGAGTTTAGAGAAAACAGTAGATCTTATTTTGAGTCCGCGTGAGAGCGTTGCGATCATTACAAGAGATCATAAAAGCTTTGGCCGCAAAGGCTGTCAGCGACTTACCTAGTTCTAGCGGCCTAAAAGCTCAAACCTAGTTGACTCGCAGCTCGATAACTAAAGACGAAGAAAATACAGAAAAGGTTTTTGATTGATTTCGGACTGAACCTTATGAAAGGCTGCCTACGTACCCCTTTCGAGGATCAAGCCGAACGTAGTTCAAGAGTGAACCAAGAGATCGAACTGCTTGTGCACGTTCGTCTGGTAATTGGGTGCCAGTCATGGAAACAGAGCATGTCGAGAATAATGCCTCAGAGTTTAAAAAGTTGTCCCCCGTGCCTCTCGCCTAGGACTCCTTATATACTTGCTCCTAGGTCGGTTCACGCTTTTTCCTCTTCTGCCCTTAAGCCGTCATAACTTAAAAATGGATATATTTCATTTTTCCCGATCTTTCTAACTATCTTCGAATACTTCGTATTTATCCGCGGAAACTTGACATTTATCTTTCCTTGCGAACCAAGCATTGGGCTTTTGGTTAAGAAATCGTAAGTGGGTTTTGAGTCACGTCTTAGGTCTCTTTGGGTCGTTATTTGACTCGAAACGTTTATTACAGCTTTTTTCGATAAAAACGAACTTTCCGCGGTTTTTATCGTAAAGTTCGATTGATGACTTCAAATGACGAGAAACATGAAATGGGTTGGCTACGGTCTTCGGGAGATAGCATTAAAGAGTAGACGAGAATGCATGGATTCGTGTCGTATCGATTTTTAAGAAAGCACGGTCGCTACGTAGCGACCGAGTCGTGTGCGTGCTCGGTCGCTACGTAGGGACCGAGCCATGTAAGTGCTTGTTCGCTACGTAGCGACCGAGCCGTGTATGTGCTCAGTCGCTACGTAGGGACCGAGTTTTGGGGAGAGCTCGGTCGCTACGTAGCGACCGATCTTTGGTGAGAGCTCGGTCGCTATGTAGCGACCGAGCTTCGGGGAGAGCTTGGTCGCTACGTAGCGACCGAGCCGTGTACGTGCTCAGTCGCTACGTAGCGACCGAGCTTCGGTGAGAGCTCGGTCGCTACGTAGCGACCGAGCCGTGTACGTGCTCGGTCGCTATGTAGCGACCGAGCTTTGGTGAGAGCTCGGTCGTTACGTAGCGACCGAGACGTGTACGTGCTTGGTCGCTACGTAGCGACCGAGCTTCGGGGAGAGCTTGGTCGCTACGTAGCGACCGAGCTTTGGTGAGAGATTGGTCGCTACGTAGTGACCGAGCCGTGTACGTGCTCGGTTGCTACGTAGCGACTGAGTTTCGGTGAGAGATTGGTCGCTACGTAGCGAACGAACCGTGTACGTGCTCGGTTGCTACGTAGTGACCGAGCTTTGGTGAGAGCTCGGTCGCTACGTAGCGACCAGCTTTTGCGCTGGTTGCTACGCGGCAACCTTGTTTGCGTCTTTTTCCGATTTTTCGTGAATGTGTTTTCTCCGCAAGATTCTTCGTAAAAATAAATATTTTTCTAAGATTTATTTTTCGTAAAAACGTTTATGCCTATTTTTACGGACTTTCAGACATTGATTCCGTCGTGACCGATTTTGATCCCAACAAGCATGAACGTTTTACGAAAAGTAATCTTCGTAAAGAAATCTTTACGAAGAACTTTGCGGTGGAATCTTGCACTGATCTCGGTTGATTTATCGAAACTAAACACCCATAGTCCAAGAACACGTTCATAAAACGACAAAAAAGATCCAAACAAGGTCGCCACGTAGCGACCGGTCCGCGAACGAGCCGGTCGCTACGTAACGACCAACCAAGCCACTCGGTCGGTTGCTACGTAGCGACCGACCAAGTGACCGACCCGCGACCGACCAAGCCACTCGGTCGGTCGCTACGTAGCAACTGACCCGCAAACGAGTCGGTCGCTACGTAGAAACCGACCCGCAAACGAGTCGGTCGCTGCGTAGCAACCGACCAAACCTTTCGTTCGGTAGCTACGTAGCGACCGATCCAGCACGGACCAGGTCGCTACGTAGCGACCGAACTGTCTCGGACATCAATCAACGGGTACGACCCAAATCCGTGCATTCTCGTCTGTTCCTCAATGCTAGCTCCCATGTACCGCAGCCATATCATTTCTCACATCCTTCCGATCAAAGTTACCGTTGAAACTTTACGATAAAAACCGCGAGAACTTGTTTTTGTCGAGAAGAAAATCGTAAAAAACGTTTCATGTCGAAAGACGGCCCAAAGAGGACTAAAACGCGACTACAAGCCCGCTTAAGATTCTATAAGAATGAGCCCGTAGATACTATGGCGGTTTATGTTTTTATTATAAAAATCAAATATAAAAAGATAAGTTTCTGCAGAAAAAATGTTAAGTTTCCGCGGATAAACATGAAGATCGAAAAAATGGAATATCACCATTTTTCACTTAAGACGGCTTAGGGGCAGGAAGGGAAAAGCTAAAGCCGACCTTGGAGGAGTATATAAGGAGTCATAGGCGAGAGGCACGAGGGGAACTTTTTCAGAGCAAACTTAGCACTTAGAAAAATTTTAGGCAACTTGCCGTTTTTGTTATTCGAGCTGCGACTCAATTAAGTCTTGCAGTCTTAGGATTTTATAACTAGGAATCTCGCCGACAGCTTTCGTAGCCCAGGCTCTTACCTTGTTGTAATGCTGAAAAGCGGATTCGGATTAAGATCTATTTTGCTCTCTTTTTGATTTCTTATTTTTCTCGTCTTTATTTCGTGTTTTGATTGCTTTGCGTGTGGTTTAGCAGATATCCAGGACCTCTGGGAAATTAGGGTTTTCCTAACTTTCCTTATTTAAACGGAAATCGACAGTGCGAGTTTCGGTTCCCACAGCTAGATGCTCCATGACGTCAAAAAATGTCGGAGGAAAGATCTTCTGAAAGTTGCACAGTAAGATGGGAATGTTCTCATGAAGTTGTTCTACGACATTCTTTTTAAGAGTGCGTATGCTCAGATCCCTGAAAAATGCTCTAATGCCTTGTATATTTGAATTAAACACATTATTAGTCATATTATTTATTTGTGCATATTATAGAGCAATAAAGAAATTAATTCGTAATTAATATATTACCTGCAAGTGCTTCATGTACATTTGTTGGAAGTAGCTCCGCAAATGCAAAGGGAAGTAGTCGTTGCATAAAGACATGACAATCATGGCTCTTCAACCCGGAGAACTTTTGACCATTTTCAACACATCTAGAGAGATTTGAAACATACCCATCGGGGAACTTCACTTCTGATGCCACCCAGTGGAACAACACCGACTTTTGTTCGGAAGAAAATCTGAATATCGGAACGGGAACTTGTCCATTGCTTTTTATATGTAACTCGCTTCTTGAGCAAATATCAGGCAAGTCCAACCTCTATTTTTTTATATCTTTTGTCTTCCCTCGGACATTCAATATTGTATTCATGATGTTTTCAAAAAAAATTCTTCTCTATATGCATCACATCGAGGTTGTGGCGCAAAATAAGATCCTTCCAATATGACAACTCCCAAAATATACTCTTCTTGTGCCAGTTGTGCTGAACTCCGTAAAAATCAGGCATATTACCGGGAACATGCCAATTATCACCACAACGAACTGTTTCGTTAGCTCCGTAGTAGTCGACATTTTTTTACGTCATGGAGCATCTAGCTGTTGGAACCGAAATTCGCACTGTCGATTTCCGTTTAAATAAGGAAAGTTAGGAAAACCCTAATTTCCCAGAGGTCCCGGATTTCTGTTAAACCACACACCAAGCAATCAGAACACGAAAGTAAAGACGAAAAGAAATAAGATATCGTAAAGAGAGCAAAATAGATCTTATTCTGAATTTGCGTATGAGTGTTTACAACAAGGTAGGAGCCTGGGCTATAAGAGCTGTCGGCGAGTTCCCTAGTTCTAATAACCTAAGCCTACATAACCTAGTTGAGTCGCAGCTCGAAATAACAAAAAACGGAAAGTTGCCTAATTGCTCTAAATGCTAAGTTTGCTCTGAAAAAGTTCTCTCTTTGTGCCTCTCGCCTAGGACTCCTTATATACTTCCTCCAAGGTCGGTTTGAGATTTCCTCTTCTACCCTTAAGCCGTCATAACTCGAAAATGGAGATATTCCATTTTTCTCGATCTTCATCATTATCTGCGGAAGCTTAACATTTATCTGCGGAAATTTGACATTTATCTTTTCTTGCGGACTAAGTATAAACCGCCATAGTATCTATGGGCTTTTCCTTAAAATCGTAAGTTGGTTTCTAATCACGTTTTAGACCTATTTGGGCCGTCTTTTAATTTGAAACGTTTATTACGATTTTTATCGATAAAAATAAACATTCCGCGATTTTTATCATAAAGTTCAAGTGATAACTCCAATCGATGGGAGTGAGAAATGATATGGCTGTGATACAATGGAGCTAGCATTGAGGAACATACAAGAATGCAAAGATTTGGGTCGTACCCGTTGATCGATGTCCGAGACAATGCGGTCGCTACGTAACGACCGGGTCCGCGATGGATCGGTCGCTACGTAGCGACCAAACGAACGGCTTGGTCGGTTTCTACATAGCGACCGACTCGTTTGCGTATCGGTCTCTACGTAGCGACTAACCGAGTGGCTAGGTCGGTCGCTACGTAGCGACCGACTCGTTTGCGGATCGGTCGCTACATAGCGACCGACCTTATGGCTTGGTCGGTTGCTACGCAGTGACCGACTCGTTCGCGGGTCGGTCGCTACGTAGCGACCGACCGGATAGCTTGGTCGGTCGCTGTCGGTCGCTACGTAGCGACCGACCGGATAGCTTGGTAGGTCGCTACGTAGCGACCGATTCGTTTGCGGATCGGTCGCTACTTAGCGACCGACTCGTTTTCGGATCGGGCGCTACGTAGCGACTGACTCGTTTGTGGATCGGTCGCTACGCAGCGACCGACCGGATGGCTTGGTCGGTCGCTACGTAGCGACCGACTCGTTCGCGTGCCGATGGTGAGGCGTACTGGATAGCGAGATATGGTTCGATTACTCCCCCTAGCGAGAAGTCATTTCCTGTCATGAACCAGCGTTTGGTCGACAGAGTCGCGCCGAGCAGAAGCACTGGCGAATTTCTTAAGACCGTTCGAGCGTTATGTCGGATTTCAGACGTGGTAGAGTTTCGAATTCTTTGTCGAGGAGAAAGTGCTGACAATCCCCTGAAGGGTTACTTTACTTGCTACGAGTCGTTCTTGGTGCGCTGCCCTCTGTGGTTTCCGATTCCTTAAATTATTGTCCGTGTGTTGGACCGTTTCGAAGTATCGATAAGACAGCTGAACCCCACCAGCTTTCCGCATCTCATCGGCGTTGTGATCCTGAGCTACGAGCATGGTCTCTCCCTTACCGCTGACCACTTTGAAGCGATCTTTAGGCTGCAACTTGTCTCGAAGCCGCACCTCTACCGGTTGGTCCCTCGGACATATATGACGGTGATTAAGGGGTTTATTTCCAACTTTAACTCGTGGTCGAAGTTCTTCTTCTTCGCCCGTATAAACGCTGCATCTGTCGAAGAGGATTACATCCCATCGTTCCGGAGCAAGGCGAATGACAGTCCCTTGATCAACCCGCTTCCCCCATTTCCCGAAGACGTGATCGAAGTGAGGGATCTCCTCAGGAATGGTCTGTTTTTCTGGACCTTCTTTACGCCGAGGAGAGTCCACAAGGCGTTGAGACTCATGCATCCCGATCTTGGAGTGGGTACAGAAGTGGATAGTGATTCTGAGTCTGGTGATCCTAATCCTTGCGACGTTCTTGCAGAGGAAAAGGACACGAGATCTTCTAAGGGTAAAGGCATTGATCTTGGTGATATAGAGTTTTCCGTAGATGACTCTAATTTTCCCAGGATGGGACCCGGACCTTGCTTATGGTGACGGTGGCGGTTCGAGCGAGGTACCTATTCCGGATTTGAACGATTTCTTCGCTGGTTTGCCCTGGAGTTTCGATCATCCCTCGTCCGTAGACGAATTGGGTTAGTTTCTTTTTTCTTTAGGAACTTCGTGGATAGAATCATGCGCCCCCTTTTTTTTTAAACACGTTAGTTGTTTTTTCAGGGTCTGAAAATGCTTGGCTCAGCCCTTGAGACAAGCCACAGGGAGGCCATGTTTTAGCTTCAAGGTAGAGAAAGCGGAAAAAGACCTTGCGCGTGTTCAAAACGAAATTTTAGAGCGAGATTCGAGACTTGCCAAGGATCATGCCAAGGCCGTTCGTCAATCGGAAAGGATAGGTAGGAGAGAGATCACCGAGATGATGAAAAACCGTGCTTCTCAGTTCAAAGCCGAGTATGGAAACCTTAAGGAGGCTTATTCCTTGGTGGGCCATTTTCGCGAGTGTCGTGGTTCAGTTGGTACCCTCTGGAAGACGCAGGCGGACGACTTTGTTTTCAAGGATGAGATGGAAACCATGAAAGGTGGCATGAATGATCATGCCCATGCCGAGGCGCTTATTTCCCCGATCGATGGGAGGATTCAGGGATTCTGGGACCCCATCCCGGTTTCTCCCGATACGGAGGAGGTTGCGACCGAGGTTGCTGGTTATGATGAGGAAGTGGATTGTCCTGCGGATGCATTTGGAACTTCCATGTACGGGGGTTTTAACTTTGATCTGTGAAAATCAAAGTTAGCATTTGACGGGAGGAGGTTTCCCCCTATCTTGTGTTTATGGCCGAATGTGGCCTTTATTATCTGTATCTGGCCGAGTGTGGCCTTTATGTTGAGACTTTGTGTGGGCCTGTTTGGCAGCTTTAAATCGGGACTGGCCGTTGGTGGCTTCGAATCCCTACCGCTTTGCGGTTTTATATATGATGAATATTTATCGAACTACTTTGTTCTGAATATGCCTGAAATAACTATGAGTTGTCGTCTCATATTTAGTTCTAGCGAGACGTTCAGTCTGTTGGTTTGCTCGAGATGTGAATTTCGTAAAAATTACTTATTTTTTTTTACGAAGTTCCGTGAACGTTAAGATATGGACGGAGAGACATGTTTTAAGATCTCGTATCACCTTTTAGATATCATGTCTTGAGATGTTAGAGACCAGTGTTGGGTTTAGGGCAAGACCTAGGTTTACTTTCGGTTTTAAGGTTTATGCGTTGACTAGCTGGCTATCGATTTTCCTGTTGCGATTTCAACCTGATTCATACCGATTTAAAGTCTGCGATAGGTTCTCGGCTTATACAACTTGTATGGTGTGAATCGAGCATCTCTCCAGAGACAATTTTTAAGCCAACTGGAAGTGTTTGACCAAAAGTTCGGAGTTTTTAAATAGCGCGCTTTTATCCTTGTGTCGGATGTTTGAGGATCAGAATGATCATGGAGCGTTTGTTTAAGACGGCTGATGTGTTCGTCGGGGCCAATTGACGATCAGGATGTAAATATTCTTTGAAATTTTATTGTCGCGTTTGGACAGTCGTTCGTATAGTTTCGATTCTAACTTTGGCGACGTCTCGCTGTTATTTCGAAGACTATACGAATGTTTTAAGTTCTGAAAGGTTTGTTTTGCGATTTGGACCAGATGCGGCCGTCCACGAGAATTCAATGTTTGTAGAGATTTTTGCGTAGCTGAAGCGTAAGAGTTCATAAAATGCGTATTGTAGTTAAAGTTTTAAAAAGGTCGAGTACAATAATGCATGTTTTAGAACGTGGGAGTATACGAGTATACGTACCCCCTCCCCCACCCACCCTTTTTAGAGAGGGGGATAGCTGAACTCGTCTTTCGACGAGCTGCCTATGTATCCCCTTCGAGGATCAAGCCATCTCGTAGTTCTATTTCATGCCACGGGTGTTTTTACTCGGCGGTTGGTGCTGTGTTGACCGCCTTAATCATCGCGACTGTGGCAGGGTCGATATCTTTGTCTGGGTTTTCTTTTCCGGTTGAGTGGTAGCGTTGACTTCGGAATCAGGCTAAGTTTCGATGTCCGATGTGTTTGTTTCAGCAGACGATGTCGAGTCGTCTTTCTTTGAAGTGTTTTCGGCCGAGGGCTGAGCTAACTTCGTGCATTTGCGAGTTGCCATCGAGGTATTTATGATTTGTCTTACCTTATGCTCTGCGAGAAAGCAAAGTCGCGACTGTTTCTGACAACCTCATATGGCTGCGACCACGCTCTGGGTCGGGAATTTGATGCCCAGGTGGTATGTAGACGGAACGGCTTTCATGGCGTTCAGCCATGGGGTTTCCATGATCATATTATAGATGGCGGGATGATCGACCACCGCGAAGTTGACGATCTTGGTAACTTCCTTGGCCAAGACCAGTAGCTGGATCGATCCGAGAGTCATTGACGTTTCGCCTGAAAAACTCGTCAATGGTTTCAGTGTTGGGGTAACTTCCTTGAGTTCGATGTTCATCCTCTTGAGAGTATTGCAGAATATAATATTAACCGTGCTCCCCGTGTCGATGAGGACTCTTGCGACCTCCAGATCTCGTACCACGAGATCTATGACGAGCGGATTGCAGTGGGGTTGATCGATTCCGCCGGCTTCCTTTTCAGTGAAAGTTATCGAGTCGCTTTGACCATCTCGAGGAGGAGACCATGAAGGCCAATTTGCACTTGACTCGGCTTTTCGCTGATAGGCCTTGATGGCCGAGATTGTGTCATTGCAGTACTGTGATCCTCCGATGATCACGTTCACTCTGCGACGATTGTTATCGTTTCCTTTGTTGTTCGATCTCCTCCCGCGTTTATCCCCCGCTTGACTTCTCCGAGGAGAAATTTCCGCGTGTGGATTTTTGTCGGTCTTCGGAGGACGATCGGTCTCAAGGATGAGATCTTTAACGCTGGTTACTTCGGAAAGCTCCCCGGCTAGTAGCTTTGCAGCCAGCCTCGCTCCCAAGACTTTGCAGTTAGTCGTCGAGTGTCCTCGAGTCTGGTGGAACTCGCAGAAGGTGTTTTTGTCGTATCCTGGATTGCGAGTCCATGTATTGCCCAAGGTTCTGCCTTGTTCCGATTTGATCGTGTAGTTATGCGCACCTTGAAGTTCTTCCCCCTCATGATGGACGTATTTGTCGTTACAAGAATTTTTATTCTTAGTCTTTTGGTCTGCATCTTTCGAGGACATCTTTGTCGGCTTATGTTTTTGCAACAAAACTTTCGTTTCTACTTCGATTATGATGTAGTCTGTTGCCTTGTGAAGGGCGTCTTGGATCGTTCGTGGTTTGTCGAGGGTTATCCATTTTCTGAATTTTGCCTTGTACCAGAGTGTTTTTCTGAGTGCGTATATGGCCACCTTGTCGCTTGAATCAGCTTATAAACTCGCAGAGAGGTTTGTCCTCTCTCTGGGATAGACTGAAGAGATCGACATCAGATATTTCTCTATCTATGCACATAGAATATTGTTTGAGAAATTCTGATGCGAGCTAGCAGAAACATTCGATGGAGGTTCGCTTAAGGCGTGCGAACCATTCGAGCGCCGCTCCTTCCAGATTTTCGACGAACAGACGGCAGTAGCCGGCGTCTTTTTCGCTCTCCTTCAGTCTGGCTCTTCCCATCGTGATGTGGAAGGCTTGAAGATGCGCTTTAGGATGAGTCGTACCATCGTATTTTGGTACTTTGATTTTTCCCGGGTCAGATACCTTGGTATCCGAGATGCGAGCAGTGAAAGGTGTTTTCCGAGCTCCCTCGAGTAATGTATCGATCTCTGGGGTGGCGCTGGTAGCATGATGGATCTGGGATTTCACGGCCCTTACTTCTGCTGCAGTTTTAGTTATGTAATCGCGAAGGTCGCGTATGTCCGATTTTTCGTCAGCAGATTTCCGAGCTTGTCGGCGTTTGCTGTGAGTGATCTCGGTTTGTTTTTCGGCTAACTCCTCTTGTTCGACCCAGTAGAGGTTTTCCTCTTCTTCCGTCCTAGGTTTATCGAACGGAGAGTCTTCCCAAGCCGAACGGCTTCTGGTTCTTCTTGGATGTACGTCAGCTTCCTCTTCCGCATCGTCGGAAACGTCTCTGCGATCCAAGTTGATAGGCTCGACTTCATCAATCTATGTGTCCTTTGCGGGAGGTGGAGGGTTTTCAGAGTTTCGTTTCTCAGCAGGGGATGTTTCACTGGAGTTTTGACCCGAAGGACGTTCCCGCGACGTTCCCGGCCTGTCGAGTGGAGTTGTGAAATCAAGTCTTTTCCCACGAATCTTTGTGGTTCTGCGGGGACGGATTGCTCGAGTCCTTGCTGTTAAGGTTTCGACCTGTTTAGTCAAGGTGTTCACGAGTTTATCATGTTCTTCCTACCTTTTTTCATAGGTGGCGAACATCTTTTTAAACTCCTCGAGCGTTTCGGCGTTGGCTGGTGCGTTGGCCGCCGAGACATCTGCCGCTGGAGTGTTTAAATTGGTGTTGCTTCCTCCATTGAGAGGATTCTGTAGGTTATTCATGTCGTCAGTTGTCATGTCTGGTTGAGCGTCTTGCGGCTGAGAGTTATATTGATCCGTACCCCCCCCCCTCCTTCTAGCACCGAACTGTGGGAACCGAAATTCGCACTGTCGATTTCCGTTTAAATAAAAAAAGTCAGGAAAACCCTAATTTCCCAGAGGTCCCGGATATCTGCTAAACCACACGCCAAGTAATCAGAACACGAAAGTAAAGACGGAAAGAAATAGGAAATCGTAAAGAGAGCAAAATAGATCTTATTCTGAATTTGCGTATGAGCGTTTACAACAAGGTAGGAGCCTGGGCTACAAGAGCTATCGGCGGGTTCCCTAGTTCTAATAACCTAAGACTGCAGAACCTAGTTGAGTCGCAGCTCGAAATAACAAAAACGGATAAAGTTCTCTCTGAAAAAGTTCTCTCTTTGTGTCTCTCGCCTAGGACTCCATATATACTCCCTCCAAGGTCGGTTTGAGCTTTCCTCTTCTACCCTTAAGCCGTCATAAATCGAAAATGGAGATATACCATTTTTCTCGATCTTCATGATTATCTGCGGAAACTTAACATTTATCTGCGGAAATTTAACATTTATCTTTTCTTGCGGACTAAGTATAAACCGCCATAGTATCTTTGGGCTTTTCCTTAAAATCGTAAGTGGGTTTGTAATTACGTTTTAGACCTATTTAGGCCGTCTTTCAATTCGAAACGTTTATTACGATTTTTATCGATAAAAATAAACTTTCCACGATTTTTATCGTAAAATTTATGTGATAACTCCAATCGATGGGAGTGAGAAATGATATGGTTGTGGTACATGGGAGCTGGCATTGAGGAACATACGAGAATGCATAGATTTAGGTCGTACCCGTTGATTGATGTCCGAGACAATGCGGTCGCTACGTAGCGACCGGGTCGGCGATGGATCGGTCGCTGCGTAGCGACCAAACGAACGGTTTGGTCGGTCGCTACGTAGCGACCGACTCGTTTGCGGATCGGTCGCTACGTAGCGACCGACCGAGTGGCTTGGTTGGTCGCTACGTAGCGACCGACCGAGTGGCTTGGTCGGTTGCTACGTAGCGACTGAGTGGCTTGGTCGGTCGCTACGTAGCGACCGGATCGTTTGCGGATCGGTCGCTACGTAGCGACCGACCGGATGGCTTGGTCGGTCGCTACGTAGCGACCGACCGGATGGCTTGGTCGGTCGCTACGTAGCGACCGACTCGTTCGCGGGTCGGTTGCTACGTAGCGACCGATTCGTTCGTGGGTTGGTCGCTACGTAGCGACCGACTCGTTCGCGGGTCGGTCGCTACGTAGCGACCGACTCGTTCGCGGGTCGGTCGCTACGTAGCAACCAACTCGTTCGCGGGTCGGTCGCTACGTAGCGACCGACCGGATGGCTTGGTCGATCGCTACGCAGCGACCGACCGGATGGCTTGGTCGGTCGCTACGTAGCGATCGACTCGTTTGAGGGTCGGTCGCTAGACCGGATGGCTTGGTCGGTCGCTACGTAGCGACCGGCTCGTTCGCGGGCCGGTCGCTACGCGGCTACGTTGTTTGGATCCATTTTCGATGTTCCATGAACGTGTTCTTGGGCTTCGAGTGTTTAGTTTCGATGAATGAACCAAGATTAGTGCAATATTTCACCGCAAGACTCTTCGTAAAAGTAATCTTTATGAAGAATACTTTCGTAAAAACGTTCATGCTATTTTTGTACGGATATTTGGATGTTAAATTTGTCGTGTTCGTTTTTGATCCCAACAGCGATCTTGAAACAGCTAAAGCTCTGTGGGATGAAATTAAATTGAGGCATGTTGGGGCTGAGCGTGTGCGAGAAGCGAGACTACAAACTCTAATAGATGGGTTTTATAGATTCAAGATGAAAAAAAGAAAACACTATTGACAACTTTGCTGGAAAATTATCGGAGATTTCGTCAAAGACAGCATCGCTTGGTGAGATCATGGATGAACCAAAACTTGTGAAGAAACTTTTGAAAAGCTTACCAAGGAGGAGATATATTCATATCGTTGCATCTCTAGAACCAGTCTTTGACCTAAATACAACAAGTTTTGAATTGTGGGCAGATTAAAAGCTTACGAGGAGCGAATTGGTGAAGATGAAGATGAACAACAGGAAGAAGATCAAGGCAAGTTGATGTATGCAAACATGGAGACACAGCAGGAAGGCTACAGTGGCAGCAGAGGCCGGTCCAACTGGAGAGGTAGGGGTCGTGGACGTTCTGGTGTTTATCGGTATGGGTCATCTCGACAAGAACGTAGAGATGCCTCTCATATAACTTGCTACTACTGCGACAAACTAGGTCACTTTTTTGCGGATTGTCCTGATATATTATTTAAGCTTCAAGAAACAGTAGAAAAGAAAGAAGACGATACTCAAGAAGCTGATAATTTGATGATGCATGAAGTGGTTTATCTCAATGAGGAGAAGGTAAAGCCGAGTACTTTCGAAGCTGATTCTGATACAAAGAATGTTTGGTACCTTGATAATGGCGCTAGCAACCATATGAGTGGGAATTGAGTGTTGTTCGACAATCTTGATGAGACAATCATCAGAAAAGTCAGATTCGGCGACGACTCTCGCATCGATATAAAGGGAAAAGGCTCTGTCCGGTTTGTGTTCAAAGGAGGTGAGAAAAAAATCTTGAGCAATGTATACTACATACCATATTTGAACAGTAATATTGTGTCTCTTGGCCAAGCTACCGAAGGAGGGTGAGAAGTAAGAATGGAGGATGATCAATTAATGTTGTATGATCGGTTAGGACAGCTGATGGTCAAAACAACCCGAACAATGAATCGTTTGTATAAGGTCACTCTTTAGAAGCCGAAGGCACTCAATGCCTACACCTTACAACATCGACTAAATCATCAAGATTGGCACGCAAGACTTGGTCATATCAACACTGGCACGATGAAGAAGATGATTAACAAAGAGCTAGTTATTGGTATACCAAATTGCACCTCTTTAATGGTAGATGGTTCTAACTCAAACTCTTTATTGGTATAAAAAAAATTTCGGTTCACTTCGGTGAAATTTTGACCGATCCGAACTAACCGAATAACCCAAACCGGCAGCCCTATCCTTCACATTCGTGTTCGTTTATTATTAGATGGTGTTTGTGGGTGAGTAGTTTTATGCTTTCCTTAGTCTGATTAGTATTGTCTCTCCATGGTTAGGGCTTGGTCTCCCTGTTTCTTAGGACTTAGTCTCCAGAGATATGTACCTGCTGGTTAGGTATACGATAAAAGCATACCACCTATTATAAGTCTCTGTTTGGTAACGAGTCTCTAATGTTAAAAAAAAAAAGCGTTTCAGCATTGGCCAGCGAGCAAACACGGAACACAATAGTATGTAGTCTGGTCTAAATCAGATCTTGTTAGGTCAACACCTAATTCTCTCAGTTTTAAACCGCTCAAATATTTCATCATTCTGATAATGTAATTTGTATGTGATTCACGCTGCTGATGACAATATAATGCATAGTTTTAACACGTAAGCGACGTGGTATACTGCGCTATTGACATGTTGTGCAATGAGTTGTCGTCTTGGTGGCAACTCTTTTGTCCTCTGTTTCTGTGTTTACCATAAAGAGAGAAAACAAACTACTCCTCTGTTTTATTATAAGTGTCGTTTTATATTTCGGCATATGAATTAAAAAAATAATTAATTTTGTACATTTTTTATAAAAAAACACTATTACCTATACACCTAACCATATTTCAACCAATAGAAAAATAAATTTTGCATAAAATTAATAAATTTTACATTAAAAATCGAAAACGACATTTATTTTGTAACGAAAAAATTTTTATAAAACGACACTTAATATGAAATGGAGAGAAACGGAGAGAGTATGAAAGTTAGAGTTGGCTGCACGTTTTGCTAAACCTAATTAATTATTCAAAACAAAAAAAATAATGATAATTATTCAAGCCAACCAACATTCACCATCCATTTCAGCTAATCTTTAATGATCTCTCTAGTCTTGAAAATATTTATTATTTTGACCACCAACCACAAACGACAAACCTCCTTTCCTTTGGTTAATTACATTAAATATTACTCATATAATTAGATTAGGAGTACGACTAGACTGGTAGTGGTATGTATGGTCATGTAAATATCATGTTTATCAGCATAACAATTGTCAACACTACGACTTCCCAACGAGAGACTACTACAGGAAACCAAACACGGAATTCTCGTGATAAATGGATCAGAACGAAGGAAAAAAACAAAGCAGTAACAAACTTTAATAAAAAAGATTAGAAAATGATCTAAAAAGTAAATGTAATATGACTAAAATTGAAAATGGATGTATTATAAACAATTAGTATTAAGGACTTGCAAGACATCACCAATGATTTACCATAATGAAAAAGTTTAGAATATAATGACCCAATGATTACTAGCCAAAAGATAAATAGAGTTGCTCGACTTAATATTATATAGATAACTATTTAAGGCTAACAAAAAATGAATCGGGAAATTGTAGCTTTTGTGATGCATTGCTTGTTGCTTATAAAATAAATGGGAAAATCGCATTTTAAACACTGAAAGTGTCATTTTCTAACACTTAAAACACCGAAGTTTTTTTGCTAGCACTTTAAACTTTCGAAGTGACATTTTTATCATAATAAACCTCCAAAGACGTTTTCATGTTCATAAACGACTGATACTGTTCATTTTAAAGGTCAAAATGATGACGTGTTGTTTTTTTTTTTAAATAAAAAATAAAAATACATAAAAAATCGAATGAAATTGGAAAAAATTGTAAAAAATTTGAAACAAAATTTTTAAAAAATCTAAAAAATTCAAAAACATAAAAATTAAAATTAAAATTTCAAACTTAAAATAAAAGAAAATATTAAAAATTCAAAAAATTCAAAAATAAAATCTAAAACTATAATGTCAAATTCAAAAAATAAATTTTTAATTTAAAAAAAAAAAATTCTAAAATAAGATCTAATATTAAAAATTTTGTCCCAAAAAGATTTTCTAAGAAAGAAAATGACCAAAAATGTTTCATTAAAGATGCAAAAGACATTTATGCTCTAAATATATAAATACAAATAAATAAAGAAAAGTTTCAAATTATTTTTTAAAAAATATTTTAGATCTTATTTTAGAATTTTTAAAATTTTATTTTCGTTTTCAAATTTGACATTTTAATTTTAGATCTTATTTTTGAATTTTTAGAAATTTTAATATTTTATTTTATTTTTAAGTTTGAAATTTTAATATTTATGTTTTTTTTAATTTTTAATTTTTTTAATTTTGTTTTGAATTTTTTTATAATTTTTCCCAACTTCATTCGAATTTTTTGTATTTTTACATATTTTTTATTTTATTTTTTAAGAAAAAAAAACCGACACGTTATTATTTTAATCTGTAAAATAAACAGTACCAGTCGTCTATGAACTGGAAAACGTCGTTGGAGGTTTATTATGATAAAAATGTCACTTTGAAGGTTTAAAGTGTTAGTAAAAAAACTTCAGTGTTTAAAGTGTTAGAAAAGTGACACTCTCGGTGTTTAAAATGCGATTTTTCCTAAAATAAGCTATTAATAGCTTTCACCACACTACGAAAAAGTTTATCGCAAACAGCTCAAATCCTAGCTAGATGGGCTAAACTAAAACAAAAAGACATCTTAATTAATTAATATGGACCACGATGATGCAATGAATAGATACCCATTTGGTGAAAATAAAAAGAACGTAACGTACTTGGCTGCTATATAATACAGCCAAGGAGGGTCGTGTTCTATTATTATGTCCAAGTGAAATGAGAAATAAGCAAAGAAAGAGAGATATGAAGATGAGAGGATCTGATCAGAAGAATATACTGATTGTTATGATGGTTGTAACAGTTGCAGCCACGGCTCGAGGTGAAGACGGGTTCGTGACATGGGGCGATAACTACTACACAACATGGGGACATCCAGCTTTGGTTATTAATGAAACCTCTGAGCTCCAGCTCACCCTCGATCATAAATCTGGTTTCTATCTTTTCTCTCTATTTGGGTGTGTGTTTTGTCTCTGTATGTGTTATGAACTTGTGTTTGTGTCTATATGGTGCTTATGTTTGGTCAAATGTTCCTTGACAGGGAATCAAGGCACCCAAACCAAGTCTACGAAAGTGACTACTTCCTTCTACGTAAGTATGAATGATGGTGAGATTTACGTTACGTACGTACCTGGAGGAGTTCTTGAAATATGTTTTGATCTTGAATGCTATACTGCAGCTAAGATCCAAATCAAGCCGTAATGACGGGCTCTGTTTCCAGATTTTTGGAAACGGGCCAGCGTATTTGCTGCATACAATTATATTTGTATACGGTGAAGGAGATAAATATCAGAGGTTTCGTCTTTGGTTCGATCCAACCAAAGATTATCATTCCTATAGGTTTCTTTGGAACCCATATCAAGTTGTGTGAGTATTTATTAACACCTAATGAGATCATCAATCGATTGATTTTTCTTTTTTTTAACAAACAATCAATTGATTAACATAACAAAATAGTGTTATTTTCTTCAAAATTTCAGGTTCTATGTAGATGATACAGCGATCCGGGTGTACAAGAAGAATCCAGACATTTACTACCCATCGGTGCAGACGATGTTCATGCAGTGGAAAACGGAACAATGGTTGACCCTAAGGAGATGTCTTACACTGCTAAGTTCCAGGCATCAAAGATCGATGGGTGTGCGACTGAGTTTATGAGCATAGATAAATGCTTTGGTCTTGAATACTGGTGGAACCGTAAAGAGAATTGGGAGCTAAGCTCTAAAGAGAGGAAACTGTATATGAATGCAAGGAAGGTTTACCTGGATTACGACTATTGCTTGGACAGAAAGCGATATCCAAAGGTGCCTCAAGAATGCAGAAGTTACGGTTAGAGAAAGATCAATACTTTTCAAAGAGTCATCAGCCTACAAAAACAAAAAACTTTGAGACAAGAGCAAATGTTATTGTAACATGCTTTGTAATAAGCTGTTACTATCGAATATTAAGAGTATCATTTAAAATGACTACTCTGTTGCCATCGCTAGCTAGTTGTATTGATTTTGCTACAGTAACATTACAAGTTAACAGAGATACAAGAGTTGTGTTTTACTGTTTATTTGTAAAGCCTTTTAAATTCAAGGCAGAGTTTGACTAATATCTGTTGTCTTCAACAAAAAAGTAAACTAGCATTCATCTTGAATACTCTGAGCGAAAGTCTGTATATTTCCTTGATTAATTGAGTGAATGTACAAACGTATATAAAGACAAAGGTTACGATCACAAGCGATCTTCCCTATTATTACCCGAGCATTATGCTATAAGAGCAATATGCTTTCATAAATGCAATTAATAAAGTGATCCTAGAGTAGTAAATGATTTATAAGAAAAATTATCATATAAAATCAATAAAAAATTTACAAT
This sequence comes from Brassica napus, assembly GCF_020379485.1. NCBI lineage: Eukaryota > Viridiplantae > Streptophyta > Magnoliopsida > Brassicales > Brassicaceae > Brassica > Brassica napus. Next base: position 23,661,305 of record NC_063444.1, on the reverse strand, counting down.
TTTCTTATTTATGAAATATATATATATATATATATATATATATATATATATATATGTATATTAATTTTATATTTTTATTGACAATAATGAATTATATTCTAAGTGTGAAATAACTTTATTAAAATGATTTTTAAAAGTGTTTTCAAAATTTAAATGGTATTTTATTTTAGGAAAAAAATTAAATTTTATTTTTAGAAAAAATAAAATTTATTATATTAAAAAGATAAAAAATTATTTTATTAAGTTTTTTTAATTAAAAAATGATATAGTTTTTGGATATAACAATAATTTTTTGATATTATTAGATTAAATAGATTATTTATATTAAATTATTTTAAAATTTTATATATTCTAAATGCAAATGCTGGACCAAAAACTTCATGTGAAAGCATTTGGTAGAAAGTATTTGCATCATCTAAATGCTATTCTGAATGCTTTTCAAAAAATTGTTTATTGGATAATAAACAGCATAATCTATACTATTAAAAAAAAATGAGTTCAAAAAAATCTACTTAAACAAGGTTGTTAGACTATTTTATTAGATATTTATTTGGTCTTACTTTATATTTCTCTAACTATATAAATAATTTACATAATTTAAATAATTTACTTAATTTTGGTTTTTTTTTTCAGTTTGGTACGGTTCAGTGCACCCGGATGAATGTACTCAAACCTATACATTATCTTATATGGAAATTATATAAGAAGAATTTATTTAATTCAAAAATAAACTCGCGATTAGAAAGCGCTGATCAAAATCTAGTGCTTATCTTAATGCTCTGCCAATGAAGCCATAAATTGAATAAGAATAGAGATATTTCTAAACCCTAATTATTTTTTATTACAAATATAGCCCCCAATGGTTAAATGACCAAAATGTTTGTTCAAACATGTAAATAAACATTTATACCCTTATGTTTAACTAATCTAGACTTAAGGTTTAGATTTGGGGGTTGAACTTTGGGATGGGGTTTAGAATTTTGTTTTAAAAAAAAATAAATGCTTAAAATTTAAAATAAAAATTTTAAAATAGTTTAAAAAGAATTTTTTGAATTTCTAAACAAAATTTCCCAAAAAAACTTCAAAAATTATTTTTGAATTTTTTTATAAAAGTTTGAATTCAATAATGTATAATTCGAAAACTATAAAATATAATTTTTATTTATTTAAATAAATTTTTATATTTATATATCTATAAAATAAGGGTACAAGTATCGTTTGGCTCTTTAATGAAACTTTTTTGGTCATTTTCTTCTTTGTGATTTTTTGATTAAAAAACTATTTTAGTGTTATCCGAAAGAATTTCCCTTAAGAATATTATAAAATCTTTCACCCTCGTGGATGCGTATCTTCAAAAGGTCAATCTGTAACTAAACGTGCTGAACATAGAATTTTTTTTTTATAGTTTAAATGTTAAATTTATACCATATTTTCGTTTGTGACAAAAGTACAATGAAGACAAAGAAAGCAGAAAGACCAAAAACTAAAACAAAAAGCAAAGGATGAAGAAACTAAACTAAGCACTAAGGAGAACAAGTGACTAAACACATCTTGAAAAAACAGGACCAGCTTACGTCTCAGTAGTAAAACCGGTTACAAGTTAGACCAATGTTACCACGAGATACCGCTACTCCGGCCAAACCTCGAAACCGAGAAGCATGCGGCTCTTGCAGCTCCATAAGAACCACCTAAAATTGGAAACACAACTGGAATTTCGAGGCAAAGATAACGCAATCCCGTAAACCACCCAACCCTACTGGACTGAACCGCAGTGTCCTGACAGTTAAGAGAGGAGGAGAGTGTGATCTTCGTTGAACCGAAAAGATTTAGCTGCCTAACTCTTGAAGCCCAATCAACCAGAAACCCTTTGCCGAGCAGCTTCCTATTCACAAACATAAAAGATTCACAGAGCAAAAGTACCCAAAACCAGAAACGGCGCTAACTGATTCGCAACCGGGGAAGTAACCTCGCCACGAAACCACATCACCTTGAAGTCAAAACCCTGATTTTGCACATCACCGCCAAGACACCAAGACGAAGAACAGAAGAGCCTTTCTCTATGAACCAAAATAAAATCGGGTAGTGGAGGAAGCCGCCACATCGATCGAGAATCAGTTACCTGCACAACAAGAAACTAAGCACGGCCTGCCAAATACGGACCCAGATTTACCGCCTTTTGACAACTGGAAGGGCGTGAAATTGAAACGCGCCACCACCAAGAGAAAAAACGACTCAGGTAGACCACACCAGATCCGCTATCTCTTTCTCGCGTTCCGCCTTTAAGAACTAAAGGACGGCTCTATATTGCTCCACCGAAGCAAAAATCCGTTTAGCAACGGAGACCCACCACAACAGAGAAGAACGTAAACTGATAAAACCTCCCAAAGAGAAACTGTCACTATCTCCCGAGAAAGCTCCTACGCGAAGAAGCCATCAGACCAACTTTCTAAAGAAGAGCAAACGCTAGACACGCCACCGCCGGAGCCATAGATGACCCTACACGGCACTGCGAACCTTGATTTGCAACGTCTTAGCCAGAAGAGCTTTGTTAACACACGAAAACCAAAAGCCTCTCCGCACGTGCGTCACCGAGAAAATCCCGTTGAATATGACCTTGGCTTCGACTAAGAGCTTCACCGTAGTCAACTCGCTGAGACAAGGATCTGCCCCAAGCCAATGCCCACTCCAACAACGGACCCTTAGATCGAGAAGAACCGAAGCCCTTTTCTAGATCTGGCTAGGAGGAGACTCGTCTGATCCCCACACGCTACCTCCTTAAAGGGATTGGATCTCTACGAAGGAGAAAAATATCACAGATCCAACCCCTAGATACCCTAAAAGCCGACCCTACTCTACCGCCTTCACCCCTTTCGTCTCGCCGTCACACCAGATTCAAAGTTACCGGATAGGAAAAACAAATCTGAGAAACCTTCTCCAGGGTGCCGAGCATATCAACTAAGAGAGGAAGGAGAGAGGAGAGCAAAGGAAATAGAAACAAGAAGAACAAATAACTCCGGCACCGGTGACAGCGATAACCAGGCCGGAGGAGAAAGGAGGGAGCGGTGGTTTGTCTTCATGGGGGAGATTTTTCTTTTTCGCTTTCACCCGTGTTTGAGAAGTTTTCAAAAATGTGTTGAACATAGATGTCAGCAATCCCTTTGTAAATACTCTATCCCTTTCAAAATGTTACATATTTTAGATTTTTTACACATTTTAATAAAACACATTAAATTTGCATATTTTTTTGTGATTATCTTTTTTCCATAATTTTAACTTTTTAAGCCAATAAAAATCTAATAAGTGCAATTAAGTTTTTTAAAGTTTGCAATTAGTTAATAAAACTTGTATTGAAAATACAAAAAATAGATTTTTTTTTAAACAAAATTTTCTCTAGAATATGTAACCTTATGAAACAGAGGGAGTATATCTGTTTATTGGAATGCACTGGAACCCGTAGGACTTTTATTTCAGTTACTTTTTCTTGAACAACACAAAAATTCAATTCCACATGTTTTGTTCGTTGTTTGTTGACATGATACATGGTTTGTTGACTGGTAAAAAGTAGATAACAAATCCGTGTAAACAATAAAAAATCAAACGTCTCTTTCACTCATCTGGAATCCGCCGCGCTGGTGATTGCAAAGACCACCGTCATTGCTGACGTTAAGCTTGAAGAAGTCTCGATTTACAGATTTTCTCTCCTTTAAGATGAGTTCTAACATGATCATCCTCAAATTCCTTCATTACGAATAACATTTATGAATTACATTTATGTTAGCTAGCAATTTTGTAATTACCCGATATTACATACGTACCAGTAGATTCCCAATTCTTCATCGTCGTTTAGGATACATGTTAGTTAATAAGTGGTTAGTATAATGTTACATAATAATTATTCTTATATGATACATGGTGTTAGCAGTGGCGGACCCTAAAAAAAATATTTGTGGGGTCAAAAAAGTTTCAAGTTGTCAACGAAGGTAGTCGAACCTGGTATTTGTGGGTTCAATCGTGAATTATCTAACCAACTGCACCACAAATGATTAATGAACATTGCCAACAAATTAAATTTTTGTTATTTTTGTGGTGTCAACTGACCTCATAACTCACCAAGTGAGTCTGCCACTGGGTGTTCGTGATTGCAATTAGAATTACCCGCCCGCCGTGTCCCGCCCCTTCGCCGTCTCCATCTCTGGCAGATCAGTGCGGGTCAGCCCGCCGTGACTGCAGTACTCAACACCTCTGCCCAAACCTGCACCGCTAACTATATAGGCCTTTGTAGGCTAGCCTAAACCTCTGCCCAAACTTGCGCCGCTAACTACATAGGCCTTTGCGGGCTAGCCCGTGAGCCAGCCCGCGGGCCGTTAAAATGCAGAGCTTATTCCATATGTTCCAAATTCCAACAGCTGCTGCAACACGTTTGTTATGGTTTGGACTTTGTAGAGTTGTAGTTCCTTGGTTGTTGCTTGGAAAGAAAGGTACTTGACCTAGGATAACAAGAGAGAACATAAGTATAAGTTGTAATTTGTAGTTTGCTGTGTGTATTACCCGTATGTAGCTCGAGTGTATCATATGTAATCCGCTTCACAAACCAATGCTTCATAACCAAGTCATTACCAAACCATTACCAATGCTTCATTTACGTATGTAGCTCGTGTGTATTACTCGTATGATAGTCATTACCAGTTGATTACCAAAAGCACAAACGTACGCTGCAATCTTGTTATGTCTTAACCATTATAAATTAAACAAAACACCAAATTCACTTAATCAATCCTAAATGTATATAGAAACCAAAACTAAATCCAAACAATCAATCTCACATATAGATAAAAGCAAAACACCAAATCGAAATAACAAATCAAGTTTCTTCTTTTCCATCTTCGTCATTGACAATGGACTCAAATGATGGTAATGTCTATTTGTCACCATCAATTTCATCTTCCGAAAAATATCAATGGTTGAAGTTAATAAGGATTAGTGGTTAGGTACTCTAAAATATATGATAACTAGGGGCGTTTACGCGCTTCGCATGGGATACTTTTAATATTGTTGTTAAGTATAATATTTTTGGATGATATAATTATGTGGTCGTCTTATTTATTAAGAGAATTATTTGATGTTTTTATTGTGTTGTGCAGTAGTAGGTGATAGGTTAATATCTTTAATTTGTGTTTGTTTTTTCAATATTGTGTTGTTGTGTGTATACTAGGACTTGTTAACAATGAAGTGAGCCTCTAATTTAAAGCATATTGAATTTTAATAAATTTTCATTTAGGCATTTTCTGATTCTAAGATTTACGGTTTCAGCGTCAAAAATGTATTTTATTTTTTTCAAAATTTTGTTTTTTAATCCTCTCCCTATATTTTAATCTTGAGCCGTCACCATCTATGCATTTTTGTTTACCTTTTCCGGTGTGCGGTGCTTCTCACCATAATCAGAAAACACTCAGCTCTATGCTCTTGTTCTTCCTCGCCTTCTTCTCCTGTGAGATTATCTGGTATTTGTTGTAGATCGGATTTATGATTTCTCAGTTGTGCGGTTGTTCCTCACAGTCTTGTAGGATGGTCCGGTCAATATTGGCTACTCCTATTCTTCCTTAGATTTCAGCTGATGTTAGAGATTGCATCTCCATGGGTTGGGTCAGAGTTAGTTGTCTTTGATGGTGTCTTCCTCGTCGTTGGTTTGCCGTCGATAGTCTCTTCTCGTCTTGGTTTTCAAGATCTGGTTTCTAGTGATCAGCTTCTATGCTCTCTTTCATAGCTCAAGGACGGCTCCACAAATTTTTTATTTCAGTTTTCTCTACTTCCCTCTCTGTTCTCTCTTCTTGTTGCAGCTTTCATCTCTGCTCATATCATTAGTGGCTCTCCCTTTCGCCATGTTTGCCACTCCAGGTTTGGATAGTGTTTTCTTCCGTGTATGCTCTGTGGGTTTGGAATATTATTTCTTGTCTCAAGCTTGGGCTCTGGTTTCTCGGTGGTTGTATTTCATTCTCACTCCCTCAGTTTTTTTTTCTTTTCTTCTCCTGCTTCACTTGGTATAGGTGTGCGGAGTTAGTCTCTTAGAGCTCTGGTCTATTCTATCTAGAGATTTGTGGTTCTTCGTTGGCATGAGCAACTTGTATGTGCTTGTTTAGTTTATGAGGTATTTCTTACCTCTTAGCTGGTGGTTGTGCTTCTGGTGGTTTAGGCATGTGTCATCTTGTTTGCAGTGACTTTGGCCTTCCAGTGATTATTCTTTCTATTACCCGCTTTCTTGGTTCTTTGCGTTGGTGCTTGATCGTGTTTATTTGTGTTCGAAGGATTGCTTTATCTCAGATTTTATCATTCTGCCGTTTTCTGACCTCTACTTATTCTGGCCAAGACACTCTATGGTAAGGTAAGGTAAGTTAATCTTCGTTCTTGATCTCTTTTCAGCGTCAAACGTTTATTGAGTTAGTGATACTATGACATTTTGCTTTTCTATGTGATTGTAGAGGTTTTAGGTTTACATTTGTGTTGTGTTCTAGTTTTTTCTTCTTGTTAGTTTGATTATTTTATGATTTTTAATAGTCAAATAAATATGTAATTTTCTAAATAAATTATAGAAAATAGTAAATAATAATAAATATAGTAAAATTTTATGTTATTTTTAGTTGTAAATAAATTAAATATTTAAAGTATATTATATTATTTTATTTATTCATCTTGAATTTTAATGACCAATAAAATAGTTTATCAAAACTTCATAAGATGATGGTTAATACGAGAAGGATTAACTAAAAGCTTTAGACCTGTCATACTATCAAATTAGATCATGTTTAATTTAGTGATTGAAATTAAAAGATAAAATAGACATTTACAAAAAATGCTCTTTTAAATACCTCTCGCTTTGATACCCTATTTTATTGATTTTCTAAATATCAAATACCTAAACCAACAAAAAGAAACTATGGCTCTGAATATTTACAAACCACACTGCTGTTTTAGTAACAAAATCTCCACACACCTATATATCTATATGTTTTTGTTACTATTAGTACTACACCGCAGTTGTTCTGCATGTTGCCACTTAGACGCTATAACTTGAACCATTTTTTTATTGTGTGCTGAGACGTCGTTTTTGTTTGCTATTTGTAATAGAAAAAGAAAACATTTTTCTTAACCAAAAAATTAGTCCCTTTCTCAAATATTTTTTAATACCTATAGAGTTTTAGGTTTTTACATTTATAGTGGATTCGATGATGACAAATTCAATTTGAATTTGTAGACTTTTTTTTCTCTTGAGAAAAAACGGTGATCATCTAGATCAATGGAATGATTGTAGCTTCAAATCTAGAGATAGAGAAAGATGGGAGGTAGCATGTGACGTCTCATATTTTTGATCATTTTAGTGCTCTGAGTTGTATTTAAGAATCATTCATATGTATGGTTAGGGCCACTATTAAAAATTTTGTGACCAATCCAAGAAAAAAAGTGCACAACTAGAAAGAGTTGGGCCAGATTGCAATACTCTAAAAAAAGAATATATGGGACATGTGACAGCAAATCAGCTTTACACATTTCATAAGAATAGAAAAAAAACCTACTTTATATGTATAGATAGATAGATGTAAATAATTTACCATTTTCAAAAGCTTCATTTCTCTTTAGCCAATTCCTACTACATATTAGATCTTGCACATATTTTGGAAGTAGACTCCTGTATTTGTTAAGAATTCGCGATCCAATGCTAAAGGATGACTCTGAAATCACTGTTGTAATAGGAATACTAAGTTGATCACAAGCCATTACTAACAAATCGTCATACCTATGAGTATTATCTTTCCAGAACTAGCACTACAAAAAACGAGGTCTGTAGCATCAGTTAAAATGTATCAGAAAGATTATCGACACAAATTAGAATTACTTAAAAATAAATGATGCAATTTACACAGTTTTACATCAGTGTTAATAAGTGATGTCATTGTAAATTCTTTTTGTGTCGGTTCATTACAAGTGACGCTAATAAATACATATTTGTATCACTTTCCAAAACTAATGCTAATATAACGTCGGTTCATTATAAGTGTCGTTAATAAATATGTACCAGATCCTGACTCGCACGCCAGCGCTGATATGAATTTTCAGTTTTTAATTATTTATTTTATTAAATGATGTATTTGTAAAATTCATTCATATTATATTCATTAAGTAAATATTATTTTTTGCATCTTAAACTATCTATTTTTTTACGAATGTGTGATATCATATAAAAAAATATAAAAAATGAGTATACATAGTTAATTAGATAATTGTAAAAACATAAAAAAAAAATTCGTTTGCGATATCATATAAATAATGATCCGTCCAGTTAACAAAAATCATGATTTTTTTTATGTGTAATTTTTTTTTATTTTGACCATTTTCTTAAAACTATATTAAATTTTACATAATTTAATTAGAATATTTTTAATATCTTTACCTTTTTATTTGAATTGCAACTCATTATTTTTTAAAAAATTATAATAAAATATTTAAAAAATATTTTTAGAATTTGTTTGAAAAATATGAAAATTACATTTTAAATTAAAATTATCCTAAAATATGATAAGTTTTGATGTAAACGAAAACTCAAATTATGTCAAAAATAATTATATTCAATGATAATAACAATTTAAATTGATTATTTTTTAAAAAATACATTTACAAAAATATTGTTTGAAAGAAAATTCATTTCTCTTTCAAATATAAAATGAAAATATTATAATTAAATAATAAAAAATATAAATAAAAACCATAAATTTAGCAAATGACAACTGAGTTATATTATGCTAAAATTTTATTTCTAACAATTTAGCAAATGACAAATGAGTTATGAGAAAATAATACCATATAATTTTTAAAAACATAGCCATTCTTAAATATTTTTTGAATAAATAAATATTTTTTAATTTAATCAACTGAAAATAATATCCGTACAATTGTGTGAGTCATATTCTAGTTTTATTGATGCATGTTATATATTAGTTCTGTATGTTTTAGGTAACATTTTAATGATGCACGTTTTTTTTTTAAATCTCCATTATTAAAATTATGCACGTAAGGATAACTCATGAGTTTTTATTGTTGATTAAATGACATTATGTCCAAATTTATTTAAGGATATTTCATTAAGGTAACTGAAAAAGACAAACAATAAAATAGGAAGTTTAAATTCATTTAAGCATATTTCATTAATGTAACTGAAAAGACAAATAATAAATTAGGCAGTTTTATTCGTTTTAGGATATTTCATAAATGCAACTGAAAAAGACAAAGAAAAAAATAGGAAGTTTAATTAACGAAGTAGGAATATTTTTAAATGGGTACTTCTCTTTTTAATAATATAGGTTTGTATCACTTTCAGACAATAACGGTTAGATAACTGATGCATTAATTTATCTAATTTTTTTGGTTAATTAACTAATTGAGAAGATGCATATCCGTTAAATTTTGTACATCTAAACTAATGATTAAAAAAAACATTTCCCAATGCTGTTGAGAAGATAAATAATGAATCTAACAATTTATTTATAAGTGTATATTTTAATAGATAGTGGCTGAGATTTGTTTCTGTTGATAATTATTTACAAACAAATTTTGTTTTCAGATCCCCTAAAATATTCTACGTTAGGCGGGAAGTGAATTTTTTGTTTTTGATCAAAGCGGGAAGTGAATTATATCTCTACTAGGTAATAATCTGCACCTTAAGCGGAATGTAATTATTAGTTTTGTTATTTTTTAATAAAGAGATATTAATATGTTTAATCTGGATATTAGTTTGGTTTTAGGTTGTTTTTTTGTTTTTAATCTCCTAAAATATAACTATCATTTTAAATCAATATTTATTTGGTTTGTTCGGTTAAAATGTTTGACGTTTTTGGTTTTTTTTTTCCTGTAATAATCACTATTATTTGTTTGTTTTCATGTTATGAATCTTAGATAGTCGTGATGTCAAACCAATGGTTTCATATTATAGTTTCTAAACGGATAATAGTTTAAAAAAAAAGAAAATTATCAAGACAAATCATTTTACTACAATTTGGTCGATAGTGAAAGAAGCATTAAGAAAAAGAATATTTTAACTTTCAAAAGAAATTAGATATTTCAATTGTGGTAATACTTAGTTATAAGGTGCTCACGTCAATGTGCACATGTATGTGTATGTAAAAGTATATAAAGATGGTTGATTAGTATATAAAGATACTGTCAATTAATATTAAATGACATTTTTTTCAAAATAATACATGAAAAATAAAATTCTTAAAATGAAATTATCTAAGAAAAAAAATATTGTAAAATTTATATAAACTATAATATATAACTTATATATAAATCTTTAAATATATGTATATATATCATATAACATATCAAATTGGATATCCGTTCCTATAATTATTGATATTTGTGATTTGCTTTTTTTACGGACATTGCATTTTAGTATTTGATTTGCTTCGTAGAGTAACGGATATCAAAACGGATAATTAATCGAATCAAAATTTATGAATAATTTGTCCAGCTCTATTCGTAAACAGTAAAAATAACGTAAAGAAGAACCACGCATGTGAGTTTTATATTAAAAAAACGTAAAGTACATAATGTGAAACATATTTATGTAGAGTTTGGCTGAGAAGCTCTCTACATGTGACATGCGTCCATTTTAGTGTGAACGCATTTATTACAATGCTTCTACACGTGACATTTGTCCAGTTTAGTGTGAACAGATTTATTATAATGTTTCTCCTTTAATATATAAGGGATATATAATATCTTTATATATCAAATACTCACCACAAATGTATTTTGATTTAGGGCTTTTCAAGAGAAACCTATCATTGACGAGTTTCGTGAATCAAATCAGCTTACGACGTTTAGCAAGGTAATTTATACTACCTCTTTACGTTGTTAATATAGTGAAGGTATACTATTGACACGTGACTATTTCTGTAAACAAGTAAATTATTGATTTGGTTTCATAGATTTCTTATTCATTGGTATTAAAAGAATCCATTGCTCTCTGGACAATTTAATCCTTATTTAGTATTTGTCAGTTAATTGTTGCTTCATCGTTTTTGTAGTTTTGATTTCTTATCTGATTTAGGTTTAATCTCTGATTCGTTTGGATAGTTGGAGTTTGAAATGGCTTGAAGATAGGGTAGAAAAAAATGATGTTGAAGGTGTGTCTCACGATATTAGATGCTTAGCTTTGGGCCCGTCTGAAAAAGTAGTGAAATATTTATCATAATATCAATGGCTATAAGTTTAGAGCATCATGAAGAGATGATGGCCTGAAAACACAAAACAGTGGTGTTTATGTGAATGCTAATACGGTGAGTTATGCGAGCTCGCGTGATCAAAATCCTAAAGCAGGAGATATAGCTTATTATGGGAAGTTAGTAGAAGTTATCGAACTAAACTATGATGAGATTTTTAGAGTTGTGCTTTTCCATTGTAAATGGGCTGATACTCTTTGTAGTCGAGGCTGCAAACATGATGTTTATGGTCATAACATGGTGAACTTTGATCGTTTGTTACACACGGGGGATGAAGAAGAAGACGAACCATATGTCTTGGCCTCTCAAGCAAAAATGGTGTATTATGTAGAAGATCCATGTGAGCAAGGATGGAATATTGCTGTGCATGTCCAACCTAGAGATTTATCTGAGATGGGGGATAGTAGCCTATCATAATATTTTTTTTGAAGAAGTAAATATTTATAGTGCTTACAGTTCAGGTTAAATAACATAGTTATTTCAAATATTACTAGTTTTAACTATCGTTAATGTGATTTCATCAGTATATTTCTCAATATTAGGTTTATATTTTTCTATGTAGAATTATGGATTTTACAGATTCCGATGATACGCAAGCACCGGAGGACTCATAGTTTTTAGAGATGCAATTGGATTTCAGTTGTCCGCCACAATTTGCTCCAGAGTGTAACACTTTCAAATGGAAAGTGCAAATCAGAGGTAACATTCAGTTTTTTTTATTGACACATATTAGTGTTATGTAACTGATATATATTTAGTTTTAGTTTTGATAACTAATGCATTGTTTGATTATTAAATAGATGCAAATGGAGAAATAGAAGAACAAACGTTGACAACAAAAGAAGTTTGGAAACTGCAAAACGGCAGAGTGATAGTTCATTTTGATGATGATTGTAGCCAGCCTGATGAAGATTCTGGAGGTTTATTGGGGTCTTGGTTAGGTCAGTTGAGCAATGATGTTAATTTGTTGCCAACTGACTATGCCGATTGGAAGGTATTCGCTCCTCACAGGAAGGACAAAGCCTGGGACATTATTCTGGTAACAAAAAATATTATTACTCTTGCAACATAGTTATTGGTTTTATACTTTTCTAACTTGTCAGATATGCAGAGAGTGAATGCCAGGCATGGTACAATGCAAAGGATTCTATACTTGTACCTCCACAGACACAAATGGGTGAAGACACACAAGCCTTAAGCTTGTAGAATATTTGTATGGTGGATGGTTCATGGACCTCGAGGATCAATTCAGTGGAATTGGATGGGTGTGGAAGGATGATAGAGGGAAGATCCAATTAATGGGGACAAGGAATCTGAGGAGGCGTGAGACATCACTACACTCTGAACTGGAGGCTTTAAGATGGGCAATGGAGAGCATGCTACAGCACTCGACATGTCAGAGATTTGAGACGGATTGTAAGGACCTGATTGCAATGTTAGTGGATCCACAAGCATGGCCAAATTTCTCAACCGAGCTAGAGGTCATTCAACTTCTCAAGATGTGTTTTCCGGACTTCAAAATCGAGTACTTCCCAAGGGTGCAAAATGGAATTGCTGACTCATTAGCTAGGAATACCCGTTCTTTTCATAGGTCTTTGTGCTTTGTTGGTTGTTCTATTCCGATCTGGTTACCCAGGCCACCTCAAGTTTGAGTAATAGAATAGCCGTTTGTTGCAAAAAAAAAAAACTAGTAATTTGTAAAAAAAAATATATGGCTTTTGTTATAGACAAAATTCTGGTTTGATAACCCGGACACAAAAACGAATTATGTTCTAAGTGTATTAGGGAGCAGATGTAAGGATTCTAAGTGTATTGGAGCATCTCCAATGTAAAACTCCTTTTTTCTTTTAAAATGGAGCAAAAGTGAAAATGAAGTAAAATTGTTTCAACCCTACTCATTTTCCACTTCATAATGGAGTGATGAACAAATAAAAAATAGATTACTCTATTTATGGAGTAAATTTGATTATGGAGTAAGATATGGAGTTGGGTTGGAACATTCTTTACTCCATATTCATTTTTACTTTATTTTAGAATAAAAAATGGAGTAGAGATGGAGATGGCCTCAGGAAGGAGACGTAAGAACCAACAAAATTCTGAGGTACTTTACGAGTTTTATGTTAAACATTTATTTATTTTGTTTAAGCATTAGTCTTTTTTCAAAAGAAATAAATCTAATCTGATATTTTTTTACAGGCAACCCGAAACAGATATCATGTGGATTAGAGTACGGCGCATGCACTTTTAATAATTAAGTTTAGAGCATTGGTTGGATTATTTATTTTATTAGCTACTATGGTTTTTATGTTTGGTTCTCGTTTTAATATTAGACTTTTGTATGCATTTTGATATTTATCTGAAAAATAATTTCTTTTTATTATTAATATATTTTTATGATTTTAATGAATTTAATTTGTAATTATTGAATGAAAATATATTGCTTCAGTTACATAAGTGATGCGTGAGTATTAGTAGCAAGTATATTAAATGATGCAACAGTGATATATTAACATCAACAATTAAAATAAGTGAAACAATTTTTTCCAATCACTTAAACAAAAGCGTTACAATTAATAGTATCAATTGTTATAACTGATAACACATTTTCCATCGTTTATAAGAAGTAATGCTAATATTAACATCACATATTTCAAATGATATAAAAATGCATCATCTAAAAAACATGACGCAAGTACTTACAACGTTTAGAATAATCGATGCACATAATTAAATCATTTATGCTAAGCGTCACAAATATTTATATCAGTTATGATAAGGGATGCATTATAGTATCATTTCCTATAATTGATAGAAGTATAACCATCAGTTACTATAACCGATGCCTTATATTGCATCGCCACTATCGGAATCAATTATTTAAGGAACAATACTTAGATTCGGTTCACCCCTGTCGTGAAAGGTTAAATTCATGACGCTATTCGTAACCAATCAAAATGTCATGTAGAAATAGTTAAAAAAAGTAATAAAAATAAATAAATAAATAGCTAAAAAAAAAACAACACCGACATTAATTAACGCCGTCTAAAAACCTAAATTCGAAAACCATAAATCTTAAACCTGAAACACTAAACCATAAATCTCAATCCTAAAATCTAAACCCTAAATCTTAAACCTTAAACCCAAACTCTAAACAATAAACTTTAAATCCTAAAATCTAAACCCTAAACCCACAAGTCTAAACCATAAACCCTAAAATCTAAACCCTAAATCCTAAACCGTAAATTCAAATCCTAAACTCAAGTCCTAAACTCTAAACCCAAAACTTCAAATCCTAAACCCTAAACTCTAAATCCTAAACCCGAAACCCAAACCTCTAAACCGTAAACCCATCTACTAGTTAATAAGATTAAGGTTTACGGTTTAGGGTTTATGATTTAGAGTTTGGGTTTAAGATTTAAAGTTTTGGGTTTAGGATTTAGGATTTAGGGTTTATGATTTAGGGTTTAGGTTTAAGATTTACAGTTTAGGGTTTAGGGTTTAGGATTTAGGGTTTAGATTTTAGGATTTAGGGTTTAGGGTTTAGAGTTTTGGGTTTAGGCTTTAGGGTTTAGATTTTAGGATTTAGGATTTATTGTGTAGAGTTTGGGTTTATGGTTTAAGATTTAGGGTTTAGATTTTAGGATTGAGGTTTATGGTTTAGTGTTTTGGATTTAGGGGTTATGGTTTTAGAGTTTAGGTTTTTAGAATTTAGAATTTTCCAGATGGCACTAATTTATGTCCGTGTTATTTTTTTCCAGCTATTTAATTTTTTATTTTATTGCCTTTTAAATTATTCCTACATGACATTTTGGTTCATTACGAAGAGTGTGGTGAATTTAACCATTCACCATAGGGATAAATCTAAGTATTGTTCTTATTTAAGTTAAAAATAAGTGATGCTACAGACCTCGTTTTTTGTAGTGTAGGGACTATACAAGCTCTCAAAATTACCACAGTTCAATGCTTGTTCATCAAGATAAGATTGTAGAGTTCTCTTTCCACTTACAACAACACTGACTTTATGAAATGCAAAGAAATCCTATGGAGGTTAAAAAAAATCAGAATGTAATTAATTGGAAGAAACACTCACATCATAGTTGTTAAACATTGCCTTAGGTCTCTCATCATAAACATTTTCTTCAACCGTCTCACATCGCTCTGTAGACGGTGAGCCGGACTTTGATATTTTATCGTAGGATTTAGATAGAGTATCCATCTTAAAGCTCAAATTCTTCAACTTCAAATCATGTGTACTCATGTAAAGCCTCCATAAACAATATTCTGCAAGTTTAAGCTTCAGACGTGGATCAAAGACTGATGCCACAGTGAAAACATCACTAACTTCTTCCGAGTACTTATCAAACTATTCCTTCATTGGTATGACCATGTGTTTGAATATATCATCTTCTCTTTCCTCATTCATTTGAAGCCAATTATGGATTTCCCTGACATTTGAAGTTGGGTAATTTGAACCTGACATCAACCAATTTATCTCAGCAAAAAGCTTCAAGAAACCGCACATCTTCTCAGGTCTTATCCATTCCTCAGCTGTAGGCAAGAACTTGTAGGTTCTGCTATCAAATATTTCCAAGTTATCGAACACTTCACGGTACTGGATGGCTCTTTTAAGCATATGGTAAGTAGAATTCCATCTTGTCTGCACATCCAAAATCAAACATGCTTTCAGCTTTATACCCACAACATTAATGCAATTTCCAAACAATATCTCGCGCGCCTCTATTGTTGTAACATATTTAATACTCTCTATCTTACTTTGTGCAAAGAGCCTCTACTAACCTTCAAATCATCTTGCACAATGAGGTTGAGTATGTTTGCTGCACATCTGACATGGAAAAACTCGCCTCCACACAACAAGTCATCCCTCAACATCAGCCGTGATTTGAAAATATCTCGCATCGAGTCATTACTTGTAGCATCATTTAATGTGAGACGAAAACACTTTTCTTTCAATTCCCTATTCTTTTAAAGATTCAAGAATCTGCATGCCCTATTACACCTGGAATAGATAACTCAACACACACACACACTATTCTCCGCGAATTGGCAACTCAAAACAACACACTAGTTGTAGCTAACCAGAGACAAACCTGAAATGATTCCAAGGAAGCTTGAGCTTCCGGTCCTCATTTCATTTAGTAGTTTACTGGCCGAATTTTTTTAAAAGTCACTAAGTAGCTTAGCGGTAAATGCACCTAAAATTATTTAAAACGTGATGGGTTTGACTTTCTGCTTTGGCTAATTTTGTATTAAATAGGAATTAGTTGATATCTTTACTTTTGATATGCCTTATTTTTTTAATTTTCTTTCAGCCTTTAAATTGTCAATGTCGGCACTGAGCTAACCTACATGGTCACGCAAGACTCGACATGCAACCACTCAATATACACACTAGTCGTAGCCACTTACATGGTTAAACTAGACTCAACCACACAACTATATGCAACACATGCAGTACTATCGACTAACCAATATGCAATCACACATGCATATACCACAATTCACGGCATGTGAGAGTAACTACTCAATCAACACGCAAATCACCACAATCTGTAGATAGCTATGCTACAAATCAAATACACATTGCATGCTACTTAACCACAATATCTACAGGCATACTATAATCACAATACTCAATGCATGCTACTCACTATTAATGTCTAGACAAGTATGATTCACCATTTCTACATTACGCATGTTGTTCCACTACTATTAGACAAGCATGCAAATAACTACACAATCGATCACACAAGCATGTACCAACATCAACACACAATCAAACAATCACAATCACACAATCACATAATCATACACACACATGGGGTCTACCACACACCCATACGGTTCACACACAAACCGCTTCTCGGTTTAGCTTCAAGACCCACCCGATCTAAGCTCTTCTCCTTCAACACACACGGTTAATTCACACAAATTAAAAACATCCCCCAGAATTCACCTAGTTCTTCACTCAGAAGATAGGCCACGATCATGGCCTGAACATACATCCAACCGCTTACAACCTAATTTTACCAAAACCTATTTACGAAGCCTAATGGCTCAAGGGTTTAAGAACACTTTCAAACGACAATATAAAAACGTACCAACCTTTCTAACACAACGCAGCGGATCCTAGTCTAAGGATCAGCCACTGCAAAGACTCCTCACACTCACCTCACACACTTAGAAAATTTATTGGTTTTTTACTACTTTCTCTCTCTAGCAAGAACAACAAGAACGACTGAGAAATTAATCTTTGGGGTTTATAAATTTCTAATTTAAAGACAAGGGGAGTACTTATAGTCAGGGAATGCATGGGGAAGCCTTGACAAGTGTCCTTTGAAGTGTCACCACAAAATGCCTTCTTAGCATGCATTAATGGAGACTGATGACTCACAACTCCTTTGCGTCCCATCTTCTAGAAAAAAATCCACTTAGGGCATCTGTAACGGTCAAATTTAGCATGAGTACCTCAACAAAAGTATTAATATAAAAGAAAAAAATAAGAAAGAGAAACCTAAAAGGAAGAGAATCGATTCGTTAAAAAGAAACTTACACCTTACTGTGAGAAATGTTTTCTACATGTGTCATTTCTCATACAAGACAACAAATTTTAAAGCATTAAACTTTAATTATCTATTACCATATTAATATAGTTATGTTAAAAGACTAGGGTACATAAATTTATCACTGCAGATGCTCTTACTTACCAAGGTTCATTGTACAAAATTTTGTTGAAAAACTTGATCTCCAAGTCAAGTTGCCACATATCACATTTTCAGTCCAAAATCCACACTTCACCATAACATGTGTTGAGCCTATGACCTAGGCCTGCTCATCATTCTCAGTATAGACCTTATCATTTGTGCAATGAACATATGCATTCCCTCCTTGGTGCATGACATATCTCCACCAAGTTTTCTTCCTTGGCACCAAATGTGTTTTTTTTACCTATTTTGGTAAATGAACATATCCATGCAATTAACCTTTTCTAATGTGGCTTCATACTGACCTAAATAGTCCCTAAAGGTCCTATTTATTCCTTAGATGTCGTGTGTTGCCTCCTAGTTATTCATTTTCACTCATTTCTCCCTTAGATGAAAATGTTCTCATTTTGTGAACAAAAAGAATCTTGATGTTTAGAAGCCCTCCTTGCATATTTTGTACTTCATTTTTTCATCATAAAATCTCTTTATTTAATCCACATCATACCTTGCATTGAAAGAATTTTATTACGTGGCTTGATCTCAACCGTCGGACCGGGAGGTGCCATGTGGCACAATCTACACCTTTGAACTTGGTTAACATTTCTTGACTTTTCTTCACATGATTTGAGAGTTCATATTTTTTTAAGACACTATTGAATCTATAGATCACGCTTTCACATCTTCATTTGGCTTTCATCTCACCCAATTAGCCGATTTCGACCATATTGATACCAAACCTAGGTTCCTCCAAACCATCTTAGTTTTTCCTGGAAAAAACACCATGGCGTTGCCTCAAAATACCTTAGGATATGTTCCTAGTTTGACTCCCAAACTCCTGGATTTATATCATCCTTCGATCATTACCAATAATATTAGTCGACCATCTCCAAAACCTTTATCGACCATTTGCCATTCCACTCAAACCAACTGGATCCTTACTTGACCAAATGTCTTATTTTGATCCACATTGATGATTAGTATTGAGTCTTATTTTGATCCATATCGCATCCTCGGGTCTTCTCCTTGGCCAATTCGATTTCCACTCGACCAATCTTCAATCTTCTTCGACCAAACCTCTAATCATGTATTCTAATGTCATACTACTACAACTGCTGATCAATGCCAAGTTGTTGACTTTCCGTTGACTTATCCATTAAGACCAGGGGTATTACAACGGAGCACCTAGAGTTTCGTCGGTGGAAGTCGTGACTCTAGAGAACTTTAATCGCCTTTCTCACACTCTCTCTTGTTTTTTTCAGGTGGAGCTACGAAATGAGGAAGTTTTGAGGGTTCTTTCTTTCCCGCAAAACCAAATCAGGTACGTCCCGCAATGGCCCAAACCGCATGAGCCTTGTCCCCCAAGGCCCACTCCAAAATGGGCCTAGAATATCTCTGCCAAAACCTACCATTCATGGGCCTTCTACGGGTTAGGTGTAACGACCCACTCTCGGAGTATTTTAGTTTTAAAATAGATAGATCGCGAGAGGTTTAATTCTACTGGAAGAGTATTTTTTTTCTTTAGGTGTGGAAACACTTGGATTCATGATGGTTGGAAGACTAAGCTTTATTTAACTAAGTGTCAGATCTATAATAAGCTCATCGAATGAGATTGAAATGGGCTTATTTACAGTAAACTGATCACATAATGATCGGAACATACGTAAATAAATATCGAGACCGCAAGGCCAATTAAGTGATGTTCGGCTACTGGACAATACCAGGTTCCAAGTAAGAAAAGTTTGACTACCTATCATTGCGGGATTATACAAAAGGAAGGTCGGATCTGCGAGAGTCCACTAAGGAAAGAATCATAGATATCAAGTTAAGCCATTAATGGATCTTTTACCAATCCAAATAAGGAAACTGACATTAAGTGACTGGGTTGGTGAGGAAGCTTAAGGACCCATTGAGCTTTCAATTTTCACACAACCAAGAAAAACGTGTTTATATCAAAGTCAGAGCAGGAACGAGTTGATAGAAAGAGAAGTTTTAGAAGAGGGGTCAAAGGAGGAGGAGCTAAAGAGTTATTTGTCAAAAACACTAGATAGTTCAGAGTCTTCGAATCCTAGAGATTTAGGACGAAGATTATGAGGGTGTGATTTGTGGCAGCTTAGTAATTTGTATATTGGTTAGAGTTGGCTCGTTAGGATGAAGATTATGTGTTAGGGGAATTATTTATGGAAATTCATTTATCGTTCTTCAAGATGATTCTCTAGGATCGAAGAATCTTCTTACCTCCTTAGGATAATTGCATGTTAGTTTGTTGTGATGATGATATGCTTAAATGGATATGTTTGCGTAAACGAATGTAGAATTGATCTTGAAAAGAATGGGTATGTTAAGTGGAAAACGTTATAGAAATGAATTAAGGATGAGAATAATTAAGAAAATTACGGGAATAGAAGATTGAAACTAAAGTACATGATTAAGAAACGAAATTAAATAAGGAAAGTATGTTTTGGCTTAGAGCCCTAAAGATGTTATGATCATGTTTTGGCTTCTGGCCGTGTATGTTGGCTTCAGCCGTTATGGACCTTCGGGTCGCAGGTTGGCTATGAGCCGTTATAGACCTTCAGGTCGCTGTTTGGCTTCGGCCGCAGGTTGACTATGGCCCGTAATGGACCGACGGATCGTAGGTTTGGCTACGGCCGCAGGTTTGGCTACGGACGCAGGTTGATGGACCTTCGGGTCAGAATGTTAAGAAATGCTAAAGTAAAGGAATAATATAACCGGATGATAGGTTGTTAGGTTTAAATGCATGAAAATGGATAAGTAACTGGAAAATGGCTAAGTAACGAATGATGGAAACAAATTTCTAGGTTGATCGAATGATATTATTAGGTTGTTAGAATGAAACGTGGAATTTGATTATTTTATTATTGAGTTGCATGTGGACGGTTTTAAGCGTCCTCACTGAGTAATTTTGTATACTCATGCCTCCTTGTGCGATGCAGATATGGTTAATTGTGTGGACCGGAGTGCGAGACTATAAAGACCATCGGGAAACAGTATTTTGAACTTGGATAAAGATATTCTTCCCGTAGACAAAAAAATTGTTCAGTATTTGTCTTGTATTTCATTAATAAAGTAGTAGTGTTTCTTTATTTCATTGTTAAAATTTGACTCGATCTTTACTTCAAAATTTGAAAGTATTTTTAAAATATTTCCGGGTTGGAGTGTTCCACTTGGCCTGCGGATTGCTTTCCAAATTGGCAACTCTACATGGTGTGTTAGATGATACATGGTTTGTTACATGATTTGGTAGCTGATATATTGATTGATGTATATTCACTACAAGAGAAAAAAAACTTATTTGCAAGGGAATCTTTCACTCACAAAATTGCAACGGATCTGGAAGAAAATTCTAATATTGCCTTAAAAATTTGCGAGAAAATTTATCATTCCCCTCCTAATCCCTCGTAATTGTGCTAGAAAAATAATCCGTCACAAATTTGCATGGGATTTTCGGGGAATTTGCTTGTTAATCATGGTGCATCGTAATTTTTTCGCAAATTTACAAAACAATTGCGAGGGACCCTTGCAATTTTTTCATATATCTATGTTTCCCACACTTGAACGGTTCGGAGTTTCATCAAAACTTTTGGTGTCATATAATATACTTAATTGAAACAAATAGTGTTTAATATTTATGTCGATAAATATTTTTGAAAAAAAATAATAATCAACTACAATTATGAATTCAATTTCAGACACTTGAACTAATATTACGAAGTACTAAACACCAACCCTATATTTTTTTACAATCAATATACTTCAAATCATTTGCCGAAAAGTTCTTAAAAAAATTACGTTTAACTCTTTTTTGAAACCATATACAGAGAATACAAATTAATACACCGAAGACATAACAAAACCCTAAAATACAGACATGTGGATTTGTGACAGATTTTCGAGGGATCCCTCTCAGTTCCCTCGCAAATTCATGTTTGCAGAACTTGGAACGGTTTAGGGTTTTGTCAAAGATTTTGGTGTTGGAGAACACATTTTATTTTTAACATGTACACCAATAAATATTTTCTTGGAAACTTAATCGACTAAGGTTATGAAATCAATTCCCGACATTTGATATTGCGAAATTCTTAACATCAAAACCCTATAATCTATACAGTCAATGTACATCAACTAAATTTTCAGGAAGATTTAAACATATTTTTACGTTAAATAACTTATCAGAAAACCAAATACATAAAATATATATTAGTCCACCAAAAATGAAACAAAACCCCAAATTACACCCTTCAACCCCATTTTCTATTTTACTAAGAAATTGGAAAAGATTTCTGAAAAACTCATCACAAATTTGTGTGGGTTTGGGAGGAATACCTTGCAATTTCCTCGCAAATTTTTGACGAAAATAAATCCCTCGCAAAATTAACTTTACAAAATTTAATTATCATTAATATAAAATATATTCTCACCTGATATAAATTCACAACAAGTTGGTTAATTTGTGGTTTTTTGATTCAAGTGAGCCAATGGTTGATATTGTGATTCTTGCCAAGCCCAATTGACTAATGATAATTAAATTTTTTTTTTTGCAAAAAAAAAATTATCATTAGTCAAAACGTGAGAATATTATAATATATATTGTAATGTGTTTGGAGAAGAACAAAACGTGAGAGAGGGAGAGAACAATACTTGCGTTTTTTTTTATATTTTCATGTTTCTCTTAAAAATGAAGTGACTCTACTATTTGTAGATGAAATGATTGACGCACACTCCCATAATTACATACAAAAGGACATGTGTACTGGTGATTAGGACAAATATAATACTGATCATGGGACAAGTGTTCTATAGATGATCAATCATCTTTTATAAAACTCCTCTTTGAATATTCATCTTGTACTACTTACTAATAGTTAAAAATCATGAAAAATCCGATGAAATAAAAACCATCATAAGAGAAAAAGAGTACAGTGACGTAATCTCTTTCTAGAAAAAATAGACAAACCTTTTATTTCATAAGTCATGCACATTCCAATATTATAAAGGTGTTTTTGAAATGTTGTAGTGAGAAGAGTCTTTGTGAACAAGTCAGCAGGATTATTGCAAGATCATACAAAATCGATGTCTATTTCTTGATTTTTCTCGATTTTTTGTATGTATGAAAAAAAATTTGGAGGGATGTGCTTTGTTATGTCGCTTTTGATATAGCCTTCTTTGAGTTGAACGGAACAAGCCGAGTTATTTTCAAAAAGAATTGTAGGTTCCTTCTTAATAACTATTCCACTTTCTTCTCGTATATTGTGATTCATTGACCTAAGACACACATATTCTCGACATGCTTTCCGAGGAACAATAGTTTTTGCATGATTCAAAGAAGTCGTAACCAATGTTTGTTTCCCGGCAACATAATTTTTGATATCACTCATTCTTCAGGGATTATTAAATATTAAGATGCAACTCAAGTTTTATGTCATGCCAGACATATCAAATATATTGCATCTATATAATTTTCTCCACTGACCCTGTAACAAGACGTTTATCATACCGCAACATCATTTTTCATTTCATTCTCTGGAGAAATATATACCATTTAGATGTTTGGACTTCTAGTCCAAGAATTTATTGTTTTTCTTACAAGCTCTATATAGACTTGATTGCCTCATTTCAATTTTGGTCAATCATTTCTTTGTACACTCATACACAGAGGTAGATCCATGATCCTCATGTATATAGCGCGCTTTCTCATTTATTGGTGGACAATATATTTTGTTTTTGGTTCCATTTTTTTACATGTAATGATATGGTTAATCAAGATCTCTTTATCATAATCAATGATTCACTCCAGTACCTGATTATAATTTTAACTATACCAACGGCCTCTTCAGGAAATTTATCCTCTATTCATATATTTTCTTATTTTTGAGGATTCTTTGGAACCAAAACAATCTATCACATTTCTTAAGTGCCATATATTTATAAACTGTTCTTCCAGGACTTATATTCTTATTGGTATCTTTTCAGATGGAATATGGGATTTCACAAATTTGACTATGTCTGGTAGTCAATTATGTAAATGGATTATCCTATGAACTTCAGGTTCATATTTATTTTTATTTGAGGATCCATAACTTTCTATGATAATCCATTTCACGTATCTTATTTATCTGCTGCATATATGCTTCTAGCAACCTTGCGAACATATCTATATTATTCCATATATATCATTTTTTACTGTATATGCCTTTATTACAAGCACAACTACATGTTTATACCCGATCATGGAGATATTATTTCATCATATTTGAATTTACTTTATCTAGTTCATTTTCGAGTGCGAATATAAACTTTTGGATGTTTCATTCACTTGGATTATTTAGTTTTCCCCCTCGAGATAATTACACATCATGACCATCCATCTGGAACTGAATCCCTTTTTAGAACCGAAACATATCATGTTACTCATTTTGGGTTATGATTTATGTTTCAAATCCTTTAGTGTGTGATGTAACCCTGATCAGTAGCAGAAACAAATCAAATGACAGTTTGTCTTATGGGTTTTATGCTGAACATTTTGGGATTTTAAATGAAGATTTGGCATGTGTTTGATTAAGGCAATGGGAAAAGAAGAGTGAAGAAGAAGCATGGTCGAAACTCATGAAGAGAAGGCTGCAACCACCATTGTCTCAACCAGCATCTATTTCATTTAAGTTTTTTCATTTTATGTATTTAATCTATTTCAAGGCTGTCATGCAAGCCTTGTTTTGTTTCCAAGGTAGACATTCAAGCCTTATTTTTTTCTATTTAAATCCATTGTATGTTTTATTTTAGATCATTCAACGTTTTTATCAAATAAACCTTTTTCTTACTCTTGTTGAATCATTTGTTCGTATGGACATCGTATTTCTGTTGTGAGGTGTGTAAACCTGAGAAAAAAATCCTCCTAGGTCGTCTTGGTGCGTCATATCCTCGGGCTTATGCTACCTTTTATTTGACCCTTCGTTCCACCTTCCTTTGATCAATTATTCGATTCAAAGCTTATCCATTTACCAACCTTCAAGTGCCGATTGCCGAGCGGTTTTCATTATTTGGTATCAGACCACACTTTAGGGTTCGTTGTTCACTTCTGTCATTCATCATTCTCATCTTTCCATCTTCTTAAAGAAAAAAAGAGTTCAGCGAGAAGCCAAGTGATTATCCCTTCTAAAGCTTAACCAAGACAACTCTTCCATATTTCGTGATATTTAGCTAGGTTTGTGAACCCGAAGGCAGTGAACCAAGGCGATCTTGTGAGATGACTCTCATGGCCATTGGTTCTAAACACTATGACAGATTTGAGGACAAATCCTCTTAAAATAGGAGGGAATGATGTAACCCAGATCAGGAGCAAAAACAAATCAAATGACGGCTTGGCTTATGGGTTGTATGATGAACATTTTGGGCTTTTAAATGAGGATTTGGGCTTGTGTTTTATCAAGACAATGGGCTAAGAAGAGTGAAGAAGAAGCTTGGTCGAAATTCATGAGGAGAAGGCTGCAACCACCATTGTCTCAACCAGCACCTACTTCATTTAAGTCTTTTTACTTTATGCTTTTATCTAGTGATGGCAATTGGGTTGTACTGACCTGCCTTGTCCTGCCCGCCGCGGTACACGGTCAATCCGGGTCTTGGCAGTACAGGCTCGCGCGGGATGCGGTCCATAGAAGTGCTGCCCAATCCCGACCCGCGACTTGCACAAGCCTTGTCAGTTCAGGCCCGCATGACTCTGATATTCATCAACACCTGCGTATATCACCTGCAAGAAGAAGAGACCAATAGAGATGAGAACACAACATAAATCATTTTATGAATCAGTTAAACACAATGATGCTCAGCCTAAGCATTGGGAATCGTAGGAATGGAGCATAGTTGACTAATGGAGCAGATAGAAGAAGACAAGCGTACACAGAAACATACAAAAATAACCAGAAACAGAACAAACATCACCGGAGCTTACACATTAAAACAATCTCCATGCTGTCGAGCTTATTTTCAAGGCTCGTCAATATCGTCTCCTGACAATTTTTCCATCCATTAGGACCCACATTGTACACTGATCATATGACAAGAGACGAATATTATTATATGAGCCAAATATTTAGTATCTTGAAAGTTTGGTATCACATTTGAGATAACTAAACCACTGGCTCCATCACGGAACGTCGTATGGTAGATTGTTCTTCTTGCTAAGACACAAGCTTCTTCAACTGACAGAAGCTTCCTCTTTTTTGCCATCTCATGTACACGGGCACTTGGATAGACAAATAAATCAAGAGATTAGCCATAGTTTCATCACAATGAAAACTTCAAAAAGAAGTTCGATATATTAATCGATGTTTTAAGCAAAAAAGAAAAAAAAAACTTACTAAAGTATTGGAGCTTGAATCGTCGTCGCCGGAGCACAAGAACCACTATCGGAGCTTTTTCAGTGATCCAAACTTCTTTTGATTTGTCGGTGAGCCTCTGATGGTGCAGATCGAAGACGTAGGTACCACAAGAACAACCGTCGGAGCTCAAACGCCATCACCAGAGCTTCCCCAAGAACCATCATCGGCAAAGATCTACTCTGAATCACATTTCTCTCACCCTGCTCATTTTTTTCAGGTGAAGAGACTACTGGAGAGAATGATGCGGATCCTCAATTTCCCGCAGGCTCATTTGAGCCCATCCCGCACAGTCTCTATCCATCTAGGCCCACTAAGAAAATGAGCCTGAATCTTCATGCCCAATCCCGCCCCGCTGCAGAGCTTAACGGGCCCGGCCGCAGCCAATCCTCCAAATTGCAATCTCTGCTTTTATCTATTTCAAAGCTGTCATGCAAGCCTTGTGTTGTTTCCAAGGTAGACATGCAAGCCTTATTTGTTTTCTATTTAAATCCATTGTATGTTTAATTTCAGATCATTCAACTTTTTTTATCAAATAAAACATTTTCTTAGACTTGTTGAATCATTTGTCTGTATGGACATCGTACTTCTACTGTGAGGTCTGTGAATCCGAGCAACAAATCCTCCTAGGATTTGTTGGTGCGTCATATCATTGGGCTTAGGAATGGGTGAATCAAAGGTCTTCTGAAACCTTTGTGTGACCCTTCGTTCCACCTTCCTTTGATCGATTATTCGATTCAAAGCCTATCCATTTACCAATCTTCAAGTGTTGATTCCCAGGGAGTTTTCATTAGTGTGGGATCATGATTTGGGGCCGTCTTAAAGAAATCATATCCAATGAAATTTATAAACATTATGATTCATCTCCCATGATGGTTTCTTTTATTTATTTCATCATAAAGATGGAATTATCTTTTTCATCCTTGACCACGATAGCGGTTTCTACTGCATCCACGTCCTCGTTCTTTCTAAGTATTATAACTGGATAATGTAATATTCACTTCAGAGAGTGGATCAGATCCATTAGAACGGGCATGATGGTTTATTATCACAAGTTCATTCTTTGTATTCAATTTACACGGAGGAGTTACATCAACTCCAACTATCTGGTGAATCCTATTTCAAAGATTTAATCACTCAAAGATCTCCAAGATCTTTTCTCATGATACATCTTATCTTATAAACCATCACTGAAATTGTGTAAAATATCCCTTTCTCATCCGATAAAATTTTCAAATTATCAATGATTTCTAAAAACTCATTTTCTTCTTAGGGCTAAAGATGGCAATTGGAAACCTGGAGCGCGGGTCTAGCCCAATAATTACTGTTGTTGGGCGCGTTTAGGCCGACATTTTTAGGCCCATAAAAAAGCGGGCCTTGCGGGACAGGTTGAAATGCGAC
Organism: Brassica napus; assembly: GCF_020379485.1. NCBI lineage: Eukaryota > Viridiplantae > Streptophyta > Magnoliopsida > Brassicales > Brassicaceae > Brassica > Brassica napus. Next base: position 23,633,519 of record NC_063444.1, on the reverse strand, counting down.
TTGGTCAAAAGCGGAATGGCCTTGGATGTACTGCAGGACACCCGTAAACCCGTGAATTCTGTTGACTCTTCGTGTTTTCTTCTTCACCGAGAGGCGACTCTTCGATCCACCTCCAGTCCACTATGAATCGTCTTGTTCTGCACCTTCTAGTTCCGATTCACTACCAGACCTTGTTTTCTTCCTCACTCAGTCACTCGTCTAATTCATCACTTTGGAGTTTCAAAACACCACCACAAATCTTCTTCTCATCTCTTTGAAACCGTTCTCAACGCCAGAGTTTGCCTTTACCTGCTTCATCTTCTCACTAGTTCTGATGAAATGGTTACATTATTTGTTGGTCTCTGACTATATGTGAATCTTCAATCTAAGGAATTTATTTAGTTGTTTGTTTGTTTGTCAATTTGAGTGTTTGTTTGTTTGTCGGGTCTTCACCCTTGAGAAGAAAACCTTGTCGGGTCATGAGTAGAAACCTTGTTGAATACCTGAAAATGCTTTAAGATTTGATTTGTTGTTAAGTTTTTGTAATGTTGAACTGAATTGTTCTGTTTTTACAATTAAATTATTTTGTTGTTAAGTTGTTAAGCTTTTTTTATTTTTTGTCTTCTGTGTGTTTGCTTTGTATTGTGATAAAGAGCTTAATATTGCTATATTGTGATTGAAAATAGCTACCTACAAACAGAGTAGTCATCTGTGTGCTTGCTTTGGTTATGAACTTATTTCGCTTCAATTTCACGTGTGTTGATGCCAATCCGTACCCTGAACCATTTTATTGTTGTTTGCTAATTCTCATCTTTAAAGTACTGAAGTTACTTATGTACTTTAGCTAAAACGAGCTAGTCTTGAATGGCAGAGCTAGTACCATAACATAATACGTCGGTCCATAACACAGTCTATCTCATGTGCAGGCAGTTCAAGATCGGACGTCCCGTGGGCTGATCCGCAAAGGCCTACATATTTTGCGGCACGGGTTTGGTCAGCCATTCTGAAGACCGCAGCCCGCGAGCTTGACCCGCTGTGACCCGCTTCCATACGAACCCGCTGCGATACAGGACGGGACGGGATGGATCAACCTGTTTGCCATTCCTACGTAAGACCATCTTTGCACCAACTACCCAGGTCATATAATTATTCTCAGTAATATCAATGACATTTATTTCGAGATTTGTTAAATTTGACATGATAAATGTATTAATAAAACAGTAATGTAAAAACATAATAAAGAAGAGAATTTAAATGCGGAAACTAACTGCAGAAATTTAAAAAACGTAAAGAAAATTGGAGGCGTTCCTACCATATAATCCGAAGAGACATACTCTACCATAATGATCTTTTTCTTTTATTCGGAGAGGCAAAACCTTCCACAGATTCGAGGAGGCATAGTCTACCATTTTGACAATTTTTTTATTCAATGAGGCAAAGCCTTCTATATGGTTCGAAGAAACATGGTCTACCATTTTGAATCTTTTTATATTCAAGAAGGCAAAACTTTCCATATGGTCCGTAGATATACAGTATACTATTTTGATCCTTTTATTCATGGAGGTGAAACTTACTATGTAATCCTTTGATAGTGAAAGCATAGCCTACCATAACGATAAACTGTAGAAGGCAACGTCTAGCATCCCAAAAATTAAACAGAGAAGATTTAGTATATCACTCCAGAACAATAATAAAATTAAATTAAATGAAATTCATTAAAAGATCAAGTGAGAATATATTTATATATTAGTGTTTATTATAATATTTTATATATATTGTTTGTGTTTGGAGAAGAAAAATCATGAGAGAGAGAGAAAAACAAGACTTGTGCTTTTTTATATTTTCATGTTTCTCTTGTAAATAAAGTGACTACTATTTATAGTAGATTAAATGATCGACACACATTCATAATTACACCCAAAAAAAAAACATGTGTACTGGTGACTAGGACAAACATAATACTGATCATGGGACAAGTGTTCTATAAAAGATTGTAGGAACCGAAATTCGCACTGTCGATTTCCGTTTAAATAAGGAAAGTTAGGAAAACCCTAATTTCCCAGAAGTACCGGGTATCTGCTAAACCACACGCCAAGCAATTAGAACACGAAAATAAAGACGAAAAGAAATAAGAAATCGTAAAGAGAGCAAAATAGATCTTATTCTGAATTTGCGTATGAGCGTTTACAACAAGGTAGTAGCCTGGGCTACAAGAGCTGTCGGCGAGTTCCCTACTTCTAATAACCTAAGAATGCAGAACCTAGTTGAGTCGCAGCTTGAAATAACAAAAACGGAAACTTGCCTAATTGTTCTAAATGCTAAGTTTGCTCTGAAAAAGTTCTCTCCTTGTGCCTCTCGCCTAGGACTCCTTATATACTCCCTCCAAGGTCGGTTTGAGCTTTCCTGTTCCACCCTTAAGCCGTCATAACCCGAAAATGGAGATATTTTATTTTTCTCGATCTTCATGATTATCTGCGGAAACTTAACATTTATCTGCGGAAATTTGACATTTATCTTTTCTTGCAGACTAAGTATAAACCGCCATAGTATCTATGGGCTTTTCCTTAAAATCTTAAGTGGGTTTTTAATCATGTTTTAGACCTATTTGGGGCGTCTTTCAATTCGAAACGTTTATTACGATTTTTATCGATAAAAATAAACTTTCCGCGATTTTTATCGTAAAGTTTTAGTGATAACTCCAATCGATGGGAGAGAGAAATGATATGGCTGTGGTACATGGGAGCTGGCATTGAGGAACAGACGAGAATGCACAGATTTGGGTCGTACCCGTTGATCGATGTCCGAGACAATGCGGTCGCTACGTAACGACCGGGTCCGCGATGGATCGGTCGCTACGTAGCGACCTAAAGAACGTCTTGGTCGGTCGCTACGTAGCGACCGACTCGTTTGCGGATCAGTCGCTATGTAGCAACCGACCGAGTGGCTTGGTCGGTCGCTACGTAGCGACCGACTCATTCGCGGGTCGGTTGCTACGTAGTGACCAACCGGATGGCTTGGTCGGTTGCTACGTAGCGACCGAGCGGATGGCTTGGTCGGTCGCTACGTAGCGACCGACCGGATGGCTTGGTCGGTCGCTATGTAGCGACCGACTCGTTTGCGGATCGGTCGCTACGTTGCGACAGCGACCGACCAGATGGCTTGGTCGGTCGCTACGTAGCGACCGGCTCGTTCGCGGGCCGGTCGCTACGCGGCGACCTTGTTTGGATACTTTTCCGATGTTCTATGAACGTGTTCTTGGGCTTCGAGTGTTTAGTTTCGATGAATGAACCAAGATTAGTGCAATATTTCACCGCAAGACTCTTCGTAAAAGTAATCTTTATGAAGAATACTTTTCGTAAAAACGTTCATGCTATTTTTTTACGGATATTTGGATGTTAAATTCGTCGTGTTCATTTTTGATCCCAACAATGATTAATCATCTCTTATAACACAAATTTTTTTTCTCTCGTCTTCAACTCCTACTTTTCTTTTCGTTCTCTTTTTTCTTCACCACTTTATCAGATTCTCTTCTTCTCCTCCTCCGTGATTCTTCAAACAATCTTCACAAGCTCCTTTCTCATCTCCTTTATTCTCGCCTGAAAACCGGTTGAGGAGAGATGGTGGAGGTGGTGGTGTTGCGTCGAGCAGTGATGGTGGCGGTAAAGAAAGGTCACAACTCTCTCTCTCTCTCTCCATTAGTGATTCATACTAAAGAAATCTGAGAGTTTTTCAAAACCAACCCACAATTTATAGTCAAACCCAAAACCAACCTCTTTTTTTTTGTCATTACTATTCATCAATAAAATTTTCATATTATCCTTATGTTTTTGAATTATTCACAAAATTGCCATTTTTATTTAATTTTTTATTAATTTCGAAATTAACAAAAAACCAAATACACCCTAACCATTTCTTCTTATTTACAAAAATGCCATCATCATCAATTTTTCCAACCACCATGAACCACCATTTTTGAGCTCTAAAGCTCAAGAATTCAATTTTCAACCTCTTTTTTTCTCATTCTAACCCAAAAAACTTCATTTCCTCTCATCTCCTCTACATTTCCATCTAAAAAACTCTCATAACTTTCATTTTCATAATCACAAACTTCATATTTTCGAGTTTCTTCATTAGTGAATTGTCAAAGATGTTTCTTTTTGCTCATATTTGGAGTTTGGGCGGTTGAAAAGGTTGGAAAGGAGCTTTACACATGAAAAAGGTAACTATTTACATGGTTTTCGTTCTTTTTCAGATCTGTGTCGCGACGGTAGACTGTTTTGTATGTCAACGCCTCCGTGGAGACTTACGATGCAGTCTATTTGTCAACGCACGGGTTAGTTTTGCAATTGACTAAACAAATTTTTTTTCTAGCGCAGACTTCCCCAGTAGTCTCCGTCTTTACCTTTGACAACAAAAATAAATCTTTCGGCAGACTTACTAAGACGTCTACCTAAAAGAGGTTAGTTTTTCATTTGACCGAACTTTTGACTTTTCAAAATAGACTTCAACGAAAGTCTACAAAATGTAGACTGCCAACAAAGTCTATAAAAGGTCAGTTCTGCATTTGACCAAAACTTTGACTTCGTTGAATAGGTTAGTTTTGTGTTTGACCAAAAAGTTTAAAAAGCAATCAAAAATTTATTAAATTGTAGACTTCATATGCAGTCTTCTTATCTTAGCAAAAAAAATGTAGACTGCATATAAAGTCTACTTTTTTTATTTTGGTCAAATGCAAAACCAACCCGTCGGATTTGAGAGTAGACTTCACAAGAAGTCTACACACCCGTAGACGTTCATTTCAATCTACTGATTGGAAGTCAAACTTGGTCAATTGCAAAACTAACCTCTTTCAAAAAAATTCAAACATGTAGACTGCATATGAAGTCTGGTTCTGAAAGTCAAATCTTGGATGTATTCTGGTCAATTGCAAAAACTAACCTTTTTAAATTGTAGACTGAAATGAAAGTCTACATTTACAAAATCACAGCTTTTTTTCAACTATAGAAAGCAACCCGTAAAATGGTCAATTGCAAAAACCAACCCAAAGAGTAGATCTATTTGACAGTCTACGTCTGTAAACTGAAACGAACGTTTAGATCTTCAGAGACTGAATATTAAGTCTGCATAGAAAAATCTATAAAAATGTGAATTTGTGTATTATTCATTAAGTTTTTTTTAGTTTTTTTTAGTTTGACAGTGTGTGTTAGTTAATCCTAATGGGTTTGAGTGATTTTGAAAAGAAAATGTTTTATAATTATGAAAGTGTAATTCATTTGATTTGACAATATTGTTAGCTAATAATTGTAGACGTATTTGTAAGTCTTCGTTTATAGTTTTATGAAACATGAAATATTTCTTTGCTGATTATGTAAACCTGTATTTTTTTTGCAGGAAATGGTTCAGATACCTGTTGTATACGGAGAATGGGTGGTGAAAGGCTCTTTGCGGGAGTTTGTGGTCAATAATCGGAAATGAGGGAGAATGTTTCTTATGTCGGGTGGTTTTACACATGGTGAACTTCTTGAAATGGCACTAGAAGATTATGGTCTGGACAAGAAAATCGAGAAGGTGGTGCTAACATATTCCTTACCAGACGTCATTTTACAGCAAATGGCTCCGGATACTCCTCCTATGCATGTCACGAATGATAGACAAGTGCAGAACTTGATCGAGTTAGCTAAGACACACTTTGTACGCCTTTGTGTATCAAGTCAGAGCCAACTAGAAATTTTTGGTGTTAGATAATAAGTGTAGACGTCTTTGTAAATCTACAAAGGTAGACTGAAGTTGAAGTCTACGTCGTAAATTCTATTAAAAGTGCAATTGTGTATTATTCATCATATTTTTTCATGATTTAATTATTTTACAGTGTATGTTAGTAATTTAATGGTCTTGGGTGAATTTCAAAAGTTAATGTGTTATAATTATACACTTGGAACTTATTGCAAAAAAAAATTGATTAGTTTTACTCTTGAAACTTTTTGAGAATTTTGTATAGATTTTCTTCTTCTCACATGTGTGTTAGTTATTATTTTAGCCTATGGTGGTTTTACTTGTTTGGTTGATTAGATCTTGTGAAAAAATTGATATCTAACAAAAAATTAATAATATCATACAAGTGAAACACAACTAAAAATGAATACAATCTTTATAGATTATGCATTAAACAATTATTTAAAAATTAATATTTTATTATGAGAAATTATTACAGAGCAATATATTAAAAAGTATTCTTGAGTATGTTTGATTTTTCATAATCTTGATGCCTCAAATAAAGTCTCGAAAAAAGTACCTGCAAAATAAGAAAGAGTTATGAGAAAAACATAAGATAAAAAAATAAATCATATTTTAGTAGACTTTTTATTAAGTCTACGTAAAGTTATTGTTTAGTAGACTTTAGTTGAAGTCTACACTGACGTAAAGTTTTCATATCTAAAAGTGTACATTTAGAAAATTTGAAAATATTATGTTCTGCAAGATATTTCAAAAATAGTTTTTTTGTCATCTTTGTAACAAAGCAAAAACATAAAGTATGAATCTTTAAATTTAGTTCATTATAAACACAAAATATCTTATAATGAATATATGTAAAGCTTACATTTTTTGGAAGATGATTTTAAAACTTTAGAAGAGAATACCTGCAAAAAAAGATTAAAAATTAAAATCATATTTTGAGTAAGCTTCTAATGAAATATGCTTAAAATTCAAGGCTTGTACACTTTTTTTAAGTCTACCAGCCCTAACTTTTGAGTAGACTTCATTTGAAGTCTACTCTATCAAAAAAAAATTAGATCTGAAATAAGTTAAATTCTAAAAAACTTTTAAAAATATAATTTAATAGATAAAATAGTAATAATTAAATACATAGAATTTGAATATGTAACTTTATTTTAATATAAATACTAGAACACATATTTAAAATCTATAGATGTAAACCTTACATTTTGGGAGAAGAAAACAACTATGGAAAAAAAATAACTGCAAAACAAGATAAAATTATTAAAAAACTTATAAAAGAATTAAAGTCATATTTTTTTAGGCTTCCAGTGAAGTTTGCTTAAACTTTGTGGTTTAGTAAACTTCATATGAAGTCTACTAGCTTTAGTAAACTTCTTTGGAAGTCTACACTGTCTAATAATTTTCAGATCTGAAAAAATCTATACATTTTGAAATTTGAAAATAATTTTAAATCTGAAAATACTTTTCAAAATAGAATTTATAAGATAAACTAGTAGCAAATTAATGCACATAGCTTGATCTATAAATTTATTTGAATATAAACATATAAATACATATTTAAAATCTATTAATCTAAAACTTACATTTTTAGAGGAGAAATGAAATCCATGAGTGATAATACCTACAAAAAAAGATAATATTGTTAGAAATAAATAACATAAAAATACACATTTAAAATCTATAGATCTAAAACTTACATTTTTTAAAGGAGAAGATGAAAACCATGAATCATAATATCTAAAATGACAAGATAACATTGTGAGAAAGACTTGAGAAAATTTTAGAGAGAAAGAAGAGAAATGAGAGAGGTTTTGAAAGAATTGAGAGAATTTTAGGGAGAAGGAAGAGAGTTTTAGAGAGAATGGAGAGAGTTTTAAAAACTTGAGCAGTCACTTTAGAGAGAGACTGTATTAATTTTGTTTATATAGGGAGACAAAAATGTAACTAGGTTAAAATTTACGATGCTGTAGACTTCTTTTGAAGTCTAATAAAACTAAAATTTTGGAGTAGATTTTACTATAACATAGTAGACTTTTTTAGAAGTCTACTATAATAATTTCATTATTGTTTCTTATTCTTTATTATTTTAATAATTTTAATATATGATTTACTAAATTTATTTCTTTATTTTTTAATAGTTATAGTTTATGATTTCATTTTTTTATTTTAAGGAACTTAACTTAGTTTAAATATAATGATTTTTTGTAAAAAAAATTGAAAAATATAGACTAAAAAGACGTCTTCAAATAAATAGACTTTATTGTAGGTCTACGATACCCTAAACCACAAATTTCAAACCCTAAATGTTTTGCTTGATAATCAAAAAGTCTCAATTATACAAAATATAAACTACTAAACATTAATATGCAGATTTAAGTTAATAAAACAAAATCAAAACAAAATCTAAAATCTAACCCTATGAAATCAACCACTAAAAGACATAACATGTTACAACCTTTTGTTTCTAAACTATGAACATTGTCTAACACATGATAACCAAATTAGTATATATTCTTCAAAATTGTTCTATTATATGAAATTTTAATTTATTTACTTCATATTATCCATTATATTGATGATTAGTTAAAAATATCACAATAATTATTTTTATACATTTTCAAAATTAAATTATTAGATCAAATTAGAGTGTAGACTCCAAAATAAGTTTATAAGGTAGACTTCGTAGGAAGTCTATATATATGTAGACTTCTTTTATTACGTGTAGACTTCCGAAGGATAAAAACGTAAAATATATTTCTGTTTTTTTGTTTGGTCATAAGGGTTAAATAGTACTTTCACTATCCCTTTAGGTTGGCTTTGCATTTGACTGAAAGTGAGATACACTTTTAGGTTTGACTTGAATATTTAGGTCGTTTTTAGCAAATGTCCCAAGAAATCTTCTAATTGAAAATTGTCCAAAGAAATATTTTTTTTTTATAAATATTACAATATCCAGATTAAGTCACTGGAAAGTAAAATCCAAAAGGTTAACACTGCAACACACACGATAATATACTCCAATAACAATCAAATGACCACTTTCGTATCTTCTTCATAGTTGATTCGTAGGTCATATCGATCTTTCTGGATAAAAAAAGGGTTTAGGAAAGTAGAGAAAGTACTCATGGGATAACTAAAAGACAACCTAATTGTTAACATTTGTATGGTCTTCTTCTTCCTTTCCTTCTTTTACCGTAGTAGTAGGTAACTTAGTGATTTTACTGATATCTATTTGTTTTCTCTTACTCCATAAAAATATGTATAAACCGATAAAAACTACTACAGATCCAACAACACTGCATTGATAACAAAAGAAAATTTGAATTAGTAACGTGTAGATTGTTTTGACATTAACGCAGTGGTTTCTTACACTGTACGAAGTATTTAAAATTTAAATTTAATTTTTTAAAAAATATATATATATATATAAAATTTGAATATAAATTTAAATTTAAATTTAAAACTTAATTAATGTGTTTAGTTATGAAATTAACCATATTAAATATATTTGAATTTAATATAGTTTTAAATTTTAAACAAAGTTTTCTTAATTTATGTATTGTTAAAATAATGAATTATTATAATTTTGATAAAATATAGATATTTTTACAAAATTTGTTAAATTTTATTCTTGTTTAAATTGAAGTTTTATATACTAAACACATGAAATCCTTTTCATGAATGAATATGATGATAGTGAAATTACCACATTCATAGTACCACTTTTTTGTTTACAATAACCATTTTTACCATCACTTTTAACGAAGGATAAAAGATTTCTATATCCCTATTGTTAACTAATCTAGACTTAGGATTGAGAGTTGAGAGATGGGATAGGGTTTTTGGAATGTGAAATTTAAAATTTTAATAAATATATAAATAAATACTTAAAATATAAAAAAATTAAAATATAGTTTCAAACATAATTTTTTTATTTAAAAAAAAAACAATTTTGTAACAAAAAAATTCAAAATTTTTTTTATAAAAAGTCGAATTTGGAAAAAAAAATTAATCTGAAAACATAATATATTTTTATTTTTATTTTATTTGTTTAAATAATTATTTTTTATATGTATAGAGAACAAGTGCAAAGAGTCTTTTGTCGCGTAATGAATGTTGGGGAAAAATACTCAGGTATAACTATTCTCCATGCCTCGGGCAGGATACTGGCCTCCAAACTCCTTCGATATGAGAAACCGGCTCCTACCCCTGTTTCCGAACCCGCCTCCGGGCAAAATGGAAGTTTTCTACTAAGAGCGATTCTTCCATATTTGCGAATATGGAAGAGTGACCTGTTCAACTGACTTCTCTACGACTATATAAGGGGATCCCACACCCTAGAATAAAGGATCGACATTCAGAGACAAAAAGATTAAAATTAAGCGTCTAAAACTAGGGTTTATACACCAACCATTGTAGTTCCTGCTCAATTCATCAATAAAACATCTTTTAGTCTCGATTTCTTATATGTGGTCTCTCTCTTCTATTGTTTCGTAGTACTCACAAAGATCTTACACAAAAATTTCCTAACAATGAAAAAGCTATTTTTGAAAATGTTCATTTAGTGATGGTAAAGATGAACAATGGTACCATGAAAGTGGTAAACATGAAATTTCACATGATGATATCACAAACAATTATTATACTATCATTTTTATTTGGGTTTTCTGCAAAAAAACCCCTCAATGTGTTTTTTTTTTGCAAATTAATCCGTGAACTCAGAAACCCACGGGTTAACCCTCCAAGTGCCAGTCAAACCGCAATATAACCCTCGGCCGTATATATGTGTATTTGACTGTGTATAATTTTAACATTTTTCAATACTACGTCGTTTTGACACTAAATTTTTAATGAAAAAAATTTGTTGAACCCCACCTTCATTGTGCATTTACGCAAGCTCCCATGTCCGAGAAGAAACAAGGTCATTTCGGAATGAATTTTTAGAAATCTATAAAATTGCGTTTGTTAAGTAAACAAATATATTTGTTGGCCGAGATGGTTATATAACATGCACATGGTGTTTAAGGTTCAAGTTTCAAACCACGAGTTCAACAATTTTTTTTCATTAAAAATTAGCGCCAAAACGACCTAGTATTGAAAAAAATGTTAAAATTATACACAGTCAAATACACATATATACGGCCGAGGGTTATATTGCGGTTTGACTGGCACTTGGAGGGTTGACCCGTGGGTTTTTGAGTTCGCGGATTAATTTGCAAAAAAAAACCACATTGAGGGTTTTTTTGCAGAAAACCCTTTTTATTTTTCATAAAAGATAGAAACTCGATTGATCTCGTCTACCTATGTTGATTTATGGGTATAATTATACATTTTAAACATTTAACTATAATTAAATTTTGAATGTTAAATAAATTTAGATTAGTTTATGTTTGATACAAAACTTGTTAACTTTTATCCTAAGTTACGTGAAAATTTCTTATATTTGTGTTAATATTACTTTTTATAATTTAAAAAATAATTGTTTATTTGATTTATTTTCGGGTATTTAACCAAATTTAGCTATTATATATATATATATATATATATATATATATATCATTAATCCAAATTTAACCATTATCTTATTATAGGAATATTACTAAAAAGTATTTATCACTAAATTTGTAGATGTCATAATATAATTGAAGCTATGTCGTATTTTTTTTTACTAAGCCATATCCTATTTTTCTTTATAATTGAATGTAGTGGTGACATATAAGAAATTTTTAAAAAGTCACTTCACAGATAAAATAATGTTTTCGTATTAATTTGTGTTTGATACAAAACTTGTTAACTTTTATTCTAAGTTAAATGAAAAATTTCTTATATTTTTGTTATCTTAGTTTTTGGTATTTTAACAATAATTATGTATTTAATTTAAATTTTTGGTATGCAACCAAATTTAGTTATTAGAAATCTTAAAAGAACAATAATTAATTATAATTAAACCATATTTAACTATTATCTTAATTTAAAAATGTATATTATCATATAAAAATATTTATATGATTGAAACCATGTTATAGTTTTCACTAGGGTATCTCATCTCTCTTTAAGACGATGGTAATGATAACACATAAGTAAAAAAAAATTAAACACTTTAGAAATAATGTTCAGGGGATTTGCACAATTTTTTTTTAACTAAAAACAAAGTTTTATTTTACCTTCCCAAATAAATAATACGATGAAGTATCAAGAAATCGAACACGGTTGCGAACATAAGTGTGACAGGACTGAATGCTGATGTAAAGACAGGTCCACGTTGTTTGATGCACCATGATATTCCCACCGTACACATCCCTTGTGCACCCACACCCTATAGACATATATATACACAAATAGACGATAAATTTTTTACTGTCGTAAATTTACATAATATATGTATTCATACCGCTATAATGACGGTGATGATGGTGAGTTTGTCTCTGAGAATCCAGTCTTCCACATGTCTAGTCTTGATCAAGCTAAGAAGAGCACACTGAAGCGTCCCAAAGACCGATAAAATGACCGTACCTGAGTATGGACACGGGTAACTCACGTTGACCTTGGCTTGTATAAGCATCCATGAACTGAACAATATAACTCCTAAGGATAAAAGAAAACTGCCTTTGATCCAGTTCTCATGTCCTTTTTGGATGTGTGAAATCGTTGCGTGTTCCTGAGAGTTCGATAATGGAATGCCTTGGTACAACGTAAGAATTAAAGCTCCAGCTAAGCTTATCATAGCTCCAAATACGACGCCGTACCCTGCCTTTGTTTTCACACTTAGCTTTTCGAATCTGAAAAAATGAACATTAACATGTGTTACATTATAGCATTATTATTGATTAGATAATTTATAGGATAGATAATTTATATGAGTTCTCAGTCCGGTAAAACCAAACATATTGATCGAAATCAAACCAAAAAAAACATTCAAATTTGCTTATACCATATAGTTTAAATGTTGTTATCAAGAAATTGTATATAAATATGTTTTAGATATAAATCAATGGAACAAAAACAAAACAGAAAAATGATTGATTAAAATATAAAAGCAGATAATAGTGTTGTTATATGTAAATAATATAATATAAACAGTATTATTTATATTTAAATGATTTTATTGATATAACTTTTATTTAAAATTTGGATTTTATTAATATTATATTATTTAAATTCTAATTTTCTCATATTCATAGATATTAAATAAAATATATTTGTCTTTCTTATATTGCAAATTTTGTGTCAAACTTTATTTATTTAAGACTAAAAATATCAATAATTTTTTGTTATTTGTAATTATGATTCTTTAATGAGTCCTTGTTTGAATTAATATTATGCAATTAATAATATTTAATAAATGGATTAATAAAAACCTGGAATATTATATTATAATAAATCTGATTTATAACTATATAAAATAAAAATACAAAATTTAATATAGAAACGATAATATGTTTTGGTTAAAGCCGAATAAATACACAACAAAAAGGTTTTTGAGCTGAACCAAACCAAAGTAGTAGCTAATCGTTATAAATAAAAACTTAATAGAAAAAAAAATGAAAATCAAATCGAAATCCAAATTAAACACCCCCACTATATTTAACTATCCAACCAAATATAATATGATTACTTCTTTTTAATTAAATTTCAATCATTAAGTTCAAAAAGCTAAACCGATTATATAATAACATGTGAAAATGAGTTTCTAAAAAATTTTTGAATGTCTCATTTAAGATACTTTTCTCACATTTCTATATTTGTCGTCCTTATTAGTTTCCTTTTCATACTAGTTAGAAACCCTTTGAAAATATGCTTTTATACACTTGAAATGATAACATGTATCAAAACTCTTATATAGGTGTATTAAGTCTATAACTTTTCAATGATTTGGAGCAATTTGATTTTTAATAAGTTTATATATGATTTTATGTGAATTGAAAAGACTATGATTTTACTTAAAGCAATATAAAATATCATTTAAAACAATTAGATTTGAAATTTAACCATTTTAACTAAAACTCCAAAAACACTTTAAAATCAATAAGGACCTCTTAAATTTCATAACTTAATTTATTTTTAATAACAGTAAATGGTTTAATAACACTAAATTTTAAGAAAATTTTTAGAATTCATATTTGAATAACAACGAATGTGATTTTAACAGTAATCATTTTAAACTCTCAATTAAAAAATCCTTTAAATTGTAATAATGCTTAATAATAAGTGTACCTAAATATTAATGCCATAATGAAAGTTAT